>NC_083573.1:66615545-66934045 GCF_027579695.1 Neoarius graeffei | reverse complement strand
CTCAGTTTCTCAGCGCAAACACACACCCCTTTCACACATCCCTATCCTTGGGGAAACAGAATTCAGTTTAAGAAGAATCACTTTGTTCTTGTGATCTAGTTCCACCTGGGCCCAGAGGTGCTTCTTTTCTATAATGAGTCAGGAGAGTTAACTGCCCTTATACTGCTCATTCTGTCCAAATGCTATATTTGTTACCTGGCATTGTCAGTGGTTTATTAATTTATTTTTCTTTTTTCACTCCTTTTTATTACAGCTCACATTTGTTTCCAAAACAACATACCAATGAGGCTGAATACAATCAAGTACAAACAGCTACACAGCTGAACAACTGAAGGTCTCTGACAGTCCTGGAATTTGAATTTCCCACTCTCAGATCACTTTCTGACCCAACACTGTTTAGAGTTGTTTGGATACAGTCGAGAGCTGGGATATTCAAATACAATTTGTGGAGGTCCAGTTACGCAAAATTCAAAGGACTGAATCAGTAATTAACATGACTGAATATGATGACAACAGTTACCTTTTAATGCCTAGTAACTAGTTCATGGTTGTAAATAAGATATATCAGTTTGAAGTGGTTTTGTTTTGTTTGTTTGTTTGTTTGTTTGTTTGTTTGTTTGTTTGTTTGTTTTCCTGCTTTGGTGTTTCATGTTAGCAGTTTTGGAGGATAACTCAAAAACTATTAGGATTTTTTTCATGAAACCTGAAAGTTTTGTTAAGTGACTAGATAAATTGTGCCTTCTGACATTTTGGGATTTGTGTGATTTTTATTTTTTCCATATTTCCATGGCAACCAATTCAACTTAGGAAAATTTGGAGTGGGGTTTCATGTGGGGGCCAGGAGGGATATATCATCTCCTGACTCTTGTTTAAACAAACCATGCCGTTCACGATTCAATCCAGAGACCGTAAATGAAATAAAAGTTGCTTACAGATAAATAATATGTAAACGCTTGTGTTTGTACACAGTAGAAGGTCTGCAACAACAGCCATGATTGCCTGTATTTAGAAAAAAAAATAGATCCATTGAATGAAAGCTAGTTTTTCATACATTGGCTCTGAAACAGTATTTTTAAGTGCACTGAAATATTTTGCTGGGTCCACATCCAGACTGTGATCCACCAGTCAATGGCTTCTAGTCTAGACTTTTGTTGTAGGACCTAGTGATATTTGTAGAACGCTGGATATTCAGTGTCACCTTGTTTAATCCTTGCACTGCAATTCAGGTGAAAAAAAAAGAAGCAAATAAGTTGCAGGTGAAAATATTCCCTTTGGACACAAGGAAAAATGCTATGGAACTTCATGTGTACAATTGTACACATTATGTCCGAAGGGGATATTTACTTTAGCATCAATTAGGTGTATGCATAGAATATGGCAAGTGTGTTGGTATTTTCACACACTTTCAGAAAAAAATGCCACTTCTAAGCCTAACATGTTATGACAGACAAGTCTGGGAACAATTCCCCCTTGGTTTTGTGTATCACCAAGACCAAAATGTATTTTGTGTACATAGCCCTCAACCATCGTGTGAAGTGCTAATGATAGCTCTCAAAGGGCCCTCACACACTCTGATCTGTGTGTTTATGTCTCCCCAGAACACGCGCACGGATGCTGGGCCGTTTGATGTCTCGTGCCATGAGATGTGAACTGACATCTTTCCATGTCTTTCAACACTCATCCAGGTGTGTGTGTGAGGAATCTCTTAATTGGCTACCAGTGCAGCTGTCTTGTCTGACACAGTGTTCATTATTTGAGTACAGAGTTGAGCATATGTCTCATATTTGTGGATTTGTTCACTCTGGAGTGGATTTCTGACTGTGCATGTTTTAAAAGACAGGCAACTATGCAGCAATTAGAAACAATATTACTTATATTATGAGACAATATTACAAGAATTAGAGGGAAACAGGATGTGGTGTAAGGGGCATTATGAGGGAAAAAGAATCAATGGTTCCTTAAAATGTTCTGTGGTCTAAAAGGCAGGAGACACTACTTGCATGAAACTACCAAAGGAGATTGAAGCTCTCTCTCTCACACACACACGCACACACACACACACACACACACACTACAAGCAGACAATCATCTGTTTCAGGACAGGTTAGGATAACACTGAGGAGCTGGTGCACTTGAGTTTAAAATAACAGCACAGTAGCCTCTTTGAATCAATTCCTATGATCCCTTGAGGTGCCTTTGAAGGAAAATGCAATGGGTCCAAGGGTAGAAAGTCACATCTAACATATGATTTGAAAGTTCTTGATTGCTACAGTATATGCATATCTTTTTACACATATTATATCAAGGACATGATCTGGAGGATCATAGGTGAAAAAATTATTCTTACACTTGAGCAATTCTTCATCATGGTATAAAATGTCATAATAGGCCTTTGATTCTTTTAAATAAATAAATAAATAAATAAATAAATAACTACTACTACTACTACTACTACTACTACTAATAATAATAATAATAATCGCATCTCATTATCTCTAGCCGCTTTATCCTGTTACAGGGTCGCAGGCAAGCTGGAGCCTATCCCAGCTGACTACGGGCGAAAGGCGGGGTACACCCTGGACAAGTCGCCAGGTCATCACAGGGCTGACACATAGACACAGACAACCATTCACACTCACATTCACACCTACGCTCAATTTAGAGTCACTAGTTAACCTAACCTGCATGTCTTTGGACTGTGGGGGAAACCGGAGCACCCGGAGGAAACCCACACGGACACGGGGAGAACATGCAAACTCTGCACAGAAAGGCCCTCGCCGGCCACAGGGCTCGAACCTGGACCTTCTTGCTGTGAGGCGACAGCACTAACCACTACACCACCGTGCCGCCCAATAATAATAATAATAATAATAATTATTATTATTATTATAATATACTGATAAGTTCACAGTCTCCATGTAATTGACTGATCTGTTCATACTGTTGCATATCTGTTAGGTCTCCATGACCTCAGATGAACAGCACCTTCTGCAAGATGTTTGCAGTTCCGAGCAATGCAGATTTCTGAAGAACCCCAACATTCTACTTGAGCTTCAACTGATCCAAGAAATATGGGAGTTTGCGAGGAATTGAGCCCAGTGCTCCTGTTCCTACTGGGATTACTATAGTTTTCCTCTTCCACATCCTTTCAAACTCCACTCTCAGGTCAGCATGCTTCTTGATCTTTTCAAATCTTCTTCTTCTTCTTCCTATTATATAATAATAATAATAATAATAATAGGCGGCACGGTGGTGTAGTGGTTAGTGCTGTCGCCTCACAGCAAGAAGGTCCGGGTTCGAGCCCCGTGGCCGGCAAGGGCCTTTCTGTGCGGAGTTTGCATGTTCTCCCCGTGTCCGCGTGGGTTTCCTCCGGGTGCTCCGGTTTCCCCCACAGTCCAAAGACATGCAGGTTAGGTTAACTGGTGACTCTAAATTGAGCGTAGGTGTGAATGTGAGTGTGAATGGTTGTCTGTGTCTATGTGTCAGCCCTGTGATGATCTGGCGACTTGTCCAGGGTGTACCCCGCCTTTCACCCGTAGTCAGCTGGGATAGGCTCCAGCTTGCCTGCGACCCTGTAGAACAGGATAAAGCGGCTAGAGATAATGAGATGAGATGAATAATAATAATAATAATAATAATAATAAAGCAACAACACCAAATATTCTTCAGCAAAATACCAATACAGATAAATATTTATTGATTATTACTTTTTTTAAATACAACCTATTGTTAAATGCATATTTCATTATGGATAATATATAGTATGCATGTGAATATTATTGAGACTATAATGTCATAGGACTTACACAGTACACTATATTTAATATTGTTAACTACTAACATGAACAGCAATTACTTTATCCAGATCTATCTATCTATCTATCTATCTATCTATCTATCTATCTATCTATCTATCTATCTATCTATCTATCTATCTATCTATCTATCTAACATCACACAGTATCTAGAGGCATTTAAAGGGTTTACGGAATGATGTTTCAATCAGACATTAAGACTAAAACATGGGATCTTGAACATCCTTTTTTTTCCTCCAAATACTTGTTGTTGGTGTTCAAGTCAAGAAATTCATTCTGACAGGTGAAATATATTAACCCTAGTGTTTTTATGATGTATGAAAAACTAATAATATTATTTTGAAAAAAAGGAACACAGTCATACTGTAAAAAGCATAAATGTCAACTATATAATCTAAAAAACTGAGATGAATCAAGATACAGTACATAAAGAACTGATTTATAATCATAGCACTCTGAATTGAAGCTGGATTGAATAAGGGGGTCTCAACAGATTACTGGAAATAACAGAGATGGTTTTGTAATGTGATATCTAGTTTTAATCAACACTAGAAATGTTGATAATCATTAACTCAGCAGGAGGTAATGAGATAAAGCACACATCCAATTATAACAAGTTGCATAGCCTCCAAAAACTATTTAGTCATCAACCCAAGCCCTAAACCAATTTCAGGATGATTATGAATTATGATGTAGTGAAGTGTGTGTAAATCTACTGAAGCTTACTATGTGCACAGCTTTATCTACCAACATTGGTCAACGCCATGGAAGGAAACAGTGACAAGGCTAATGCTATAAATAAGATGCTCATAGCAGGGTGAGAACCTTGACCTGTCACTGGTCTTGTCACTAGCAAGGAAAACAATATGCATGCTAAAGAAGGCTGAGTGCATCAGGCTCTGTGTTTCTGAAGCCTGTGTGTCAGATCCCCCCCAAAGGCCCCAGAGCTCTGTTCACAACATGGCAGCAAGGCACATGAGGGACGTTCCTCCAGTCACTCAGTTAGTCAATCACACACACAGAGAGAGAAAGAGAGAGATGTACATGACTGTGTGGGGATTAACTTGTGCTTGTGTCCTTTTTTTCTTGCCTCAGGGAAAATGCCTGAGTTTTGAAACAATGTGGAAGCAGAGGAAAAAAAAATCTATTTCTATTGTGTGCACAGATATTTTTAAATAAGGTGGTAAAATTCCCACTGCAAAAAAAGTATTTAAACATCCACAAAACAATCATAACCACATTCCCCTTATGTGTGCACGCACACACACACACACACACACACACACACACACACACCGTGAGAACATGATTACTCAAGACAGAGGCATAACTACAGGACTGGCAAGACAGGTAATCATCTGGAGCCTTGTTCACTGAAGATTTGGTCATGAGGAACGCCACAAGAAGCCATCATGTCTGTGATTTATATTCATTCAAACTCTTCATGCTGGTCAGGGTCGTGTTGGATCCAGAGACAATCCTGATAAGACTGGCAGGAGAATTCACTGAAGATGGGACAACAGGTCACTGCAGGGCAAAGCACTCATACTGTACATTCAAACTTTTATACATATATAGTGGCATTTTAGCATCGCCAACCCACCAACTGGCATGGTTTTATGAGGTGGGAGGAAACCAGAGAACCAGGAGGAAAGGCCTTGTGATTTGTGCAAGTTTGTTTAAATGAATGCACACTCTCAGGAAACAAAGTCCTTCATTGTACCTTTAGATGTACAATGGCTTGTCACTTGGGCAGGACCCTCTAAAGTATTTATTTGTACCATTTATATTGGGGGGGGGGAATATATGTGCCTTTTTGATCCTAAAAAGGTACATATATGCCCCTTTTCCACCAAATCAGTTCCAGGGCTGGTTCGGGGCCAGTGCTTAGTTTGGAACTGGGTTTTCTGTTTCCACTTACAAAGAACTGGCTCTGGGGCCAGAAAAACCGGTTCCAGGCTAGCACCAGCTCTTTGCTGGGCCAGAGGAAAGAACCGCTTACGTCAGCGGGGGGGGGGGGGGGGGGGGGGGGCGGAGTTGTTAAGACCAACAACAATAGCAAGACCGCGAAAGGTCGCCATTTTTAAGTGATGAGAAGCAGCAGCTGTGCAAACGTGAAGTCATCCATTATTGTTGTTGTTGTTGCTGCTTCTTCTTCTCCGTGTTGTTGTTGCTTCGATGTTCGCACCAAGGTTTATGCAAATGCAGCGACGTAACTGACATATACAGTGACGTAATGACATGGCTCCCCTTAGCACCTCGAGCTATGGAAAAGCAAACTGGTTCTCAGCTGGCTCGCAAGTTGAACGAGTTGTGAACCAGCACCAGCACTGGCCCCGAACCAGCCCTGGAACTGATTTGGTGGAAAAAGGGTAACTGTTACCTTGAAGCCCAATAATGAGCCCTAGAGGGTACAATAGTGTAGGTTAGGTTAGGTTAACATGGGGCAGCCATAGCCTGAGGTTTGGCTGAAGTGCCCTTGAGCAAGTCGCCTAACCCCCAACTGCTCCCCAGGCGCTGTAGCATAGCTGCCCGCTGCTCTGGATATGTGTGTGTGCTCATTGCTCACTTGTGTGTGCATGTGTGTGTTCACTGCTTCAGATGGGTTAAATGCAGAGGTTAAATTTCACTGTGTGCTTATGTCTGTGCTTGAGTGTACATGTGACAAATAAAGGCTTCTTGGCTTGGCTTCTTCTAGTGTAGATTGGGCCTTGTGGGACAGAAATGGGCTCGTACTGTACCCCTATTCCTGACAGTGTACATGTTCATGTCAAAATGAAGAGGTCTTCTTTATCAAAAAGTTAAAAGAGAAAAAAGGTAATAAAAAGAGAAGAAAATGTAGAAGGCAGGTGGTTAGTAGTGGAAATAGTGACAAACAAATATAGAAAGGTACAGTAAGTCAGAAAGTAATGCAATGCACAGCTAATTTTTGACAATCAAGCAGCTAGAGCAATTGACTTGGTTTGTAGCATAATGTTAATTATTTCTATATTTCCTGGTACAATTAGTTTTGTTTTGTTTGTTTTTTTCCAGCAAAATGCCATTTTAATTGAGTTGCCTGGTGTATATAGAACATGGTGATAAAATATCTCCTCTAAACACTCAACACAATAAAAATACATTAGCAAAGATGCTGTTTTTAAGCCTATGCAATATTATAACCATGATTAAGGACTTGGAAAGGGACTTGACTACAGCGGTCTCTATCCAGTAAGATGACAGAATATAACAACTTAATTGCACGCAGTCATCCTAAGAAGATGGTTAGATCATCATTTTGGAGCCCAATACACCAACAAGCCTACACTATAGATTAGGAAATATATTTGTTTTCATGAAAAAGTGGTTGTCTAGATGAGCCCTGGTGATGCATGCACGTATGTATATTTATACTATTAAATAAAAAAATAAAAAAAAAATATATATATATATATATATATTATTACTGCTATAACCACATCAGTTTCTTTTTAAAACATGCTTTGATTGATTTTTGATTATTTAATAAGACATCTGGGTAACATAATGGCAATGAACATTGGTCAAGGGGGAAAAAAGCATCAGTCAGAAGAGCCCCATGCATTTCTTTGCCCAGAGGCCTCACAGTATCTAGAATCACATTTCCGTATGTGAGGTTTAAATTAATGACAGCAAGTCACAGAAAGAAAAAGTAACAGTTTATTCTCTTGGTTTCTTTCTATAAGTGCAAAGGAATAATGAGGAAACACAGAAGTAATGAGAAGCACATGTTCACCCAAGGGTCACATTAAAAATGCATAATTCATAATCAGAGCTTTTATGATGTGTGGCTGTGGCATGTTTTCAGGATTGTTTGTCTGAGGAACTCAACATTACAAAAATCTGACCTGTATATCTGTAGCACGGCGGTGGAATAGCTTTAAACTCTGGAGCCGGTTCATATGTATACTGTGGATCCACTTTCCATGAAAAAAATGTGCATTGTTATGAATGTGTAGCGATTATTAAGATAATTGCCAACACATTGTGTCTGTTTCTAAAAATGAGGGCGGTGCATTTCCTAATGTTGACAGATAATGTCACACTAGGACTTTATTATGAAAACGTCACGCTATCATTAATTACAATATACACACCATCCACTGATGCTTCACGTCTTTTTCTGTCATAATATCCTATGAAGCAAATATTCTGTTCAGCTTGTTCGCTTAAATCATCCCTAAACTTGGCACACTGAGTCTGCCCTTTCAAAATGAAAAATGTTTTCTTTATCACAGTTAGTTGCTTTTTTCTTTACATGATAGATCTGTGTGCAGAAAGAGAACAAATCATTTAAAACTTTGAAAGGGGAGATAATTCCTCAGAGAACCGCCAGTATTTTTACTGATGGAAAGTTGCACGTCTAAACCTATTTATTATGCTAATATTAGTTTATTTATGACTTCAATTACCTACAACATTAAAGTTTGAGCCCCAAACTTTAAAAAATTCCACTCCAGGCTTTTTGATAGCCCCGTTTATGTTGTGGTGTTGAGGGCTCAGTTTCACTGTTCCCCCACGCCTACAAGCCTCCTACTAGGCAGCTGCACCATTTTTTTTTACAACATAATAAGGAATGCTTAGTGAAGTAGGTTCAGTGTCAATTCAGGTTCAGAGCCTTCAGCCTTTAAGAGTCTGCCATTGTGCCAATGTCCTAAAAAATATAATGCATATAAAATTTATAAAAGCTCTGTGTTTATGTCTTTTTTAAAGAAATAAAGAAAAAAATGTAAAAAAAAAAAAAAAAAACCAAAACCTGCTGAGATCTCTGAGATTTCTTCTTCAGGTTCTGGGCGGCACGGTGGTGTAGTGGTTAGCACGGTCACCTCACAGCAAGAAGGTTCTGGGTTCGAGCCCAGCGGCCGGCAGGAGCCTTTCTGTGTGGAGTTTGCATGTTCTCCCCGTGTCTGCGTGGGTTTCCTCCAGGTGCTCCGGTTTCCCCCACAGTTCAAAGACATGCGGTTAGGTTAATATGGGACGGCCTTAGCATGGCTGCCCACTGCTCTGGGTATGCGTGTGTGCTCATTGCTCATGTGTGTGTGCATGTGTGTGTTCACTGCTTCAGATGGGTTAAATGCAGAGAGGAATTTCACAAGTGTGTGATGAATAAAGTTGCGCTTTCTTTTCTTTTTCTTTCTATTGTAGCGTCGGCTCTCGAGTCTCCGCAAGACTTCCACAGAGAATCACAAAAGAAGATCTCCAAAATGTCAGCCTGACAACAGCACTTCACACAACCAGCAATGCCACCAAGATTCAGGCACCAGAGGACACAGGGGGTCACTGGAGCTTGTGTGTGTGTGTGTGTGTGTGTGTACTAGTGGGAACAGTTTAGAGCTCTACAATAGGGCAGAGCGAAGCCCACTCAGTGTCCAAAGATCATTGTAGGGTTATGGGAAAAAGGAAAGTGTCATTTTGGACCTTTTTTTTGCTGAGCCATGGAGGAAGAGAACCCCGAGGCGAATCCCTTTGACCTTTCCAAAATGTTACTGCCCGTTTGGCACGCCTGCTTCACCTAATGAAACTTTTATTGCCATGAATTTTTTATTCCAATCCTGCTCCAGGCCTGGGGCAAACCTGGAACGAAGCAGATTAGGACCTCAGAGAGAGACAGAGGGAACGACCATGCAAGGCAGCTTAGCACAAGAGAGAAAAAGAAATGAGCTGGGCTCAGCTTAATATGGACTCATATGCATAAATTCACACTTCACTATTGCTCTCCTGTTTCAGTGAAGTAATATTATAGGGATTATTCCAATTCTAACAAAGACAAAACTTGAAAAACATTCAGAACTCTGACTGAATCATGGCTCCCTCAGTATACACTTTCTGTTGGCGATATGGTCAAGGCAAAAATGAACTCCTTAAATAATAGCCCTCAGAGATCAGCAGGAATTTGTCAGTCATGAATGATCTTGCGTTCAACCCGCTGAAGGTTGAGCTCTATTCCCTTGTGCTTGGCCCTCCCACAGTGCAGTGGGGAAATTTGCAGTGCTGTTGAGAAATCTGTTCAGGGTTAGAACTATTGGAGAAAGTGTCTTGGCTCCACAGGCCAGTCCTCCCCCTTCCCCAAACAGATAGAACTATATCTGGATGATTCATTATAAGAACTGATTATGCAAGCTGCCCTCTGGTCTTCATGCAGAGTTTCACAATGACTTATCTCCCAAGACTAATGAGGCTGACCCTTCACTGCCTTATATGGGCCAAGATATTCTGGGAATTTCTGCACATCTATGCCATGTACATTTCTTTTCTTTCACTTGCATTGGAACAGGATGTCTCTGTGTGTGTGTGTGTGTGTGTGTGTGTGTGTGTGTGTGTGTGTGTGTGTGTGTGTGTGTGTGTGTCTGAGCAAAAGAGAGATATGTGTGTGTCTGATTGTATTTAAACTATAAATGGGCATGACGAGCAGAGAGAGAGAGAGAGAGAGAGACTCACGGTTGGCAGAGTTTGATGAGATCCTGGTCGGTGGTGCCAGGAGGGAGGCCGCGGATGTACAAGTTGGTTTTACTGAGCTGCTCCACTGCACTCTGGCTGCTGCTATTGGTGCTGGGACTGGGTGGAGCCATTGGAGGAGGGGGAGGGGCATAGGACTGCTGTTCCACCAGTGAAAATGGATACAGAGAGAAAGAGACAGAGCGGGTATCAGCCAACATATATTATAAAAATGCAACAGAATAGACACACACTCTAAACACCTCTCTGTGTACAGCAACATTTAAGAGCATTTCGGTATTCAAAGAAAGCCAAAGGATTTCTCGGAACTTGAGTTCATCTTGGAAGCATGTCTTTATTATGTTTAATTAATTTTTATTTCATATGATTAACATGAGAGATCAAGATGTATGGTTGTCATAATCGTATGTAATTGTTAGGCTTTTTTTTGGAAATGAAAGGGTTAAAAGCTTAAAATGACAACAGGAACATCTTTCAGTCATTTTTTTTTTTTTTAAATCTAGGTACACACAGCCAATCTACCTGTAGCTCACTTATTGATTTGGACTTTAGTACCTGTATATATGGCCGTGCACCTCCAATTAACCACCATCATTATAAAATAACAATGGAATCAACCTCTCACATTTTATTTTCCAATGAATCTCCATCAGAAAGACATTCTGGTTGTAGCTTAGCCACTGGCCTTGATCAGTCTGGCCTTGATTTTCACAACAAGTTTATATTCCGGCAGTTGTCACATCTGTGAGCTGAGAGATCCATAAAGCAGGTCAGTGAACCAGCTGGCCAGTGTGTGTGCGTGCGCGTGTGTGTTCATTAAGACTGCCACAGTTGAGGAAAGAGGACAGCCTGATTTACCCATGGACACGATGGCACAAAAAGAGCAATGAAAGGATGGCTGATCAACACCATTGTTTTCATTGAGTCAGTTTGAAAAAAAAACATATATACTGTATATATACTGTATATATATATTCTATCCACAGTCACTGGATATGAACAATTGCATGATCTGATTGGCTACTCTACTACTAGGTTATCAGGTCATATACCATGAGTAAAGAAAACCAAAATGGCAGAGTGTGTCACTGAACCAAGCGAGGACGAAAAAAATTCTACTGGAAAACAAAACCCAAAAAAATACAAAAAAAAAGGCAACAAAATATGGAATATAGCTATTTGATGGTAAGAACGTATCTTTTTTATTTAAAAAAAAAAGATTATTACAGCGGTTAGTGCTGTCGCCTCACAGCAAGAAGGTCCGGGTTCGAGCCCCGTGGCCGACGAGGGCCTTTCTGTGCAGAGTTTGCATGTTCTCCCCGTGTCTGCGTGGGTTTCCTCCGGGTGCTCCGGTTTCCCCCACAGTCCAAAGACATGCAGGTTAGGTTAACTGGTGACTCTAAATTGACCGTAGGTGTGAATGTGAGTGTGAATGGTTGTCTGTGTCTACTGTATGTGTCAGCCCTGTGATGACCTGGCGACTTGTCCAGGGTGTACCCCGCCTTTCGCCCGTAGTCAGCTGGGATAGGCTCCAGCTTGCCTGCGACCCTGTAGAACAGGATAAAGCAGCTAGAGATAATGAGATGAGATGAGATTTTGCCAGTTTGTTTACATTCTTCATCTTTAAGCATTAAAATTTGTTGAATTTTTTTAGACTGTTTCAAAAGCTCAAAAACGTTTGAAAACTACGTAACTGAAATGTCCAAGGAAGAATTAAATATCTGTCTAAATCTATTCTATACCACAGAATGACAGCAAGATCGCACTTACTACAAAAAAACCCCACTAAAGTCAATTCGTGCAGCCGTCGATAGGTTTTTAAGAAGTCTGCCAGAGCAGAAATGATTTTGTCGGACGTTTTGTATAAAGTTTTTATTTATCGAATTTGCAAAAAATAAAAATGCTGTATTTCTCAAAATCCAGCGAATATGGATAGAATAAAACAGTTATTCCACTCAATCTCGTCATACATGGATTATAGCCAACTCAGTGCCTCATCAGCTATCAGCTCATGTACGACTCAATGTCAAGGAATGTATATAATATAATATATTTCTTCCACAGTGTTCCAGGTTGGCTGTGTGATGTTTTAGTCCACTAGCTAACAGTCATGTTGGATTGTTTGCATTAGTGGTTGTTCTTAGGTGGTAATTAAAATGTAACATTCTATTTTTATTTCAAAGCATTTGTGCATTAATGCTTTAAATGTATAAAGTTTACACTGCGATCTATTAAATTTAAAATAATTTTTTTAGGAAATAAAAAAGTAAACCTGAAGGCCTAAACCTGAAATGCATGATTATCACTTTGTACATACACCATATGTAGTTGATGAATCATTCATTCGTGTCCGGAGTTGTAACATCCTACATATGCATGTTGAGCCTTATGAGCTAAAATGTCAACTGCAAATCAGTTCAACTAAAGACAGCTTGAACAAGTCAGTATCAGAAACAACAGTGTCAGTGTTGAACATATGAGGAGTACTAAAATGCAATAATAAAACAAAGGATGCATTGATACAAACAATAGCATTCTCTCTCTCTCTCTTATGATTCTCCAAAGTCAACTACAGTATATCACCGTTACTCTTGAATGTTCCTTAAGAGATTATGTGCTGTATTTATTGAGACAGAATGTACGGTAAATGCAACCCATGCCATGACTATATCCACAGTAGGTCCACTCAGATTCAGTGGTAGCTGCATTATAAAGCACAGGAAGAGCCTTACAGTATATTGAAACTGATATTTTAACATAAAAAAATATACCATGCAATTTTTTTCCTGTGTGAATGCAAGAAATAACATGCATTAAATCACTTATGGCACCTTCGAAGCAAAAATGAACCCATTTTATATTTGTACTTTGCAGGAAAACTGATTGGGGCGGCACGGTGGTGTAGTGGTTAGCGCTGTCGCCTCACAGCAAGAAGGTCCAGGTTCGAGCCCCGTGGCCAACGAGGTCCTTTCTGTGTGGAGTTTGCATGTTCTCCCCGTGTCTGCGTAGGTTTCCTCCGGGTGCTCCGGTTTCCCCCACAGTCCAAAGACATGCAGGTTAGGTTAACTGGTGACTCTAAATTGACCGTAGGTGTGAATGTGAGTGTGAATGGTTGTTTGTCTCCATGTTAGCCCTGCGATAACCTGGTGACTTGTCCAGGGTGTACCCCGCCTCTCGTCCATAGTCAGCTGGGATAGGCTCCAGCTTGCCTGTGATCCTGTAGAACGGGATAAGCGACTACAGATAATGGATGATTTTTGTGAATATAGCTTCGCACTATGGGAGCTATGGGAATAAACTGCTGCTTTTGAATGGACGTTAAAGAGGAAATCAAGTCTTTTAAAGAATCGTATAATTTCCTGGTATACCTCACAAGCGCAAGAGGCTTCACTCTGGGTGTCAGATCCCATCTACCTGGTGTGCGTGTCATGTACAGTCTGTTTAATGTGTGTGTGTGTGTATTGTCTCTGCCTCCGTTTGTGATAATCATTGGCTGTCACAGTGGTGCACATTGGCAAGTCTGGCCTGATATTAATCTATTACCTGTACTTCCCCACAGCCTACAATTACCACAGCTCGAGACAGACAGGTCTATCGGAAGACTGGCACGCTCTGCAACAATGTTATTCCCACAGCGCCGTGCCTCAGGCTACGGCTATGAAAGAAAGCATTGAGTTTTCACAAATATGACACAGACGCACACACAGGAGAAATGAAATGCAGGCCAGACACACAGTAGGTGTTGAGGTCTAATGAAATTTATACAAGTTCTGAAAATGAGGAAGAAAGGGGATATCTATGCAGAAGGATATATAGAAGATAAAAGCATATGCACACTGGTGCACCTCTCTACACACCTGTGTCCAACTACACACACACACACACACACACACACACACACACACACACACACACACACACACACATGTAATGCTTAAATGTGCAGCTGGCATGTGGAAATGTGGAATTCACAAACAGTATGTGCCTGGGACTCTGGAAACAGACATGACTGACATGCCTGCACTAATGGAGCGTACCCATGCATACATTTATGTGCACACACACACACACCTGACAGTAGTGTAGAAGCAAAAAGCCTTCTTTTAGCATGGGCTCATTTTACGCAGCAAGCCGGGGCCTTGTGTCTGCTACATGACGGCATGATGGAGAGAAGTAGCAGAAGAGAGCAAAAGAGCGCCTGATCAAAGAGCTTGCCTCTGAAACCTCTTTCAGCCAATTTGTGCAGCTGTCAGGGGGCAGACGATAGCACATCGGCATGTGTAATATGTCAGGAGGCGTGACGGGGAAGCCTTTGAAACGTCAAAAGTGCTCATTGCTCCCCCAGCACACAGCCCGGGGTTAGTGACAGGGGTAAAGCATGCTGCTTCTGTGACATGTTGACAAGGCTGTAACTTGAACATGCACATAAATATTTACAAATTGCATGTTAGAAGATGTATATATTAAGTTAACATTGTAATTTGTAATATTTAGCCATTCAAATACTGACAAGCCACCCAAATGACCCCACCCCATCTGCTGAAACTGCTGCTGTGTTCATGGCGCTTGGGACATGAGAAGATGAGCTAGGCCAACAAAACTATGGACATACAGCTAGGATGCTAGCTAATGACTGAAGCTAACAATTTGGCTAGCTTTTACATGGCTGTAACAGCCATTACTTCTTAGACATTGTGAAGGCATAGTAATGGTGAAAGAAAGACAACCAGCAGGAGTATCAACATTTCTCTGACATATCTCAGCAAATTGGGTGGCAGGGTGGTGTAGTGGTTAGCACTGTTGCCTCACAGCAAGAAGGTTCTGGGTTCAAGCCCAGTGGCCGACGAGGGCCTTTCTGTGTGGAGTTTGCATGTTCTCCCCGTATCTGCATGGGTTTCCTCTGGGTGCTCTGGTTTCCCCCAAAGACATGCAGGTTAGGCTAATTGGTGGCTCTAAATTGACCGTGAATGGTTGTCTGTCTCTATGCCCATGTTTACATTAGACCGTATCAGCGGATCATCAGATTAACGTTTTTAAAACGATTAGTGTGCACACAGCAACACCAATACACGGATACGCTCGGCTCCGCAGGCATCCTGCGCTCCAAATCACTCCGCCCTGAACAGCGAGTGCCCTCTGGAGGGTGCGCACTCCGGCCCTGCGCAGCTCACAGAGCGCGCGAGTGAAGCACACTAGCAGTGTTTTCGGGACTGAGGCGCTGTGTGTGTGATCCCAGCGCATATCACTTACCACTTGCTAGTGGAAGGATGGCAAGCCTAAAGACAATCATAACTACACAATGGGCAGTATTTGCAGTATTTTCATACTTTTATACTCTTTAATGAAAGGTGATACAAGGCGGAAGTCCGTGCCGTTTTTCAGCAGTCGCGTCACATGACCAACGCCAGCGAATCAGGAAGGTGGATGTCACAGTGACGTTGTCCAATGAGACGCCAGCTAGAGCTCAGCACAGCGTATCTGCGTATTCTCAATGTTTACACAGCACCGGAGCTGACACGATCTGGATTGAATACGTGGACGCTGGCGGATTCCCGTTTCCCGGCGTTTCCAGGCGGTTTAATGTAAACGGACAGTGCATCCGCGAAGAAAACGAGACAGATACGGTCTAATGTAAACGTAGCCTATGTGTCAGCCCTGTGATGATCTGGTGGCTTGTCCAGGGTGTACCCCACCTCTCACCCATAGTCAGCTGAGATCGGCTCCAGCTTGCCCATGACCCTGTACAGGATAAGCGGTTACGGATAATGGTGTGAAAAAAATCTTGGCAAATTATTATTATTTTAAATGGCTCTATACGACACTATATTAAACATTATTTCTATGTTGATGTTCTGTGCAAACAGCATTTCTCTGCACCACAAAAAAGACATCTTAGCAAGTGAAAATATCTTGAATCTAGTTAGATTTAGCTCCTATTTCCTGTAGTAAAATTACAATGAAACAAGCACATGATATTCAGCCTATTTCTAGGCATATTTTGCTATTTTTAAGCTTTACATTTTCTTATTGTATTTGCAAATAATGTTGCTTCTTTCTAAAAATAAATACTTAAATATATCAATTTTAATATGTAAATAGCTATTTAATATTAGCTATTTTTTCTGCCAATAGAACAAAACTATTTCAAGCTTAAAATGAAAAAAAAAAGTCTAGAAATAGGTTTAATAATCTCAGATTTGGGGGCAGCATGGTGGTGTAATCTGTTGCCTCACAGCAAGTGTGTAGCACTGTCGCCTCACAGCAAGAAGGTCCTGGGTTTGAGCCCCGTGGCCGTCGAGGGCCTTTCTGTGTGGAGTTTGCATGTTCTCCCCGTGTCCGCGTGGGTTTCCTCCGGGTGCTCCGGTTTCCCCCACAGTCCAAAGACATGCAGGTTAGGTTAACTGGTGACTCTAAATTGACCGTAGGTGTGAATGTGAGTGTGAATGGTTGTCTGTGTCTATGTGTGTCAGGTCTGTGATGATTTGGTGGCTTGTCCAGGGTGTACCCCACCTCTCGCCCACAGTCAGCTGGGATAGGCTCCAGCTTGCCCACAACCCTGCAGGATAAGCAGCTACAGATAATGGATGAATGGATGGAATCTCAGATTTGGTGTCTTGTAATCTTCTCAGAAATGCTAGATGATACTTATATTCTGTACAATTTTCAAGATATTGTAAAGTGAAACTCTGGGATTTTGTTAACCTGGGCTCTATTTTCCCATCTCTTTGAGTCCAGATCTTTACTAGGGACAAAATCGATTGAAATCTGTCCAGTATTGAGTGAGAATGCTATAACCGGTAAAAAAGCAAAACAGCTATACAATGTAATTCTATGGGAAAATCTTTGCATCAAAGTAAATCACTTGTTTTCACCACTGACAGGCTCATAATGTTATTATAAGTGTCTGACAACATGGAAAGGATCCCTACAGAGATACACTTGTGTCTGTTTCCCTCAATAACTGTAAAGAAACTCTGGCAAAAGACTGTTTTGATAGTTATAGCAGAACAAAGCTCCATACTTAAGAGAATACAGTAATGCATTGACCTGATTTTTGGTGGCTTGACTGTACGACGTCTGTACGTATGTATCAACGATGAACATGTACCACCACAGGGAACCCGATCGTAAGTGCAAGGCAACATATCTCATAAACACTTGACTACCAGACAACGAAATTTATATCTTTATTTACATAAGATAGATGGGTTTTATCCAGCACTTATTTTTAATTTGCTTTTTAAAAAATAACGTGGGATTATTTACTAACACATTTTATGGAAAATATTCAGGACAGTTTCATATAAAACTAGCTAAAACAGTTTTATTAGTCTACTAACTTGTTGGACAATTGACAATTGTAATCAGGAACCTGTTTGACATAAGTTTGAAATATGAAGATTGCAGCTTGAACCCTTGGAGCTCATACATTGCATTCAGTCAAGGAAGATGTTTTCCAGGAGGTTATTTTTCTTCCTGAAGGTTTTTATTCGACTTTTTTTTTCATCGCAGGGAACGTATCTTTGCATTGTATATACTTTTTTTACCTGAACGATTTCTTACTCTGCACACTCATGTAAACATAATTATTGGATAGTTCAATAGCAATTATGAGCATCTTTATTTAGTTTTAGAAAACCTAAAACTACTGCAAATCGATATCGATTAGCTCTTATGCCTGATATTATTCGATCGTAACTGTATAGTAATGATGTAAAATGAAAGCACTGGTTCACTGCTGTCCACCAGGCACCCAGAAGAGTCACACCATAATAAATGTTGTGGTGTTGGTTCTGGCACATGGCATGCAGTGTCAAAGAAAGGAATAAATATGTATTTGTAACTGTGATGCGTATCTCATTATTGGTGTCACTGTCACAAGACAATGCAGCAATTTCCTGACCTGAAATACACTACGCTACACAACTTGATCGTTCATATGCTATAATATTATTCTATTCAGATTGATTTTGGGTCCTTGCAAATGTTTTGCTCATGCACTCCGCTTTTAGGCCGTGACTAAATATGTATTAGTTTTACCTTTCTTTTCTTGAGGTCTCTGACGCAGATCCCCATTCGGTGCTGTTTTCTAATATTTACAAAAGGGATCTTTTCCATGTTGTCCGACGTTCATTCATATTGTCGAAATTAGCTAAATGTTTGGGCATGACTTTGGAAATAGACTTCATGAATTCTGTGTGACAACTTCTTTTGTAAACATCAGTGTAATGGCACTCCGTTAGCTCTTCCTTGGTTACTGTACCATTTCTAGAGTCAGTCGAAAAAACACTCTTTTTCCACGCGAGCGACGAGACATGACAACTTCCCTTGTCTTTCTAAAATGTTTACTTAAAAACAACAAGGTAAATCACAAGGTCTGGCGCAAAAGACTGTGCTGCTTCCACCGTGTTCTGACTCGAAACTAAGGTATACACAGTCAGTTACCATAGTTACCACTATAGTGATGTCACATCATAAGATTTAGTTCTTAGATTATCATCATTCATTTTTAACTGTTTTTAACTTAAATTATTATTGCTTAACTGGCCCTTACAATCAGGAAACAGCCCCTGTGTAAAAATTGACTAAAGGCACTGAATGAGGCACTGTGTTAGAGACCGGAAGAAGAAAAAGATAAAGCAGTGACTGTAGAAACAATCATTTTCTACAGTTTCTTGACAGTTATTGTGTCATTTAACTTGCTCAGTTTTTTTTTTTCCAATGTGTTGATTTCCCCCAAGATAGAGGCTGCTCAAATGGAAGCTCTGCTCCAACTGAGGATGGAGTTAATTTCTGGGTTACATATAGCCTAATTAAAAGCCTTTAGAGCCTTAACATTACAGATGGCACCTTTAAACCTGTCTATTGTTCAGTGATTTGAACAATTTTAAACGTGCAATGGGACTCCTTTATACTGAGGAACAGCCTCTGTAAAAATAAGAGATAAGCACAACTACAACTAATAAAATTTCAGTACAAGTGGTAATTATAAAGAGCTATCTTTAAAACTAGTTTTAAAAATGATAAAATCCTTTTCAAACGCCCACTTTTAAACAAATGGCACTTTCTCCCCTCTAATTTTCACCCATTTTCTCTAGGGTAACTAAATCTGTCTATCAAGCCTGTTAATGCCTATGTCCCTCCTCCTAGACTCGTTTTCTGAGGATAAATCTTCCCCTCCCATTCTTCCTTCTCTTGTAGCTTCTCGTTCTGTCACTGTCCGTAGGCCGGGCTGTGCCGGTGCAGTGCCCTAGTGCCGTCTCAATTTAAGGGTTAGTGATGTGCACACACATTATCTCCTCTTCGCACACTCAGATAGCCCTCATTTCCCTAAAGAGTCCTCCAGTCACCAAACAATTAGTATTTCTTGGAGAGTACTTCAAAATGAGTTTCGAATGGCTGCTCTTCTTTTCTACCCCACCCTCCATCGTGTGTGTGTATGTGTGTGAGAAAGAGAGATTTCCATGAGTGCAGGTCTTCTCTTCTCTGCTAGTGTGTACTGACTGGTGAGTTATCCATCCATCCATCCATTATCTCTAGCCGCTTAAGGCCTCTGCATGCTCTTGCGACAAGGCTTTCGCAGATAGCGTTTCGCAGACAGTTGTAATTTATCGTTGAGCGGGGAGTAATAGGCGTGCACGATGTTATTCACCGGCACAACGCAAGGGGGCGCGAAGTCACTAGGAGTAGTTGGTGGGTGTGGTTAGTGGAATGTTTATCCTCCGGTTACTTATAATGACTAGAACTTTTTTTTTTTTTATAATGACTAGAACTGGAGTCGTATAGATGTACATACTTCCTCAATCAACCGCTCTTCATGCTGCTCCATCTTCGCTCGTGTTTTTAAAAATGGCGGTCGTGAAAACAAAACAAACCGGGAAAGTAGGGAAGCGGAAGTGCGTGTACAGCGGATGTAGAGTGGACCAATCGGAGCCTTCTTGTCTGCGACGCTGTCTGCGAGGCTTCTGCAGTGGTCACAATTTTTGGGAGGTGCGCGCAGAGCGTCTGCGAAGGTGGGGGGGCTACGCAGACACTGTCTGCGACGCCATCTGCGAGGACTGGGTTGTCAGCATAAATTGGCCTTTATACTGTCCTACAGGGTCGCAGGCAAGCTGGAGCCTATCCCAGCTGACTGTGGGCAAGAGGCGGGGTACACCCTGGACAAGTCGCCAGGTCATCGCAGGGCTAACACATAGGCTACATCCACACGACAACGGCAACGAGATTTTATTTAAAAAAATATCGCGTCCACATGGGCAACGGATCAGTAAAATATCAGGTACATATGGCAACGCAACGCTTGCTGAAAACGATGCAATACACATGCCACACCTCTATGTGCGCTGTAAGACGGTCCCATCGGAGACACCAGAACAATAGAAGAAGTAGGACGCATGCACATAAACCCCTTCTTCTACCCGGCGTGAAGCACTCACAGGAACAAACACACAACAACAAGAAGATGGCTGCGACTACGCGAGGAAATCGTGCCTTCTGTGTGTACAAATTAGTTTTATTAGTGTGCATAGTTTTATATAACTTAATTTTCTTATTGTGTGTGAACATTTTGAAAAGCATTTTTATATAATTTATATAACTTTTTATATTGTGTGTGAACATTTTGAAAAGCAGTCGTATCCAATAAAAAAAAAGAAATTCAAGAAATGGTTCAGTTACTTGTTTATTTAAAAGAAAAGCTGTATACAAAAGTGAATGCAATGCAGTGGTTCATACAAAACAGCGAGAGTGCTGCTTGTTCTAGTCATGTGGTTGTGACGTCATCGTAAACAAATCCGTTCTACTCATCCAGACGACTTCGCAACGGCGCCGTTGCCAGATTTTTCCACTCTGGAACCCGTTCTCAAAAAATATCATTTTGGGGCACCCAAAACGCCAGTGCCGTGTGGACGCCAGGCTGAAACGATAAACAATTTTATCAGATTCACCTGAATCCGTTGCCGTGTGGACAGCCTCATAGACACAGACAACCATTCACACCAACAGTCAATTTAGAGCCACCAATTAGCCTAACCGCATGTCTTTGGACTGTGGGGGAAACCGGAGCACCTGGAGGAAACCCATGCGGACACGGGGAGAACATGCAAACTCCACACGGAAAGGCCCTCGTCGGCCACTGGGCTTGAACACAGGACCTTCTTGCTGTGAGGCGACAGTGCTAACCACTACACCACCGTGCCGCTGTGAGTTATCCAGTCTCAGCTAAATGTGTTTCTGCACAAGGCGCAAAGGTGTGTGCATTTATGCATAATGCATTTTTATCACATTGTTGACAGTGCAACAGCGCAGCGTTTTTTAAACAAGCATCATAATGCTTTCTTATTCCTTTCATCTTGGTAATAACACATAGATCTAGAGGACACACACACACACACACACACACACACACACACACACACACACACACACACACACACTCGTTCGTTCTTTCCCAAGGTCAGTGATCAACAATAAACACTGTGCATGGGACTGAGACATCTCTACTCCTATCACACTCTACCCGAGGGCTTCCTGGGGCTAGGGAAAGAATGCTGCCTATTTTGGGAGCAGGGCTGAGATCCCTTCCTTCCGGACAACAGAAGCCTGGAGGCCAAAGGAAATCCCAAAGACCAGACTATGCAGAGTACACACACAACTGAAGCTACATTCAGCTTTTATAAAGCATGACACCGTCTGACCCGAGGATCCATTACTGCATACATTAGCCCATTAGCCTCTAGCTAATGGCTGTACGGTGTCTGTAGAAAGACTACCAGAGGCAGCCATTAGGGCTCGCAGTCAATAATCTCCTGCATTACAGCCTGCATCTCCAAACAGATTTTGTAAACATTAGGGATCAGCCAAACAGATCTTCGTCTAACACTTCTAAGGAAGAGTGGCAGATCAAAGGAAGAGGATGTTGTAATGTAAGCATAGTGCAAAAGTAATATCTACAACAACAACAAAAAGCCACAGAGATTAGTTTTGTGTTTTTCACAAATCTAAACTTGACGTTTTTATTGTGTTAGTGTATTTTTTATTTTTATTTTAATATATAAATGGCATTTTAATGGAATATTTGTTTTCAAGAAAATGAACTTGACAAAATGAACAAAAACACAATTTTTACTCATATACCACTTTTGTCCTGAGCACTGGAATCCTTGACTTGCAAGTGACATCAAAGCCAATTAGAAACTCGGATGTCGGCCATGCTGGTGGACACAGAAATGCGGGGTTAAGTGCCATACAAAACACTATAGTCACATGTGCACAACTCTTTGTTTTCACTGCTTTAAGCGTTCTTTTAGCTATGCCATAGCTTTGTGCTGGGTGGCACGGTGGTGTAGTGGTTAGCGCTGTCGCCTCACAGCAAGAAGGTCCGGGTTTGAGCCCCGTGGCCGGCGAGGGCCTTTCTGTGTGGAGTTTGCATGTTCTCCCCGTGTCTGCGTGGGTTTCCTCCGGGTGCTCCGGTTTCCCCCTCAGTCCAAAGACATGCAGGTTAGGTTAACTGATGACTCTAAATTGACCATGAGTGTGAATGGTTGTCTATGGGCCCGTCCACACGAGTACGTTTTTGTCGAATTCGCATAAATACTTTATCGTTTCGGCCTCGCGTCCAGACGGATCTGGCTTTTTCGAGGTGTGAAACCGGTATTTTTTGAAAACGGGTCCCAGAGTGGGAAAATCCTAAAACGCCGGATAGCCCGGAGTCGTCTGGACGGCGAATGTGGATTTTTTCAGAAACGATGAAGTGTAAGCCCCGCCTCTCTAAACTTTAACCTCAGACGCTGCCGCTAGACGAGTCATAACAACAACAATGGCGGACTACAGGCTTCTATCATATAGTTCCACTTCATTGTCAGTCCACACAAAAGACTCTCCTCTTCCTCTCAGAGTTGCGCTGGCCATGATCGTCCTCTTCTCGTGTTATGAGCTTGTTTGTAAACAGCGCGTGACCATGCTCCATGGCTTCTCTTCCGGTTTTAGTGTATTGGTGTGGCGGCGTCACAGCGCCACATGCAGGCCTGGCATATGTACTACAGCGTTTTGGGTCATTTCTAGTGAATCCATGTGGACACAGATATTTCTGGAAATGACACCGTGTTTATGGAGGTTTTTTCCAAAACGACAGCGTATTGGGTGAGGCCGCGTACTCGTGTGGACGGGCCCTATGTGTGAGCCCTGTGATGACCTGGCGACTTGTCCAGGGTGTACCCTGCCTTTCGCCCGTAGTCAGCTGGGATAGGCTCCAGCTTGCCTGCGACCCTGTAGAACAGGATAAAGCGGCTACAGATAATGAGATGAAATGAGATATCTTTGTGCTGTGTATGGTTGTGGTCACAACAGTACTCGTGACCGTGGTAAATTCAGATTTTTTAGAATTCTTTCTGATTCGGAAAGAGGGTGAGGAAACTTTGTAGCTTAGTACGAAGAGGAGATGATCACGGCTGAACAACATTGGCAGGGCTGACGGTGATTTAACCGAGGCTAAAACCAAAACAAGTCATGTTTGTAGTGATCATTTTATCTCAGGTGAGATTTAAAAGCTTTCTAAATAATATTATTTTATATCTGGGTACTCGATGGTCAGTAGAAGCATCTTATCTTCAGAAAAATCTGACTTTTTAAAATAATATGGGTCAAAACCACATATATCTATCTTCTCTTTGTATCGAATCTTCGCTGGACTGTTCAAATCGTGGCAATATTGAGAAAATTCTGCACTGTTTACAGACACGCTTTCAGCATCCGCCGTCTGAGTTGCTTTGTATATCCACCAACATGTCGGACGCTCATGATGTACAGATTTTGATCACGTGGTTACAGGTCAAGGATTAAAAAAGAAAACAAACACATTAAAAAGATAGCAGCGGGTGCTGATGAGAATGTCCATTTGGTTTAAACATTTTCAGAGGTTCCTGCCACTTAGGTAATGATGACCAGGTTCAAGCATTTTGTTTCTTTTTCTGTGTTAAGGTGCATGAATTAAGCATTACCAATTAGGCTCGGAAAGATGGAATTATCCCAGCGTGGGCTATTCTTTATAACAGAATCCTGGGGAGAATAAACTTTTGAATCCTGAGATAGCCTGCTTAGAGTGAGAGAGTGCCTCCTACACAAACCTTTCACTTTTGACCTTTCCAATAAGTTACACAGTGCAGCAGGCCACATGCACAGAGAGAGAGAGAGAGAGAGAGAGAGAGAGCACCTGAGTCAAAGTCTGCTCTCTGCCGGTCTTTATGTTTCACACTACCTCTCTCTCTCTCTCTCTCTCTCTCATCAGGAATGCAGGAACAAACAGACTGGCTTTAATTTAGAAGCAGCACACAGCTCCAGAGGCTGAAACCATCCTTGAGCTTGTTAATGTCAGGCCCACGCTCATTTAATGTCATAAACAAGTTACACAAACATTCAGCCAGACAGGACTAACAACATCCTCCACTGTGGCCTCTCTCACGACACACACCAGAGAGCGGGAGAGAGAGAGAGAGAGAGAGAGAGAGAGAGAGAATGGCGTAGTATGGAAAGAAAGAAAGAAAGAAAGAAAGAAAGAAAGAAAGAAAGAAAGAAAGAAAGAAAGAAGTGTACATTTGTGTCCAAGAGAGAATATGTATTGGTCTAGCATGAACTTACACTCAATCTGCTCTCCAGCTCATCCCACCTACATAATAAATGACAATCTGTGCCTCATTCCACACTCTTTCACAGTGACTCATTCACATCTGTGATTTCAAAACAGCTACGTTACAACATTATTCACCAGAACTGTGTTCCCCTTCAAATATTCTCAAAGCATGAATAATTGAAGGCTCCATCTTAGTATGAATATACATACACATGCAAATTTCACTTAACTATATTCAACATGCAAATTCAGTTGTCACTGAGTTCACTGATAAATGGGAATTAATTGTATATAAAACAGCACAATGTCATATAATGCGAGTAGTTGGATTACTGGCCCTAAGAGTGTGTGTGTGTGTGTGTGTGTGTGTGTGTGTGTGTGTGTGTGTGTGTGTGTGTGTGTGTGTTCATGGTGCCCTGTGATACTCTCATCCAGGGTGTATTCCTGCCTCGTGCCCAGTTCCTCCGCGACCCTGACCAGAATAAAATGATTACCAAAGGTGAATGAATTTAAATAAAAATGTTTATTTAAAGTTGTAATGTGGATTCATTAACTTCCTTCAAAGATTGAAAGAAATTAAACTCATGAAAAGGACAAGGCAAATGAAGAGTACATTTTTTGGCTGCTGCATTAGCTTCACCAAATCCCCAGTCCCTCTAGGGCAAACACCTCATATTCAAATGTGAGGAAACAATCAATGTCTTTCTCATTTACATATGAACAGGCAGCGGGAAGCTCGCAAATCCGCCACAGTCCATTTTAATCTGAGAATGACTTTGTCCTGTATTGTTATGAGAAACAGTGCCGATGCTCTGTACTCTGCACTCCCAATCTTCAGTCTGGAATTAACATCAGAATGAAAAGCTTCCTCAGACCACAGCACTGATCGAGCCCTCTTGGCCACGAGTGCTGTTACCCCGGCAACAAAGTGGAGGACAAGGCAGGGCCTTATCAATCAATTAGAAATGTCTCTGAGCTGCAGGGTTACAGTCCCGCCTCAGTTTATCAAATTCATTATGGCCTTGGCCAGCGTACGAGCACGTTTACTTTGCAGACAAAAAGCTTTTCCTGAAATTATAACTCTACAACTCTTTAAGAGCTGATCGTCTTACAAGTACTTTGATCAATTTCACTATGAACTCAGTAAAAAGAAAGTAAGTTGAGAGGGTCATATACAATTCATATAGCTCAAAGAGAGTTTACTTTATTAAAATTCTTCCTCTAGGCTTGCCGTGGGCAGCACGGTGGTGTAAGTGGTTAGCATGGTTGCCTCACAGGTTCTGGGTTCGAGCCCAGCAGCCGGCGGGGGCCTTTCTGTGTGGAGTTTGCATGTTCTCCCCGTGTCTGTGTGGGTTTCCTCCGGGTGCTCCGGTTTCCCCCACAGTCCAAAGACATGCGGTTAGGTTAATATGGGACGGCCTTAGACTGAAGTGCCCTTGAGCGAGGCACCTAACTCCCAACTGCTCCCCAGGCGCTGTTAGCATGGCTGCCCACTGCTCTGGGTATGTGTGTGTGCTCATTGCTCACGTGTGTGTGTTCACTGCTTCAGATGGGTTAAATGCAGAGAGGAATTTCACAAGTGTGTGATGAATAATATTGTGCTTTCTTTCTTTCTTTCTTTCTTTCTTTCTTTCTTTCTTTTCAATCAGCTTTCCAAATATTCCAGACAGACACAATCCTGGGAATTCCTCCATCCATTGCTCCTTTTTTTGTCAGAGTTACTCAGTATCAAGTTAATTGCCATCATATGGCATTTTGGCGGATGTTGAGTCAGGCTCATGTTACAGTAATTTGAAGGAGAGAAGCAGAAGTAAAAGCAGGACTTTGTTCAGTCCTAACAATGTACATATGAGGTCAATACCAGCTCAAATTAGACTTGTGAAACTCGACTCAAATGAGGCAGGATTCAGTCACGCAGTTTAAACTCTGCTGCAGAAGCCATAACATTTGAATCCTCAACGCCATTATAGATGTATAAACTCTGCCATTTACTATATATTAAATAACACCACAGTGAGCTTGCACTTGCATACCGTATGTGGTGGAAATTACTCTAGGGAATTTCAACAGCTCATACTAATATGAATAATACTGGTGCACAAGTAACCACAATCAGCACACACACATCCTCAAACACATGATGAAGTGTTGCTCACACGCTGCCTGTGTCTGTCCTTCTCACTGCATTGAGTCATCTGTTTTCCAGTCCACTAGTCATGCACCATCAAACACTGTCATATCATGTCAGGGCTGTGTGTGTGTGTGTGTGTGTGTGTGTGTGTGTGTGTGTGTGTGTGTGTGTGTGTGTGTGTGTGTGTGAGAAATCAAAAATTTTTATCTATATGGCATGGCCCAACCTCATAAAAATCATGTTTCAACACAAGCATGTCTACTTCTTTAAAGGCCTGGTCCCACAATACCAATAACTACAACTATAACGATAACTATAAATAAATCGTTCCCCTGCAGGTTATGTGGTTGGTGCTCACACCAGACTGATAATGATACCTATAGCCCAGGCCTGGGTTTATCGGTATCAGTGAGATTGCTTCTGGAGCCATTTTTCCAGGCCTGGTCCTGATCCGATAAAACATCTGACCAATCATGTAATTGTTTACATGTGACGTTGTCTGAGCACATACTGTAATATTTTTCCCAGGCATCTTTGTACATCCTTGTTGCATAATGAAGTCATGGAATATGGATTCACGGAAAATTAAACATATAATACAAAGCACAGATCTTTTATTCACAGATATGTGATGTTTTCCATGCAATATCAATAGTAAATTAATAAAGTAAACATATAAATGCAGGTAAGATATTTTAATTATGAACTCCGGCAGTCCAAACATTTAATTGTTTTAGATTTCTTAATTTTTTTTATCCGTGATGCATCATCTGTATGAAACCCATAACCAATCTGTAATATACTGAAACATCCATGACCAATCTGTAAATTATTAGCATCCGTGATGCATCCGTGTTAAAATACATAACCACTCTGTATTTTGGATCCTTTTTTTATTATATTTCCGTAGTCTGTTACCTATCCGTATTACGGTATGTCAATCACCGGAGTATGTACATGGGTTATTTTGAAGTCCAAGCTGTACAGTACGACCCGGAATAATGTGCTACTACTTGGAAAAAACTTCCATGACTATTGTTAAGTTGCATGCATTTATTTACCTGAGTGGCAGAACCAACTGATATTATAGTCAGGATTATAGTTGTGGTGTGACTGCTCCAGACTGGAACTAAATTCAGGTATAGGTATAGTCATAGTTGTAGTTATAGGTATAGGTATAGTTATTGGTGTTGTGGGACCGGGCCATAAGTGTTAGGAAGGTGGTAGCTACCTGAATTGATTCGGACACTGAAATGAGGAAAGAAAACCAACACAAATACAGTGATGCCCTTCAGCATAAATATGATACTGCAGGCCCAAAGTCAATCTCTTTTTTCATACTACATTTTTCATCACTCTTTTAAATACATGCTGGTTTTTGATCAAAGTGTTCAACAGACTACATTAAGCTGTTTCTTTTAATGACTGAAATTTATACAGTTTTGACTGATTTGATGGCTATATTGAATTACCCTGAAAGGTTAGAACCATTCATTTCCCACCATCTTGCTTTTTTATTGTATGGCAAGTTGGGTTGAAAAAAGAGGACTAAAGCCAGTGAAGAACCCATGCAATATTTTCATTCCTGAAACCTGATGCGGTTAAACAGTAGAGACGGGGAAACAGGGGTGTTAAAAACACTGAGGTCAGTACTCCGTGCTGTGTTAGAGGGTGATATAGTATGTTGGGAAGACTGCCGTCACGCTCAGCAATCATCCAGACACTCCTCAAGGGAACTGTGGAGACCCACAGAGACTGAGTCAAGTACATAAATGTATTCAGAAATGGCTCATGAGAGAAGCACAAAAAATGTCTACACTAGGAGTCCTGTATGTCTGGTGTGTGGCAGATTGGATGATTTTTATGCTCAAACATGACTGTTAAACCTGGTCATTAACTGAATAGATGAATCAGCTACATTAGAGCAAAGAATCATCAGAATAATTATCCACCCCTGTCAAAGACATCTCAGATGTCTAAAATATTTAATTTCACTCCGTTTATTTTTGATCACTGTTACAGAATAAAAAGAAAATAATTTATTTTTTTCGCGGTCTGGATTCCATCAAATCCTGCGCTCTGATTGGCTGGCGAGCGGGTCCGTATCCTACGATATGGACCCCAGTTACGGACCTCTGGCGACTCGCTCGTTCACAACAACAACAAACATAGTAGCATTTTTTTGTCAACATTTATTTTTTTATAAGATTTATTTATAAGATTATCAAAAATCTTATACATTTTTGCCAGCATTTCTCAGGAGAATAGCATTAATTTTATATCATGGATAGCGATAATGACAGTCTTCACAGCGAAAACGAGTTTTACTACCCTGAGGAAGAAGAAATAAAAGAAAACATTTCAGGAGAAAGCTAAAAACCTCTTGTAGAAGTCAGAGCAGGTGGGTGGAGCACAGAAGTACGGCAGGCCAGAACTGAGTTCCAAAAACTATTTTATTTTGCACTTTTCAGTAGCAATGTATACTCTTCCAGCCACATGCATACACACACACACACACAAGTCATCTGGTGCGGGAGAGAGCTCACTTCCTCTGCTCTCTCTCTCCTTATATAGGGCGTGGTTGCTGGGAAGACACACAAACACAGGTTAATTGCTCTCAGGTGAAGTGATTCTGCCACTTACCTTCCCTGACTCCGCCCTCCTGTCACAGACCGGTGCTTGACCCCCCGCTGCCACACCTCTAACTTGCTAACGCCAAGCAAAAACATGGCTGAATCCTGAATAACTCAATTTTGTATAAATAGGGGACTACATAGGCGGCAAAATGTAGTTGTTTTCCTGCCATGGAAGTGCACTTGTCTACTGAGGAGGAAGCAATTTGCATTATAGCCGTGAATGAGGATTCAAAATGGCGTCTCGGCTTGGTTTTCCCTTTCGGGCGCTCTCGTTTTCTGTTAGAATTTGGTAAAGAAAAAATAAATATATTATTTACCAGCTTAAGGTCGGTCTGTATGGTGAAATACCGTGACCTAGGCCTTGAATACTGACCTCGGCCCAGAGGGCCTCGCTCAGTACTTTCAAGACCTCGGTCACGGTATTTCACGATACGGACCTCCCAGCTGGTAAATAACATATATGTATTTAACCCCTGAAGACTAATCCTTTTAATCAAGAGTATATGAGATTTTAAAATAATACTTTTTTTTGGGTGACCCTATCAAAATTAAGGAGTTTTGACAATGTTCACAATGCTTGATCTGCAGCAGTGATGCCCAAGACAATAAAGACTCAGCAACCCTGGCCCAATTTATCAGTATCTTCTGTTTCAAATGCTTCCAAGGAAACAGCGTGATAATGATCTGCAAATTATGCAAGCCAAAACCCATGAATATATTAACATTTCACAGCTCAACATTTCAACATTGAAAAATACATTTCAAACCTGCAGAAACTGTCAGGTAAGCCATTAGCTAGCTGACTGAGCTAAACTAGCTAGCCACAGCTTTTCATGTTTTACAGTAGGAAAGTTCTGCAGTAAAATTAAGGTGTTCAGTAGTGATTGCCTTATTGTGTTACATCTATCTAAGCATTGCTACAACCTATAGATAATGGCCAGAAAAATGTATAAGGTCCATCTTTTAGAAAACTGTAAGATTAACATGGAGCTAGCAAGAAACCTAGCAAGCTACCAAATCCCCAACAGCATTTGGCTAAGTTAGCTAGCCAGTTAACATAGCATTTCTTTATATCATGTCGATAATCGAGGCAATGTTCACTTCAGCATCGCTCACTTGATTAGTTCCCATAAGAAAAGAAAATTATAGATGTGCAAAAAGTAGACTGTAAAGAAATTACTTCAGTAGTTTTCCACCAGATGACTTGAACACTTACTTTTACTCAAATCAATTATCACAGCAGTATAAGTACTTTTACTAAAGTCAGCATATTTTGTAGGTGCTCTACCACTGACTAATTGCAAAAAATTATCAGTATCCATATTAAAACAGATATTACAGCAGAAAACATAATTACAGGAGCGTAAAGCATAATTAAATTAAGCTGCTTAGTTGTCTTCATGGTTTATTGCTAATCTGTGATACAAAAATTGATTGATGTTAAAGACATTGGCATTGATTTTGGGTAAGACTTTGTAAAATGCACTGAGTGTTCAAAACAGTCATTATATTATTCATTACTTCAAATATTTTATTTATATGAGAAGACTGCATGCTGGATATAGAGCTCAATATAGCCAATGTGCTGGATATAATGACTATGACTTTTTCAATGAATTCCTTGCTGGTAGCGTCATTAAATTTGCCTGTGCAAGCAATTTAGCCTGTGGCTTTCTTAGTAAACCTGCTTTCCTTTAAAGGGTTAAAGGAAAAACAGTGTGTTGCCTGGACAGTAGTCATGCTCAATTCACACTGTTTGTCCACCCACTCTATGTAATTATCTCCAGAAATATTTGTGTTTCTGAGCACAATGTGATCACTCCGATAAACAATCAGGGCTGACTCTTCACTTAATTCAGCAACGGCTTTTTTTCTGTTTTAGATGCATGATGGATATCAGGTGATCAGGGAGAAGCAAAACAATTATTTTTGCATAATAACAGCCATGCGCCATGCTCTACACACACACACACACACACACACACACACAGAAAGAGGCTGTTCTAAACAACAGCCTCTTCCCACTCAGTTTGTGCTTTACTGTCAGAGTGCCAATTACTATACAGGCAGGTAACATCCGTTTGAGCCAGGCTTCATCCCACCAAACCCATTACAATTCAGACACAGTGTGATAGACCTATTTAGTGCAGCACTACGCAACAAGAATGCCTCACTCCAGTGCACAGATACACATACACTAGATTATGTGGTTCAATGTCACATCTATGGATGAAAAAAGAGCATTTCTATAGAAATTGGGAAAAAGTAAAATGAATAAGAAAAGATCAAGTGTATATTCAGTACTATATTTCATCATCAAAAAATTCCTGTGCAGGGATTGGCTAAGGATGGCTCACGTGACATTAAATAGCGCCAACATTAATTAAGCAATGTATCTTGTGATGTAAAGAAAAAAGGATATGTTATGAGTCAGTCGTCCTGGATATACCATGAACTGATGTCACAATTTCAAGCTATACAGCCGACTCGAGTCACAGCTGTGGCTCTGTGAGCATTTCTGTGTGTGTAGATCAATGTATCATGATCATGCCTAATGAGGCTGAGTTAGACCTCGAATATATATTTTTTCAGGTTTATTTCTAGTTCTTTGTCATTAACACTTTTAGTTTGGAATTTTTTGACGAGGGATATCAATCAAAAATACCATGCGCTGAGAGGCTCCAGTTGAAATTATGGATTCCCTTCGGGTAACTGTTACAGTACTATTTTCTTCAGGGCCGTGCCTCTCACAATATAGTGCTATGCCAATCACCTTAGAGAATCCATAATTTCAACCAGAGCCTCTCAGTGCATGTTATATTTGATTAATATGCATATAATCAAGCTATTTAATAAATGATAGCCTGAAGCCATGAGTAAGCCTCACTGAATGCCGGATGTTTTAGCTAAATATAAACCCATGTATATCTTATGCATCTGATATGCATAGTACAGTACATGCAGTAATAAACAGCAGTAGTGGGACACCCCTACCCCCCAAAAAAACAAAACAAAACCAAAGGTCAAATTAGCTGGTAAGTATAAACCATTCAATTTGATAGGCAAGAAGGAGAGATTAAGAAAACGAGAATGAACAAGGGAGATCAATTTGATACCTTTAAGCGATTACCTTTCGAAAGCACTTCCTGTTGTTAATAATTGATCTCTTAAAAATCGGTTATTTTAATTGGTGGTATGGGGTGATCTTGGTACCGGTATACACACTTTGGGGACTCTTTCTTCAGGCAGATTTCAAGGAGTGACACTGCAGTGTGGTAAAAGTGCAATGCTGTGTCTTCTCCCAAAGGTAAGAAAACCAGAAAGAATCTGAACTCAAAACCTACCTGGAATTTCTTGGCTGCATCTACACTATGCAGAAAACACGGCCAGTCTTTATTCATCCAACATCCACCTCCACTTAACCAGATGCTCCAAAACCTGCTCACGTCTTTAAGAATTCACTTTATGGACACAGAAAATTATATATATATATATATATATATATATATATATATATATATATATATATATATATATATATGTATTAGTGCTGTCAAGCAATTAAAATATTTAATCGCGATTAATGTCGCGACTGTCATAGTTAACTCGCGATTAATCGCAATTTAATCGCACATTTTTGTCACATGAAAAACCATTGTAATTCTCTTATCAGCATAAAAAAGTGAATGGGCTTGCTTTGCACCAATTTTTTTTTTTTATTGCAAAGCATAACACGTCTTGACACAGCCACTGCAAAGTGAAACCTAAGCCGAGCACCGGCGCGGGGCTAGCAAGAGAACCATGAGTGAAATGATCTACTGTTTGAGTTAGTCTACAACTAAAGAGAGATAGGTTACACAGTGACGGTAGGCTTGACATGCTTGATTATAATATAAAGTACACTATTATATTAAGTTTAAGTTGTTCGTTGATAAATATTGCATTGAATCTGATCTTTACTGTTTCAGCTCACTTAACACATTTTGTACTTTTACACTTTCTGCCTGTTGATGCGTCGCGCTGTCCAATTAGAGGCGGCCAAATTTGCATATTACAGGAAGGATTTCTGGGATAGCATTGAGTTTACAGTTCAGAGGGATCTGGCTTCTTTAGACGCTGTCTTCTTAAAACTGAATAAATATTTAAAAAGAGCCAAATGAGCCAGTCTTTTGAACGGCTCTTTTCAAAGAACGGATCACAAAGATGCGGATCCCATCAAAGAGCTATAAATCCCATCTCTACTAGCGCACCCTCCTGGTTCTGGGGGGCAGAGGACTCTGGCTGTGCGGGGCGTGGCATTACAGTCTAGCTGCTATCGGTTTTCTAACCAAAGTCTCTGTTCCAAGTTCCTGGCAGTTTCAAAAGCTTATGAAAAACCTACATCATGCCACAGAGCGTTAATCTCGTGATAAAAAAATTATCGCCGTTAAAATTGAGTCAGGTTAATGTGTTAATAACGCGACATTTTTGACAGCACTAATATATATATATATATATATATATATATATAGTGTTTATACACTCATATTCATATCCTATTGACTATATTCTCTAAATAAATTTTGAGCAACATCTTCTTTGTTACATAAGTACAGTCTCCTCTTAATCCACAAACACAGCTAATATTACAAACTTTTGACATTAAAATCACCCCGGTCATATCTGATTTAATCTCATAACCAAGCACCACATGTCCAAAGCAAAGGAACAATTACACTAAGGATAAAGAGCAGGACTGATACAGCCCAGATAACATCTGTGAAGACCAACAGAGGCTTTTCCTTCAGAGAGGGGGGGAAAAAAAACAGAACCAGAGATTCTTTAATCTCTTTCCTAATAAGCTAAACCCACTCTGAGGAGCAGCAGTGCTGCCCCAGGTCCATCTGATCCTATGATCCCTTCAACAGCAGTCCTGCAAGCACCATCAAAAACAGACCAGCTTAAAGCAAGCCGAGTTTCAAAACCTGGAAGGCATGCTAATGAAAGTGAGTCAGTGTATTCTGCTTCAAACTAAAACAAATGGAATACCACATAAATACACCACATAAAAGACAGATACAAGCAATTCATGTATAGCAACCATACAACTTAATCCTCTGCTATTATGCATATGCTTAGTAGCTTCTTGTTTTCGGTTTTTATGTGCTTGTGCAATTATGCGCATGAGGTTGTTTTAAAATAGATACAATACAAATAAAGCCTGCACAATGTGTGTGTCTTTCCTTGTTTCTTTGTTGCTGTTGTTTTTTTTTTGTAATTTCTCTTCTCTGTGTTTTTCGTTCCATTAGCCATGATAATCTGCAGATGTGGGCTTGCCCACCTTGCTGAATTATGCAAACCCTGCTCAGCCTGGGTTCAGGAGTTTAGCAGAGGCTGATGGAGGGAGACAGACAGCTTGTAGTCTCTCTTTTGAAGAAGACAGCCTACCTCTAATCCACATCTCCCCTCCTCGCCCTCACTCTTTTCACCTTGTTGTCCAGTGCTTCACGTTTCATCCTCTTCCTTCAGTCTTGTCTTTAGAAAGGGCATACACTTTTCAACTTTTTTTTTCTTTTCAACTTCTAGTTTTTCACACACACACACACACACACACACACACACACACACACACACACACACACACATATATATGGCTCTGTGTTAGCCCTGCGATAACCTGGCGACTTGTCCAGGGTGTACCCTGCCTTTTGCCCATAGTCAGCTGGGATAGGCTCCAGCTTGCCTGCGACCCTGTAGAACAGGATAAGCAGCTACAGATATCACAGCAAATTCCTCAGTGTTGAATTAACACTTTCAGAGTTAATTTGTGTCCAATTGGACCTATATAAACACAGTAGGGTGTTAAATCAACACTCTGGGTGTGAATTCAACACTGGGGATTTTGCTGTATATATATATATATATATATATATATATATATATATATATATATATATATATATATATATATATATATATATATATATATAGGGGCGGCACGGTGGTGTAGTGGTTGGCGCTGTCGCCTCACAGCAAGAAGGCCCTGGGTTTGAGCCCCGTGGCCGGCGAGGGCCTTTCTGTGGGGAGTTTGCATGTTCTCCCCGTGTCCGCGTGGGTTTCCTCTGGGTGCTCCGGTTTCCCCCACAGTTCAAAGACATGCAGGTTAGGTTAACTGGTGACTCTAAATTGACCGTAGGTGTTAATGGTTGTCTGTGTCTATGTGTCAGCCCTGTGATGACCTGGCGACTTGTCCAGGGTGTACCCCGCCTTTCACCCGTAGTCAGCTGGGATAGGCTCCAGCTTGCCTGCGACCCTGTAGAAGGATAAAGCGGCTTGAGATAATGAGATGAGATGAGATATATATATATATATATATATATATATATATATATATATATATAATGTATGTATGTATATTCTGCATGTGATTTAGCCAACCCCTGTATAATATCTTAGTAAGACCCATCCTGAGGCTGCTCAGGTGCTAAATTCCACAAGCAAACATCCCAGGTTATGTGATTGAGATTGACATGCTTGTAAAATGGGTTTGCTGTCAAAGAGAGGTGTCTCAGGTGCAGTTAGAAAGAAATAACAGAGAAGCCCAAAATAGGGAAAGCATTTTGGAGATGTTACCATGTGCCAGTCCTACATCAGGTGAAGTACTGCCAATCAAACCATCTAAAATACAGACAGTCGTGAAAAGGACCGTTTGAAACCATTCGATTTTGTTAATGAGTCTGGCTTGTTTGATGTCATAATAATAAAAGAAGATTTAAAAAAGGCTCAGTTTGAAATTATTTGCTGGCAGAGGGAGAAAAGCACTGCCTCTTTCCCTGTACTAACTGTCCATGCTTTATTTGTTGATCTTTCTCTGATATTATCCGTCTCGGTGAACAAAATCTATCCATTTGCATACTAAGTGCAGTTTCATTTATTTATTCAATAAAAGTCCAATGCAGTGATCTAATTTAGTGTGTAATTTTATTGCCACACTTTCAATAAACCAACAGTTTTATTCTAAGAGCATAGCCTACATTTATTACCATGACACGCTTAGGTTACACCCACAACTACAAATTGAAAATGGCTTTATTTGTTGGAAAGGTGCTTGGCTTAATTGATTACGTTGGCCAAGAATATTTTCATAGTATGGTATTCTTTTTTTTTAATTCTTAAAAACAAGCAATTAACAAGATAATGTATATAACGCATCTCCAAACATTTATTTGTAAAACAGCATATACAGTTTCAGTATTAAATATTTCAACAGGATCATATGAGGTGAAAAATAAAAGGTAAAGTAATATGGGCATTAAAATATACTCCCAGTTCCAAGTGAACTATTTTGTCAAAGGTAGTGAATTTCTTGCAATAATGTCTTGTACATTCAGTATTAGTCTTTCCAGTCACTGGTGTTTTCAGCTATGCTCACTGGAGAGTACCAATACCAATTTTTCACAGCCAATATCACTTCCAAGGGCAAATATTAAATCTCAGAGCTGTAAGAAAGCACTAATATTGCTACCCGCCATTCTGCTGTAAATGGATATGAGTATACAGATCCTTCAACCATCTATTTTGAATATGCTCAGTCTGGGAAATGTAATGTAGATATGCACTACTATAAAACAACATCATGGTTTATAGATCCATGTATTGCATAAGTTCATGTATTAGCATCAGTGTGCACATAGTGGCAAGGACTGATATACAGTGTATGTGGTTATGGGGCTTTTGTGCAGGTAAAGCAGGCTATTATCATGCTGCTCGATCAAGAGTCTAATGGAGAGGAATAAATTGCAGTGAGTGAGTAGGTCCATCACTCCTCGTTTGTGTGCATGTGTGTGCATGTAGCCCCCAGATAGCAGCAGACTCATTAGTAGAGTTGAGCAATGCTGACTTTGTGCATTGTGTGCTGGTGGTTGTATTCTAATTAGGGTTAGGCAGTTAAGCCTTGGACCTCTGATTCTGCCCTCCCAGTCAAATCAAACTTAACACAGTTACCCGTCAAGACGCATCCGTCGATGAATTTCAATATGGTCTCATATGAGCTTCATGTCTTCCTTCAAGGGCTAATTAGTATGTAGCTCACATGAACTTCAGTAACACACACTCACACACACTTTCTTTGTCCTCATATTGTCATATTGACATAATTATTCATCAGATGCTATTTGCACCCAGGTTTCAATAGCCAATAAAGCTATTTGTACCTAGGGTGGATAGCCAATATGCCTATTTACACCTGGGTGTATATACCAGCACCCACAGCACCCTAGCCAACAATGCTATATACACCCAAACCCGAACCCAAACTGGTTGTAAATAACCAAATAGGTGTCATATGACTATATTCTCACCCGGGTGCACATATACACTCCATAATTATTCATGCAGCTAATTAATGGTATTGTCACGTCTAAATGTAATCCCTAAACACAGCCTCAATAGCAAAAAGGAAACAATTTGGCACTTTTACTTTTTTTATGTGAAAGCTGCAGTTTTGTAAAAGCAGTTTTTTCCCCACAACTGTCAGCTATTCCTGTCCTTGTGCAGACGACTGGTCCCCACCAAGACAGAAATACATGCCCACATAATACACTCTCTTTGTAAGCTCTCTTACACTTTCTGCACTCCCACCCAGCCCCACTCACTCCCTTTCAGCAAAATGGCCATCATCGTGGTTCTGAAAACATCACCACACCTCCATTAGACAGCCTACCACCATGTGTGTGCTTGATTGTGTTTGCATGTATGTGTCTGTGTATGAGTTCCAACTCTTTTTGAAGTGTGTGATGGGCTTGATGGATCATCAGATAGAGTGGAGTGGAACACCGCCACAGAGCTGCATGAGGCTTGGAGGTTTAAAAGAAATGCGCATAAAAAAAGTTTAACATCCTCTCCAAACCTCCTTCCTCTTTCCTGCTGCCACACCAGGAGATAAAAGCACTGTGCTTGTGCAAAGGCTGAAAAAAAATTACTTATTTTTTGCGCATGCCACCACTTTGACCAGCCAAATGCATTTCATCCTCACAGCAGCACAAGGGAATGACAAGCTGTGTGTGGAGAACAGAATCTCGCCAGAACTTCAAACAAACACAAGAAGGAAGATGGGAATCTTAGCAGACGATGCCTCACAGATCCAGGAGGATCCATGTGCCAGTAAGGCCATTAAGATCACAAATAACATGCTATGTTCCTACAGCAAGCTTCACTGCCGAATTTCGATTTTTTTTTTTTTTTGCTCATATCAGATGGTTCATATTTATATCTGAAAATTTTCCATATCTGTTTTTAAAATGAATATACCTGTTCTACTCAGACACATTGATTTCTCGGGCTATTTTTTAAACATTTCTCAGCTTTGATAGATTCCTTCCAGTTTTGCTTGAATGGCTTCCCCAAATATCAAGTAAATAACCAATTTCCTCATCCTTACACTGAATATAGTGACAGCTGTTACTGATTTCCATTGTTGTTTTGCCACACTGCCAACACTGGATGTTGACAACAGTGATATTCACACACATTACCGTGCATTGGGAAAAAGCCACATGGCCATTATCATTTATGTTGCATCAAAAATGCATTTGATCTCGGATCACACATGGAAGCAGCTCAGGTGTGATTTGAAACAATCCATGTTTTGTGTCCACATTAATGCATTGATTTGAATTTGTGTCTCTTCAAAGCGGTAATGCAAATGTGGCCTTAAGGCCAATTTATGCTGACAACGCAGTCCTCGCAGATGGCGTCTGCGTAGCCCCCCTTCGCAGACGCTCTGCGCGCACCTCCCAAAAATTGTGACCACCGCAGAAGCCTCACAGACAGCGTCGCAGACAAGAGGGCTCTGATTGGTCCACTCTACATCCGCTGTACACACACTTCCGCTTCCCTACTTTCCCGGTTTGGTTTGTTTTCACGACCGCCATTTTTAAAAACACGAGTGAAGATGGAGCAGCACAAAGAGCGGTTGATCGAGGAAGTGAGGAAGTACGTACATCTATACGACTCCAGTTCTAGTCATTATAAGTAACCGGAGGATAAACACTCCACTAACCACACCCACCAACTACTCCTAGCGATTTCGCGACTTCGCGCCCCCTTGCGTTGTGGCGGTGAATAACATCGCGCACGCCTATTACTCCCCCTCAACGATAAATTACAACTGTCTGCGAAAAGCTATCTGCGAAAGCCTTGTCGCAAGAGCATGCAGAGGCCCTAAGACTCAAACATAAGGGCTATATGTAGAAGCAGCCAGAGCAGGTCATGATATTTTTTACCATATTAACATGCCATTGTTGTGTGTTATGCCTGATGTAAAGACTCTCGTCTCTGCGAGCCTACCACACAGATTTAATACTTGTCATTTTTAGGGCATACCTAACAACCTGTGTTTTCTTTCTCTCTCTCTTTCCCCCCCCCAATCTGTCCCTCTGAGTTACATGTTGATCCTGGGATTGAGATGCTGGCCTCTTCTGCCCCTTGGACCTGCTTGATCCATCCTGGTGCCCTGTGTCTGGTCGGAGTTTTATCGCACCGCTCCTGTGAAGGACGGCCCCATGAGGACAGTTGAGGGTTATACCTGTTAAAACTGTTAATATTATAGTCAGGCTGTCTGTTGTTGCCCAAATGAGGATGGGTTCCCTTTTGAGTCTGGTTCCTCTCGAGGTTTCTTCTTCATGTCGTCTGAGGGAGTTTTTCCTTGCCACCGTCGCCACAGGCTTGCTCATTGGGGATAGATTAGGGATAAAATTAGCTCATGTTTTAAGTCGTTCAAATTCTGTAGAGCTGCTTTGCGACAATGTTTATTGTTAAAAGCGCTATACAAATAAACTTGATTTGATTGATTAGAGTCTGGTGGCCTAGCTGGAGCACAACGGCACACACAAAACAGCTTAATCATTCATAAAAGTAGCGAGGTTAATAAAATATGTAGGGCCACTCACCTGCATGCTGGCTAAATTCCCCTGAAATGCCTGTGCTTTGCATAAAAATCACCCAGTAAATCAAATTAACATACCTATTATAACATTTATACAGTGTGACTTATGTTGTATGTCAGAGTGGTGTGTGTGTGTGTGTGTGTGTGTGTGTGTGTGTGTGTGTGTGTGTGTGTGTGTGTGTGAGAGAGACTGAGTGAGTGAGTGAGTGAGTGAGTGAGTGAGTGAGTGAGTGAGAGAACAAATGAGACAGCTGTAGAGAAAGGAGAAGAGAACTTGACTCTCGCACCGAGCGCCACGCTGCGCATGTGGCAGCTTAGAGGACAAGGTCACACAGCCTGTAGTGTCTGTAAGACTAATCCTGTCATGCTTTTATCCTCCCCTTCCTATGCCACTTAAACGTACTCGCCTTTCTCTCTGTCCCGCTCTCATTTTATCGTTTGCTTGCTCCCTCTCTAAAACTGGGAAATGGTGAAAGAGCTGGATAGCGCCAAATAAGAATAAAAAAAAAAGCTCATTTAGATTATGATCACTACCACAGTGTGTGTGTGTGTGTGTGTGTGTGTGTGTGTGTGTGTGTGTGTGTGTGTGTGTGTGTGTGCGCAGTGGAGAGAGCTTGCAGTCATGGGCAGAGTTGTGTGACAGATAGAGTGGCTAATAAGTGTAGTCTGGAACTCTCTATTTCCACCCACTTCGAGACTTAAGGGAGTTTAACCAAGTGGAAAGACCACTGCTGTCGTGGATTTAATGAAAAAACAAGCAGAATTGTTTACTGAATAGACACTGATCAACATTTGTATCAAGATTCATTGCAAAATGCATCAGGTTTGAATCTATTTAGTATATACGCTGAAAAAAAGTCATAGCAAGTGAGACTATCTTGGATATAGGCAAATATTAACCTTGAGATTATTCTAAAACAAATATAATACTCGTCCTATTTCTAGACATTTTCGTTCATATCAAGTTCGAAATGGCGTTTTTATGATTCAAAATTATTATTTCTATAAAGACGCACAATTATCTGCAAAAAAATGGTATCACAAATACAAATGCCTAAATATCAGCTTAATCGTCTTGTATTTGTTTCAGAATAATCTCATAATGAAAAATAGAGAAGATATACTTTGTGCATGTAACAAGTTAAACTTGTTCTGCAAATCAAATCTATTACCATTAGAAGGGTAGACTTCCAGGTTTTGGGTGTCATTAGCCACTCTTTTTGTGTTCTTGAGCTCAGTGTTGTGTTCACCAAGTCTTTGAGTGTTTGTCACACATGATCCCAAATAAAAATGTGAGCTGTACAAATTAATTCAACCAGGAGCCAACAAAGCACTGTTTACATAACCTAATCCCAAACAGAGCACTTACTTTTGAGCTATAACATCCGGGACAGGGCTGTCTGTTGTTATAAGTCACCTACAGTATCCTTCGTACACTCCAAGCACAGCCTTTATGATATTGAGAATATTACAGAACAACCAGTTGTTTCAGATGGCTCATAGTATTTACAGAGTAAACAATAAGGTCAAAACAAATTGTCACCCCTAAAGCATTGTGAGTGTGGTGTATGCTCATTTCTTTACCCATGCATGGAGAATTGGACATGGTTATGGCAGGTTAAGAGCGCTTAGCCCATATCCGAATAGAGCGGCCTCTGCTGTGGTCATAACTGCCAATAAGGTGTGCATAAATTGGACTAGAGAAAGAGAGGCAAGGCTTGGAGGCAAGAGGCCGGACAGTGAAATCCCTCCGGAGTGTGTATTCAAGAATTTATGACACCTCTTCTCTCTACCCTGTCCTTGGCTTTGACTGCGCTGTTTCTGAGGGAGCCGATTTCCAGCATGTCTCCTGATTAAAACGCAGGAGAAGGATGGAGCAAGTGACAGCAGAGAATGAAAAAGGCCCATATTTGAGCACCATCCTTCCTTACGTCCTTCCCTTCTCCTTCCTCTGAGTTAGATACACTCAGGTTTAATTTCTGCAAAGATGACAAGACTTGTCAAATCAGCTGCTATGCAATGAGTTTATCAGAGATTGTTAAATACATCTAGTCAGCTTCAAGTGGTGGCAGTTTTAGTGTTTAGTCAGGCTGAACCTGTACCATTCACCTTTACCACCTGTACCATTCACCTTTACCCACACTAAGAGCTCAGATCTCATCAGTCATGATTTATTATCAGTTACATACGTTTATCCCCCTCCACTACCCAACACACACACACACACACACACACACACACACACACACACACACACACACACACACACACACACACACACACACACACACCATATGGCCTGGCTATACTTTATGGCCACAACCATTAGCCCATGACTATAAATGTTTGCCTAGGATGCTTTCCTAAATACCAGCACCTATATTTTAGGAATAAGTACGCACTGAAAATAATTATGTCTTTGGATGTAAAAAATATATGACTTCATAAGCGTATTTATTAAGTCCATTTCTGGACATTGCTACTACTTGTCTTATTTTTTGGCAGATAAAATTAAACTTCTTTCTAGTAATAAATGCTTGTTTTTGAAATAAGCAAAAATAATACCAATAAAATTAAAAAACAATGGCAAAAAGTCTTGAAATAGGCTTTACATTATATTCACTTTGCCTTCATAAGCTCAAAATATGGCGTAGTTACTTTACCTTAATATTTCATTATACATCTTTAGTAGTAATTCATTACTACATCATTACTAAGTACTTGTTCAAGGTCATAGTGGACACCCTTGACACTTGGTGCAAGGCAGGATTATGCCCTGGTGAGGACATTAGTCCATCAAATGGCATCATAGACAGATTGGCATACTCTTTAGAAAAGCCAGTTGACCTCCCAGCACTTATTTGGGAGGTTAGAAAAAACTGAAACCCATGTGAACACAGGAAAAACATGTGAAACACTGAACAGACAATAACCTGAGCTGAGGAACGAACCTGGGACCCTGGAGCTACGAGGGCCTGTCCTATAGCCACAATTTTCCCTTTTTTCATTTCATGATTAGTTACAGTGGCATTTTGGCAGAACCTTATGGTCTAGAGAGATTGCACAGATGGTCGATGATTATTTCAAAGTTGGAGACTGGACCTCCTTATAGTAGGCCAATGCTGTTCTACTATGACTTACTGAAATTGACAAAAATTGGCAGATTGTAAGTTATGCATTACAACCTTATCTAATAACTCTAATAACTCTACTATTATTAGTACAATACATCATCAGCATGTATTTAAACACTCTCCCCATCTTCTGTTAGATGTTCAAGCTGCCAAACTGACCAAACAAAATGCACATTCCTACAATATTTACAGTATAAAACGCTCACTAACCATATGTTGTGTGTACAGACAGTAGCTTTAGGCATGGAAGGCAGGAACAATGCCATGGAATTATGACCAATCCCTATACGGCTGCTCTTTGCATTAGTTTAGGTTGTCCCCCCTGTTTTTGCCATTTATCCCTGCTGCCCAGGCTTTGTTCAACACTTGGAGAGCCTAAAAGCAAGCTGTATGTAAAAACCAGAAGACAGACTCTTTAAAGGTAGAAAATCCATCAAGCATTCGTTACAAAGTGGTCCTTTATTAAAAATGCAGTAGATCTATTACTCTAGGACCAGGGCTTCCCTTTTCCCCTTAGCTTACGCAAACCAATAGTTTACCAAGACTCCTTTGTTTAGAGCCACTCACAGGCTATCATTAGAGATAAATCTGTCTGTCCAGTTGGTATCAGATCTCATTTGCCAAAGTATCAAAGGAATGCCCTCAATGGACTACTATGGATGCTTACCACAAGCTACTCAATTAATTTCATTGATAAATACCACATATGCTAATGGTGAATATATGAACAGCACATTGTCAGCACATTCTCCTCTATACTTCCTATTATTTCGAAATGACTGACAGTCCTAACCACCATTTTTGTTCTATATAAGCGTATGGTTGGCTAGTATGTTCCTGCTTTCTGAGTCAACCCCACCCTTCTGAACAGATGGCTGGAGAAAATGCCCAGGACCCAGCGGGGAGAAGAGAGAGAGAGAGAGAGAGAGAGAGAGGAAAGTCTAAAGAGACCACAATGTCAGAAGTGAGTTTAACAATAAAAAAAGGGGGGAAAAATCGTCTGTCCTCTATCTGGACAAAAATGCAATGTGTACCTAATGAACAAACTGTGTGTATAGAACTGTGTGTTGAGTGTGTACTGTGTGTATGTGTCACACCTACCAACCCTCACGATGGAAGTAAAGATTTGCATAATTTACGTTTAAATATTTTTCTCTGCTATTATTGATGTTCAGTATGAAATTCAATTTTCTAAGCAGGCCAAACATTTCTTGTCCTGAACATTTGTAAAGGAAGTATTCGAGGAATGACAGAATGTGCAGGTGAAAAAAACCTCAACAACATTGAATATGAAAGAATACACATATTCTTTACTTAAATAGAAGTATAGTTACTTGTGTAAGAATACTCTGGTAGAAGTACTGATTCACCTTCTTAAGTAAAAGCACAAAAGCACAGGCTCTGAAATGGACTCAAAGTAAAAAGTAGCCCTTTGAAGGACAATTCTACCAGCTGTTTCCCTACAAAGCTAATGGACCATCACATAATATAATATAATATAATATAATATAATATAATATAATATAATATAATATAATATAATATAATATAATATAATATAATATAATATAATCGGGGGGCTGTTGTGTGCATGTGGAAGAAGGCAAACCAACACTTTCTGAAATTAATTATCAATAATTAAATAGTGATAATAGGAACTAAATTGTCTTGTGAATGTTCCACAGCATTCAAATGCAAAGGTATTAAAAAAACAACAAACAAACAAACAAAACACTTCAGGATGCACCATTATTGGAAAGTTATTGGGGTGATAATGTATCAAATTACCCCACTTTTGATTATTTTCCTGTAACAGCATGCCTGTATGGTTTAATTCCTTAAATAATACTGTATTATGTATTATTTATTACTTTTTACTTTTTACCAAGGAGTTAACTAGAATGAGATTCAATCTCCGCAACACATTTAAACCCTGATAATTTATCCCCAGACTCCAAGAAAGCAATTTTCTTTTTTTTTTTGCCAAGGCTACTCTTTATTTACAGAGCATACAGCAGATGTCTCTAGGATCGTGCAAAATTTCACTAATGAATTCATGATGCCTGAAGAAATTCTGAAAAAGTACATGCACGTGTTTTCTTGCACGTGTTTGTGAGAAACGTCAAAAACCTGGATCCACTGTTCATTCAGAGGTATTTCTAAGCAAATAATTTCGTCTTTCTGTTCTGACTATTAAAAGCCAGGAAGCATGAGCATGTGAATACCATATTTGTAAAAAAAAAAATGACATTGAGAAAACTATGTACCGAAAATAAACATTTAAAAGGCAGGAGTGGTGGTAGTTTAATATTTTGCAGAAGACCACAGGAATGATTTAATACCACTATTAGTAAAAAATCTGTTAATAATCTACCACAGAGTATCATGGATCTAATCTCTGTGTGAAGCTTAGAAGCCACACACACATCCATCCAAACCTCTCCATAGACCTCAAAACCGAGGCAGATGCACACAGGAAGCGTTTTACTGCGTAAACGTCAGACAGCTGTCCCACTGGAAGAGTTTACATGTATAATTCACATGTACACACCCACACACAGCACTCATGTTAACTGTGTGTCTGTGTTATTGTGCCTCTAGCAAATAACACTGCTGCTGAAAATCCTCTTTTATGCATGCACTATTTTAAAGAGGAGGTAGAAGGCCAAGTTTGTTGTTTTCTTTCATAAAGGAAACTGTTGGATAGCAAGCATCCAGATACACTGATTATGGCTTAGTCCATTCATATCAAAGAAAAAAGAGGTAAAAAGCATTAAAGTATGTATTTGTAAATGTGTATGGCTGATTACCGATTACTGATCTTTGACCTGTTATATTGGAAGATTACTTGAAATGCACTTATAAAAGAGATCTAAAAGCAGTTATTGATTTAACCAACAACTACTTATGCAAAAAAAAAAAAAACACGCAACCTTTTTCTAAAGGATTTTCATGGATTTGTTACTTAAAGCAGTTTGTAAATGAAGTCTGTGTTGACAATAAATTTGTATAATTCATTATTTCAGAGATGGGACTAATTTTTCCAGTTTAAAGAATCTGTTATGTGTTATTAGTGCAGTCATGTGACTCAGATCACACATGGATTAAAAAAAAAAAAAAACTTTCAGGAAACCATAAATAACATATTATTTGTATTGATCTAGCGTTGGATAAAACTACAGAAGAGCTTCTTTATTAATAATATATCTTTTTTTCTGTCTCATAAAAGCTTGTTCACTGAAACAAAATTCAATTACCTTAGCAAGAAGATACCTTGAATAAAGGATGTTATCTAATATTTTTCATTATAAGATTAGTATTTAGCAAATATAAGACTATTAATTATTATGTTTGCTTATTTCAAGTAATAAACTTGGCAGATAATTTTACACTTTTCTAGAAATAACTACCTGGTAACCTAAATTTAAATTACAAGCTTGAAAATGAGTAAAACTATCTAGAAATAGGCTTAACAATCTTATATTTATTTAAAAACAAGACAGAGAAATATTAGTTGAATTTCCGTATTTTCAAGATATTTTCTATTTTTAGGTACTTTTTTTTCTAGTGACATCATGTAGTTAGCACTGTATTCTACCAAAGATTTCCATATTAGAAATTAGATTTTTTTTTTTTTTAATAAGGGTAATTGTTTCTTGGTTAGTGTGAATATGTGAGTATGTGTAGAAGTACATTTTCTCATTTAGTGACAATGGTGATTTTAATTGCATAGATAATGGATGTAAATGTACCTTATAAATGAGTTGACATTAAAGAATCTAATTACTGAGCTGATGGTAATTTACGAAAGGGAGGAACTGAAAGCTTTTTTTTTTCTGCATGGCAAAGCTGAAGTTCTGTGACAGAAGCATTATGAATCAATCCCCCAATTATCCATTGGCAGAGTAAATAACATGTTGCCACGCTATAATCTGAAGTTACATTGGGAGCAGTAGAAGCCTAATGAACCCCATAGAGAAGGTTCTTGAGACGCTGCTGACACGCTGCATGTCATCTCACTGCAGGCCAGTTAGCGTGAATTCACACTGAGAGCAGAGCTTTAAACAGACTACTGCATGTTATTTTTGCTGCATAAAATCTGACCCTTCTGAGTACAAATGAACCACACACGCACACAGTACAGCTTTGACTTCACACTGCTGACTGAATGGTTGAAGGGGCCTTCTGCTGGCACAATATCAAGGGGGAATTACTTCCCTTTAAATCTATTTCATATCCCACTGGTGTATGACTGCTGTCATGGATACCTCCCAGTGCATGCTCCATGCATGAGCACTCATTTACACACCTATGCCTTTACATCTATCGACACTCTGATAGGCATCTCTATACGGTACTAGCAGAGATTAAAGGCCCTTGATGTTCATTAGATGTTCAAAACCTAAGCAAACACTAAATGAAATGTCATTAAACTGAAACTCAAATATGGTCATTTGAGTGTGTAGGTAGCAGTTGAACGAAAACACTTCTTAATATGGACTAATACCAGAGTCTGATATGGTATCATACTTTCCAGCAGTATGTTGTGCATTCTGTCGAAGTGCACAAGGTGAGTGGGAGCCATTTAACAGAGACATAGAGAAAGAGAGAGAGAGAGAGAGAGAGAGAGAGAGAGAGAGAGAGAGAGAGAGATCAGTGATTGTGTGTCAGCTGCTCCTCTTGCCCCACATGATTGATTTCCCCTCGAGGAATACCTCCACTTTGAGAGCATGCTGGAATCAAGATTAATAAGAGGGCATTTACATCTCTAGTCTCCTTCTCAAATACACACACACACACACACACACACACACACACACACACACACACACACATGCAGGCATACGGTCATGCACACTAACATGGGGCCCTCGTCGTCATCCAAAGACAAAAATCTGAAATCTGAAACATAGCACGACTCTGCGCCAAATGAAATCTCCAGTTTCTTCCAATAATTTCCAAATCAATAATCATTCCCAGAATAATGCGACTTTTCCTCCTGTAATGCTAACACCTGGTTTTAGTAACATCAGTGGAAACTAATTCCTTTACAATAAGATCTTATTACAGTATGCATAGGTACATAGATTGTACCTCTAAGTCATTCTGTGGTGACATTTGAATAGAAAGGGAAAGAAAAAGAGAAACCGATGACTCCAGGGACTCAGCCTCCCATGGAGATGTTCTGGGAAATTCATTAAAAAAGCAGAAGAAGGTGCAAAATAATTGGACTTGACCTTGAAGGCAATGCGAGCCAATAAATAACAGGTCAAGAAAAAAAATATGTTGGGTAATTTGTGGGAAAAACACCGAAGGACTTTGTAAGAAATCAACATATTTTTTTTTTTACTTTTTCCATTAACATTTTTAACATTTGTTCAGAATGCAATAGTCTCATCTTGTCCTAGTGCTTTTAAGAGATTAAATAAAGAACCACCAGTAGCTATCCATTTATCTAATCAGAGTCCTTGCCTAATGCATTTTCCTGCCTAAAGTTTCTCCACCCTGATGTTAGAGAAAACCATCTCATCACTTGCGTGTTCACGCCCTTGGCCTGACAGCCGTTCTCTCAACATCCTCACTCCCTTTCTCACCTAACGAGTCGCACTATACAGATGCCAACTTTTTGTTCCAGGGGGATAAAGATGTGCATCTACTGAGGCAGGTAGAGATCACCAGCACTGTTACAGCATCTCGATCAATGCCTGAGAATCAATTTTCCACTTCAGAGTGGCGTAGGAGTCAAGAGACGGTTGTTATTATTCAGGTCCCTCATCAAAGCCTGCTGTGCTGAAGCGACAAAATCTCACATTTGGGTTTGTGTGCAAATGAACGAGTGTGTGTGTGACACACATAATTAACATGCTATTTCTCAGTTTCACTTATTTGAGGAAGTAAAGCTAAACCAAGTACCACATATCAGATATTGTCATCAGAAAGATGCTACCAGGGTGGGGACAGAGACAGGGAGAGGGAGCAGAGAAAGCCCAAAAACCAGAGAGCGGAGCACTGTACCTTAGTCTGGAGATAGTGAGGGTAGTAGTAGGTGTACTGGGGGTACATTGGTTGCTGTTCCAAGCGTTTGCCCATGTAGCTGGAATCCCTCTTGCCGTGGCAGGATACTGAGACTTGTGTGCTCGCTCCAAAACTCTGAATGCCTCTGCTCGTTGGGCCAGAGGCTAGATCCGTGCAGAAAAGGCAGTGAAAAGAGGATGGAGGGAGTGTGAGAGAGTGATGGGGAGTGCCACGGGACCTCCGGCTGTCCTTATGTCTGTCACTGTGTGGGAGTTGCGCTCTCAGTGTGTGAGCTGCACTCTCCTCCTGCTCTTCCTATGGGAGATTGGACAAGAAGATGAGGGGAGAACAGAGAGTCGGGGAAGGAGAGGTCTGTGCAGAAAGAGAAGAAGCAGTGATAATGAAGAAAAGGAAAAGGAAGCGATGGAAGAAGGAGGAAGGAGGGGTGGCAGATATCACTTCTTATGGAAAGCGAGCTCCTTGTCTCCTGCTCATGCCTCGACTTTGTCTCCGTCCCTGTAGTTTTTCTATCTCTTGGGTCAGAACAATTTCAGATCTCTCCAAAGGCTGTCAGATATTCCAAGCCAGTCTGCTCCGATGTGTCCTGCTCTGGTTTATACACAAAGACGCGATGCAGAGGGATGATGTAGCTGCGCTGAGAGAGCTGAATCTGATCACCGTCAGTGAGACCAAAACCGTCCCTGGGAACAAGGAGCTCACAAGGAGTCCAGCTTTGAGCACCAGGGGAAGCAGCACAAACTCCTTTAAAAGGGAAATCCAGTACTATCCTGAACCCCGAGACAAGTCCACCACACAATGCTCTTTCTCTCCAGCGTCTGGCTGAAGCCTTCTTTTCCCGCTGCCTCCTTGTCTTTCCACTTGCCTGTGTGAGTGTGAATGCGCGAGTGGAAGTAATTGTGCCTATGTGTGTGTGTGTGTGTGTGAGAGTGTGTGTGTGTGTGTGCGCGTGCGAGTGTGTATATGTGTGTGTGTGTGTATATGTGTGTGTGTGTGTGTGTGTGTGTGGTGTGTGTATGCGTGAGTGTGCGGCTGGGTGCTCCACTCTGTGGTGAGGAGTGAGGGCTCAGCTCAGGCAGCACTACGATCCTCCTCCTCCTGGTAGGCGGGACTAGAGGCAGGATGCAGCGCTCCCTGAACTGGGGGAGTGTCACGACCAGCCTCTCTCTTTCTCGCTTCTCTTTCTCCCTCCTCAAGAGCACAAATGCCCTCTGCTAGGCTTTCACTCTGCAGGCAGGAGGAGCCAGGAAGAAGGGGAGGAGAGAAGAAAAAGCGCCGTGAGGAGCATAGTCCCCCTAATGGTGATTTGTAGATTCCACATACATTTACCTGATAGTTCTTTTGATTTGCCTCTTTTGTTTTTCATTCTGGTTTTCAAAACTGACAGGTATAGACCTCTAGATTGGATACCCAGCTTGCAACATGCCTGGTAAATGCCTGGTATAGGTGTGTCTCAGAGCCGGGAAACAGTTAACCTTCATCCTACCAAGTGGGGTCCATCTGGACCCCGCACCTATATGTTTGTTTGCCATTTTAAAAATATGTGACATACTGCCTCGCCGTTTTATGAATTTGTCGGAATTTATGTCTTAATTAAAACACTAAAGCACCGGAAGATCAGCTTTTTGCATTGTGAAGGTATAATTAATTTGTTACTGGGGTCCAACCGGACCCCAGAGTAAAGTTTATCTGTCTTTCATTTTATAATTGAATAGCACACTGAAAGTTAACTTCTTTTATTTCTTTTATGTTCCATAATGAAACTACCAAGGCATTCCTTCTTGGGGTCCGTGTGGACCCCACTGCTGCAATAAGCACAGGCTGCAAAACAAAAGCCCTAAATTATTTTACAATTACTTTTTTGTTTTAAATTCTGTAAGAAAAGACCTAAGTTGTAATCCAGAATGTTTTACAGCTGCATGAGCTGCAAAAATCATGTATATAATGCCAATTTTTTTTTTGTGGCGCTATAATTTGCTACATGTATGCTAGTTATTGCAATATTATTGCAATGTTATTGCATTTATAATACATCATTGATATTCAGCCATAGTGGATTTTGTTCTTCAATAAAGTTATGTCTGTTTGCTGCATTGAATTGGTTCTTACTGCATTGATTTCAAGGTATTCCCTCCTGGGGTCCATACGGACCCCGCCTGGTAGTCTGTGTATGTAAAATTGGCTGGTAGGATGAAGGTTAAGTGTGTTCTTTATGCCTTGGGCCCTTAAGTGTATTGCTGTTATTAATACAAGATGTTCTGAACAAAACTTATCTGGTGATTTTGTCTTTATAAGCTTTAATTTTAAAGAAAAGTATTGGAGTCCAAACGGACCCCACATGGTAAGATTAAGGTGTAAAATAGCATGGTAGGATGAGGGTTAAAATGTTTGTGGTCCCTGAGGATTGGTTTGGGAAACATTGTTCTAGTCCATTTAATACTTTCACATCATTGTCTTTTGTAAATTGCTAGTACAAGTGTATGCGCAGCAGATTTTTTTTTTACCATGTGGCACCCAGTTGTCTCGGTAGCAGAGGCTGATAGTGTAACACACTGACACACTGGCATTCATGCATAGTAGAGCAGAGAAATGTGGCCTTAAGAAGCGCTTACGTAAGACTCTGTGCACTAGTTCTCGCCTCTTTTCCAAGAGCAGCACTTTCACTGGACAAAGATTTAACAATATAACAAGGAAAAAAAAAACTATGTTATAACTATGTTATATTCTGATGTGATAAATATTGCAATATACAGTGCATTCAGGGGCGGCATGGTGGTGTAGTGGTTAGCACTGTTGCCTCACAACAAGAAAGTCCTGGGTTCGAGCCCCGTGGCCGGCGAGGGCCTTTCTGTGCGGAGTTTGCATGTTCTCCCCGTGTCCGCGTGGGTTTCCTCCGGGTGCTCCGGTTTCCCCCACAGTCCAAAGACATGCAGGTTAGGTTAACTGGTGACTCTAAATTGACCGTAGGTGTGAATGTGAGTGTGAATGGTTGTCTGTGTCTATGTGTCAGCCCTGTGATGACCTGGCGACTTGTCCAGGGTGTACCCCGCCTTTCGCCCGTAGTCAGCTGGGATAGCCTTCAGCTTGCCTGCGACCCTGTAGAACAGGATAAAGCGGCTACAGATAATGGATGGATGGAAAGTGCATTCAATAACATTAAATCATGTTACAATTAACAATTATTTGCCCAAGGTGAAGTGAATATCAATGAATAATAAGTGAGACAAAGCTCAGACTATTATTTAAAATAATATTGGCTGGTGTTGAATGGTCTACCAGATATATTCCATTTAGCTAGCGTGATATTAAACGACTCGAAGACGAGTCATGGATATACCATGAAAAAAACCTTTATTATTATTATTATTATTATTATTATTATTATTATTACAACCCCGACTCCAAAAAAATTGGGACAAAGTACAAATTGTAAATAAAAACGGAATGCATTGATGTGGAAGTTTCAAAATTCCATATTTTATTCAGAATAGAACACAGATGACATATCAAATGTTTAAACTGAGAAAATGTATCATTTAAAGAGAAAAATTAGGTGATTTTAAATTTCATGACAACAACACATCTCAAAAAAGTTGGGACAAGGCCATGTTTACCACTGTGAGACGTCCCCTTTTCTCTTTACAACAGTCTGTAAACGTCTGGGGACTGAGGAGACAAGTTGCTCAAGTTTAGGGATAGGAACGTTAACCCATTCTTGTCTAATGTAGGATTCTAGTTGCTCAACTTTCTTAGGTCTTTTTTGTCATATCTTCCATTTTATGATGCGCCAAATGTTTTCTATGGGTGAAAGATCTGGACTGCAGGCTGGCCAGTTCAGTACCCGGACCCTTCTTCTACGCAGCCATGATGCTGTAATTGATGCAGTATGTGGTTTGGCATTGTCATGTTGGAAAATGCAAGGTCTTCCCTGAAAGAGACGTCGTCTGGATGGGAGCATATGTTGCTCTAGAACCTGGATATACCTTTCAGCATTGATGGTGTCTTTCCAGATGTGTAAGCTGCCCATGCCACATGCACTAATCCAACCCCATACCATCAGAGATGCAGGCTTCTGAACTGAGCGCTAACAACAACTTGGGTCGTCCTTCTCCTCTTTAGTCCAAATGACATGGTGTCCCTGATTTCCATAAAGAACTTAAAATTTTGATTCGTCTGAGCACAGAACAGTTTTCCACTTTGCCACAGTCCATTTTAAATGAGCCTTGGCCCAGAGAAGACGTCTGCGCTTCTGGATCATGTTTAGATACGGCTTCTTCTTTGAACTATAGAGTTTTAGCTGGCAACGGCGGATGGCACGGTGAATTGTGTTCACAGATAATGTTCTCTGGAAATATTCCTGAGCCCATTTTGTGATTTCCAATACAGAAGCATGCCTGTATGTGATGCAGTGCCGTCTAAGGGCCCAAAGATCATGGGCACCCAGTATGGTTTTCCGGCCTTGACCCGTACGCACAGAGATTCTTCCAGATTCTCTGAATCTTTTGATGATATTATGCACTGTAGATGATGATATGTTCAAACTCTTTGCAATTTTACACTGTCAAACTCCTTTCTGATATTGCTCCACTATTTGTCGGTGCAGTTAGGGGGATTGGTGATCCTTTTCCCATCTTTATTTCTGAGAGCCGCTGCCACTCTAAGATGCTCTTTTTATACCCAGTCATGTTAATGACCTATTGCCAATTGACCTAATGAGTTGCAATTTGGTCCTCCAGCTGTTCCTTTTTTGTACCTTTAACTTTTCCAGCCTCTTATTGCCCCTGTCCCAACTTTTTTGAGATGTGTTGCTGTCATGAAATTTCAAATGAGCCAATATTTGGCATGAAATTTCAAAATGTCTCACTTTCGACATTTGATATGTTGTCTATGTTCTATTGTGAATACAATATCAGTTTTTGAGATTTGTAAATTATTGCATTCCGTTTTTATTTACAATTTGTACTTGTCCCAACTTTTCTGGAATCGGGGTTGTATTATTATTATTATTATACATACACTCTCTCTTTTCCAGTTTTTTTATGTCCGTTAGTATGGTTTTCTCAACCATACCAAGTTTACAAGTTGTAAATATGCGTAAAGAATATGAAAAGAAGTTTTGTTAGCCTTTAGGGTGTCCAACACATCTTTCACTTTCCCAGCGAACAAAGAAATGCTTCTGTGCATGCACAGCAGAAAGCTCTCTCATTGAAAATTCGCATCAGCTCCAACATGTGACGTCATGTTGTCTTGACAACCGTGCAATGTCATAAACCATATTCAACGCTCATTCTCCATTGGATAGAGTGACATAATACACATAGGATAAGTGATATGCTAACAATATTGCATGCTATTAAACCAAATGAATGAAACCCACTAGAAGGGAAAAGAATACATGTTTTTATTCCATCAAAAAAGTGTCCTGTATGTGTAATAATTACCAATATTCACTGAGCCTGAGGTGGATAATTGTTTTAGTATAAATACGCAAGTGATTATTTTTAAAAAATCATATAAATTTTTTTTTTCAAACTTCAAAAGCAGCATGCAAACACTTGGCAGCCATTTTGCCAAGTTGCTTGAGGTATTGAGAAATATTCCGAGTCTCTCAACCAATCAGCGCATGCGATTTCCTATAATCACCTCCGTATTTATACTCAAATATATTATGCAGTGACGTGCAGACAATTCTTCAGCAGAAGGTCCTCAGATGGAAAATAGTGCATCAACACTGTCATACAGTCTATAGACAGTATATATTATTATATCCAACAATACCATGTAAACATTTGTTTCTAACTAACAGGTATGCACCAAATCCTATATTTAGAGACATTTAAAATCAATCCAGTCAAAATATTCCTCATACTATACTATTAACAATGATAATTCTCAAATAAGAAAAATGAATGACTTCCAGTTTTAAATTGTGTGGAGAACAAAAAAATAGCACGAGAGACACTGGAGGAGAAAACAACAACAACAACAACAACAACAACAACAACAACAACAAAGAATATGCTCTGAAAATTCCACTATGATGTTTTACCATTGAAAGCAACACTGAATATAATTTTTATGATGTCTTCCTTTTTAATAGGAAGTAAAACTACTGATTGACATAATTATTAATACTGATTTATTATTATTATTATTATTATTATTATTATTATTATTATTATTATTATTATAATTATTATTATTATTATTATTATTATTATTATGTGGCCTATGCCACAAACTAATCCTCAGTTCCTTGTAGGGTCCAAAATGTCACAAGATGTCACATATTCCTACCCTTGTGTCCTTGTGGGAACATTTGGTGCCCAGCAAGATATAAAAATATGCAAACACCCCCCAGGGAAAGGGTTAAATGTGTGCTTTATGCATACGGTACACAAGGAAATAAATACAGAAATATTTCATTTGTCTTTGTCATTTTACTCATATTATTATTTGATTGTTTGTCCTAATAACCTAAAATGCCCTCATTAATTAATATTGAAAATGTCAGGTGAGATTTGATGTTGGGAATGTACCATATGAAATAGATAATTTTATAGCAAGTCTATGCACTCACTGTGTCTGTAGGTGCTTTACTCTTTTCTTTCTGGCTTTGAAATTATCCACCACTGTTGAAGAGAATCCAAATTACATGCTGGCCCCAGGGATGCTTGTGTGGAGTGTGTGTTTTTACACATGGCCTTGAGGGAGCTCTTACTATGTGGAACAAAATACTAATGATATCCATACTCAGACAAGGCAAGATCGTTTAGAAAAAAAAAAGTGATGCAATATCAGCAACAGCTAATAATCATGCTACACATGGTGGTTTTCTTGGCAATTACTGGTTACAGACAGTACAATAGGGTTCGCTTCTGCACCGCGCTACCTTTGCCAGGGAAAACATTTGGGTTGGCCAGAAATTAAACTGAATTCTCTACATGGGGATTTCAAATATTTTCAGTTCATCTGAATAGTGTTGATCTATGAATTTATTTAATCAGCAGTATTTACATGTCTCCAGTGACCAAACAAGTGACTAGAGGAAAAATCCTTTAACTTTGTGAAGTAAGTGTTTTATGGGAGAATGTAGTGTTGAGCAAAGTTCAGTGCTCTCATCACTATGTCAGGAATGCTGGGGCACATATACAGTACTGGCAAATATACAGTACCAGTCAAATGTTTGGACACACCTACTCATTCATAGGTTTTTCTGTATTTTGACAATTTTCTACATTGCAGAACAATACTGGGGCGGCACGGTGGTGTAGTGGTTAGCGCTGTCACCTCACAGCAAGAAGGTCCGGGTTTGAGCCCCATGGCCAGCGAGGGCCTTTCTGTGTGGAGTTTGCATGTTCTCCCCGTGTCTGCGTGGGTTTCCTCCGGGTGCTCCGGTTTCCCCCACAGTCCAAAGACATGCAGGTTAGGTTAACTGGTGACTCTAAATTGAGCGTAGGTGTGAATGTGAGTGTGAATGGTTGTCTGTGTCTATGTGTCAGCCCTGTGATGACCTGGCGACTTGTCCAGGGTGTACCCCGCCTTTCGCCCGTAGTCAGCTGGGAGAGGCTCCAGCTTGCCTGCGACCCTGTAGAACAGGATAAAGCAGCTACAGATAATGAGATGAGATGAGAACAATACTGAAGACATCAAAACTGTGAAATAACATATGGAACATATATGGAACTGTGCGGTAAATAAAAAAAGTAGCCCAGCGGCTACAATTATCAACAGTCCATAATTATCGACACCTTTTCAGATTTACCAAAAAAAAACAAGTTTACAAAGGTGAATTTCAGTTACAACAGTTATTATTGGTTAATTAATCAACCGGAAGACCCCCTCGCCCTTTGATCTTGTCATCTGATGACGCAGCTCGTTACCTGAGATGGAATTTTTTTTACCACGATCAGCAATTTGAGGAAAACCCGGATGTTGTCATCACAGGTAAGCATGGTGGAAAGATCATGGACATGTTTTTACTTATCAAATACACCAATATTTCATGATCTCCTTGTAGAAACCTAGTTTGTTTCTTACTCTTTCATTTGACAGTCGCCATTTTGTATCTAAACATGCATTTGAGAAGTCACGTGAGGTGTCAGTAATAGTGATCACTTTCACTGGTGTCCACCATTATCGACACCCTGTGGAATTAAGTGACATTTACAACTGTTATAGATCGATCTTTGTGTAACATTGCTGAAGTAGATGTAGATCTTGTTGAAGTTAGACCAGAATTAAATTCCTAGCATATAAAAAATTACATGTTTGAAATATTCAGATTTTTCTATTCATTCAGAAAATATTTTTATTTTAGAAAAATAAAAATATTTTTCACAGTACTTTTGAAAAATAAAAGTGCTGTGATTTATGATAATTTTTTTCTGATTCATAACAGAATGGAATGTTTATAGAGTATTTGGAATCCTACTGCAATAAATAGAATTTGACCAGAATTAAATTCCTAGCATATAACAAATTACATGCTTGAAATATTCAGATTTTTCTATTCCATTCAGAAATTTTTTTTGCAGTTTGTTGTAAATATCTACTACATATTACAATATCAGTCGACATTTTATATTTTAGTTCGAGGAATGACATGCGACCTTTGACCTGGATTTTCATGTGGTTACAATGTCAATTGCCTGTTGACATTTATTGGTAAACTACAAAACTAGAAATTAATACAAACAACAAATGATTAACAAAATGTGATCTATGAAAATACTTAGAAAGTGGAACAAAAAGTTTTTCTGACAGGTTAAACATTATCAGTTAGTTTGCTTACAAACATTAGAATTACTTCCTCATTTACGTCACCACTGACATCGATATAGCTATATAAAAGATATTTTGTACTAAATATAAGTCTTCTATGTAAAACAAATTTTAAATAAAAACTATGTTTTGTTAACTTAATACCACATACCGATTATTATTATTTATTTTTTTATAAATAATCATCTGGATGTGGATAATTGTGAAACGGTGTTGATAACTGTGGACAAAGGTTTTGATACTTGTGGAACGTCATGTGATCTGATATGCTAAGTAATCGGGAATCAACTCATTTTTTTCCAGTGGAAGTTTGAGTAACTATTCATGCACAGTTTACATATTGAAAGTCTTTTCTACTTTTGCAATAGCCAGAAGATCGTTAAGGTGTCGATAATTGTAGCCACCGCTCTATTAAAAAACAAACATGTTTCATATTTTAGATTCTTCAAAGTAGCCAGTGTTTCCCTTGATGACGCTTTACACACTACTGGCATTATCTTAACCAGCTTCATGAGGTAGTCACCTGGAATGCTTTTCAATTAACAGATGTGTCTGTCAAAAGTTCTCATCTCATCTCATTATCTCTAGCCGCTTTATCCTGTTCTACAGGGTCGCAGGCGAGCTGGAGCCTATCCCAGCTGACTACGGGCGAAAGGCGGGGTACACCCTGGACAAGTCACCAGGTTATCACAGGGCTGACACAGACACAGACAACCATTCACACTCACATTCACACCTACGGTCAATTTAGAGTCACCAGTTAACCTAACCTGCATGTCTTTGGACTGTGGGGGAAACCGGAGCACCCGGAGGAAACCCACACGGACACGGGGAGAACATGCAAACTCCGCACAGAAAGGCCCTCGCCAGCCACGGGGCTCGAACCCGGACCTTCTTGCTGTGAGGCGACAGCGCTAACCACTACACCACTGTGCTGCCCTTGTCAAAAGTTAATTAGTGCAATTTCTTGCCTTCTTAATGTGTTTGAGATCAAACAGTAAATAATAAAAATACAGTAAATAGCCCTATTCCACAACTGGAGTAATCCATATTATGTAAAGAACCACTCAACTAAGTAAAGAGAAACAGCATCCATCATTACTTTAAGACAAGAAGTGTCTTTTAATTAATAAAAATAAAAAAAAACCCATTGAATTAGAAAGTGTGTCCAAACTTTTGATTGGTACTGTAAGTGGAAATGTTTTATTTAGGTTATTTTCTAACCTTGCAGTCTAACCTTTAAGAATTCTGTTGGTAAGGAGCCACAGTGGTAAAAATAGTCTTCTTAAAGATGTCTAAACCCTTCCCAGCCGTGCGTGATTTCCTCACATAATATGGATGACTACAGTTACATTTTTGACTGGTACTGTATGTTCCACATTGAAAACATATTTATGTTTCTTAAAGTAGAGCTGGGTGCCTCACAGCAATAAGGTCCTGGGTTCGAGCCCCGGGGCCGGCGAGGGCCTTTCAGTGTGGAGTTTGCATGTTCTCCCCGTGTCCACGTGGGTTTCCTCTGGGTGCTCCGGTTTCCCCCACAGTCCAAAGACATGCAGGTTAGGCTAATTGGTGGCTCTAAATTGACCGTAGGTGTGAATGTGAGTGTGAATGGTTGTCTATGTGTTAGCCCTGCGATGACCTGGTGACTTGTCCAGGGTGTACCCCGCCTCGTGCCCATAGTCAGCTGGGATAGGCTCCAGCTTGCCTGCCACCCTGTGGGACAGGATAAGTGGCTACAGATATTGGATGGATGGAAAGTAGAGCTGTCAAAGTATATTACTGGCAGAAAAAAAACTCTATTTTAGTCAAAACCGGGGCGGCACGGTGGTGTAGTGGTTAGCGCTGTCGCCTCACAGCAAGAAGGTCCTGGGTTCGAGCCCCGGGGCCGGCGAGGGCCTTTCTGTGTGAAGTTTGCATGTTCTCCCCGTGTCCGCGTGGGTTTCCTCCGGATGCTCCGGTTTCCCCCACAGTCCAAAGACATGCAGCTTAGGTTAACTGGTGACTCTAAATTGAGCGTAGGTGTGAATGTGAGTGTGAATGGTTGTCTGTGTCTATGTGTCAGCCCTGTGATGACCTGGCGACTTGTCCAGGGTGTACCCCGCCTTTCGCCCGTAGTCAGCTGGGATAGGCTCCAGCTTGCCTGCGACCCTGTAGAAGGATAAAGCGGCTAGAGATAATGAGATGAGATGAGTCAAAACCTGATTTTTTGACTTTTTTTTCTTTTTGCAGCTTTCCAGAAATGTATAGCTGTAGTGAAATCTTTCACACAGTCACACACCTATTTTATATGTACTATTATAAAGTCACAAATGTTGTAATGTTATTATTTCATAACTGACTGATTAAAGACAATCTACTGAAACCGCATTATGAAAATATGATGTACAGCTACACAACGTACATTAAACTCCACAGACCTGAGATGCATTCAAATTAGCAAACAAACATTTGTGAATATATAAATGGTCTGAGGAGGTAGTTCTCAGCAAACAAGCATGGACACTGGACTAAGGGAGATGTGTTCTCAGATGGGATTTATCCCAGAAAATAAAGGTAAGTGTCTGATTTCATTTCATTTTCTTACAGTAATTCAAGTGGTTATTTTGTCTGTCAGTTACATTGAAACTTTTTTTCTGAAAGCCTCTTTTTTGTATGCTATTGTAATCAATCCTTAGTGTTAGCTAAGTGATTGTATTGCTCTCTGTGGTCATTAGTTTAGGCTAACTCGCATACATGACATAGAGCATTAGGTATATCTACATACTAGGTATGTATCCATACTAAAGCATTAGGTATTTAAATTTTGAAATGATACCTTGGTTGTTATTAGTAGCCTCGAGGATTAATGTCACTGGAGTATGCGGATCTAAAGACACGCTCAAATGTAAAAGTTCAAAGAAAATCCATTTGCCTTGAACGTTCACCTCAGTTTGCTGAATTTGAATGCACTTCTGGTAACTATTTACACGTTGCTTGCAAACAGTGAACGCTTTTTCCTTTTCTTTGTTGAAGGATTTGGGATTCATTTCAGTGAAAGGTCTGGTGTGACAGCACAGGAGTTTGCATGCACACACTCATATTAAGGCAAGCAGTGCTCTTCAAAGCACCTTCCAAAGCGTACAGGAAATGATGTCTGTGACTCAGGGGTACCGCTCTCATGAGCCCAGAGAAACGAAAGTGGGAAAAAAGCTTCTCATCTGGTTAGAGCACAGCTGGGAAAACAAGGCATACCAGCCAGCAGATCTAAAAAAAAAAAAAAACACTGGATATTGTGTCACAGAAAAGAATGTGTAGAAGCTAAAGCTGATTCGAAAGCAGACAGTATTGTGGTGTCAGCCATGCAAAAAAAAAAAGAATTAAAGAGGTTGCCTGGAATATCAAAAGGCAAAAGTTGGGTCTTCAGAAGACACAGTACAAGGATATGTTGGTGCTGCTCTTGGGTCAGCCTGTTCTGTTTGAGTTTTAAGTACTCCATTATTTAAAATCACATAGTAAGGGCAGTCATGCAGCATCTCCACTGACATGTCAAGCTATGATAGATTGGTTCTGGTCCAATCTGGGTCTAAACTGGGATAATGCAGATTATGTTTGGGCATAGTGGCTGGCATGTACATTTAAAATGGCCAGCTTTAGTTTTGCTTTTATTAAGGGCCTTTAATAATGACCAAGGCAAAGTGTTGAGCACAACAGAATCAGCATCGGGGCTGAAATGTGCATGGCTACTGACTTTCTAGGATGGTTTTTGTGGCTACTGCCTCACAGATGCTGTAGCCACTATGTCATCGTGTTGTAAAAGTGTAAGAATGAGTGTAACAATCACACACGGCACATACACATGCAGGTGTTCCTATTAAAATGGCCGGTGAGTGTATACAATTCAGTTCACCATTCGAAATAAATGGACTAGGCTAAAGAAATCGCTTTCAGACATGTTTATGCTTATTACCGAGGGAAAGTGCATTCCTATTTTAAAATATACTCCAGGTTGTCCCCCTTTCCTCGCCTTCTTCAGCCAGTGGTCCCATGTGTGATGTAGATGTGACGCACTTCTGAGTTTTTACAGGAAGTTGTTGAAAAGAGTACTGAGACCACTGAGCTCTACCAGTGGGCCATTTCTAGGAAATAAGAGTTTGGGTCATGGCAACAGCATGTGTATGTCAGCCTCGGATAGGAGGTTTCAGTTTCGAAAATTGTAAGTGGTAAGAGTAAAATAATATAAAGTACAGACACTTGGTATATTTTACTTCTGTGATTTTTAAATTGTTCATTTTTGGATTACGCTTCATTTTTGTGGCTACTGCCTCATAGAGTAAATATATATGCTACAGTGGTGCTTGAAAGTTTGTGAACCCTTTATAATTTTCTATATTTCTGCATAAATATGACCTAAAACATCATCAGATTTTCACACAAGTCCTAAAAGTAGATAAAGAGAACCCAGTTAAACAAATGAGACAAAAATATTATACTTGGTCATTTATTTATTGAGGAAAATTATCCAATATTACATATCTGTGAGTGGCAAAAGTATGTGAACCTTTGCTTTCAGTATCTGGTGTGACCCCCTTGTGCAGCAATAACTACAACTAAACGTTTCTGGTAACTGTTGATCAGTCCTGCACACCGGCTTGGAGGAATTTTAGCCCATTCCTCCATACAGAACAACTTCAACTCTGGGATGTTGGTGGGTTTCCTCACATGAACTGCTCGCTTCAGGTCCTTCCACAACATTTCAATTGGATTAAGGTCAGGACTTTGACTTGGCCATTCCAAAACATTAACTTTATTCTTCTTTAACCATTCTTTGGTAGAACGACTTGTGTGCTTAGGGTCATTGTCTTGCTGCATGACCCACCTTCTCTTGAGATTCAGTTCATGGACAGATGTCCTGACATTTTCCTTTAGAATTCACTGGTATAATTCAGAATTCATTGTTCCATCAATGATGGCAAGCCGTCCTGGCCCAGATGCAGCAAAACAAGCCCAAACCATGATACTACCACCACCATGTTTCACAGATGGGATAAGGTTCTTATGCTGAAATGCAGTGTTTTCCTTTCTCCAAACATAATGCTTCTCATTTGAACCAAAAAGTTCTATTTTGGTCTCATCCATCCACAAAACATTTTAACAATAGCCTTATGGCTTGTCCATGTGATCTTTAGCAAACTGCAGACGAGCAGCAATGTTCTTTTTGGAGAGCAGTGGCTTTCTCCTTGCAACCCTGCCATGCACACCATTGTTGTTCAGTGTTCTCCTGATGGTGGACTCATGAACATTAACATTAGCCAATGTGAGAGAGGCCTTCAGTTGCTTAGAAGTTACCCTGGGGTCCTTTGTGACCTCGCTGACTATTACACGCCTTGCTCTTGGAATGATCTTTGTTGGTCGACCACTCCTGGGGAGGGTAACAATGGTTTTGTTATTCCTCCATTTGTACACAATCTGTCTGACTGTGGACTGGTGGAGTCCAAACTCTTTAGAGATAGTTTTGTAACCTTTTCCAGCCTGATGAGCATCAACAACGCTTTTTCTGAGGTCCTCAGAAATCTCCTTTGTTTGTGCCATGATACACTGCCACAAACGTGTTTTGTGAAGATCAGACTTTGATAGATCCCTGTTCTTTAAATAAAACAGGGTGCCCACTCACACCTGATTGTCATCTCATTGATTGAAAACACCTGACTCTAATTTCACCTTCAAATTACCTGCTAATCCTAGAGGTTCACATACTTTTGCCACTCACAGATATGTAATATTGGATCATTTTCCTCAATAAATAAATGACCAAGTATAATATTTTTGTCTCATTTGTTTAACTGGGTTCTCTTTATCTACTTTTAGGATTTGTTTAAAAATCTGATGATGTTTTAGGTCATATTTATGCAAAAATATAGAAAATTCTAAAGGGTTCACAAACTTTCAAGCTCCACTGTATATTTACTGTATGGACATGGTATCAGAAAACATCCATCCATCCATCCATCCATCCATCCATCCATCCATCCATCCATCCATCCATCCATTATCTCTAGCTGCTTATCCTTTTCTACAGGGTCACATATAAGCTGGAGCCTATCCCAGCTGACTATGGGCGAGAGGCGGGGTACACCCTGGACAAGTCGCCAGGTCATCGCAGGGCTGACACATAGACACAGACAGCCATTCACACTCACATTCACACCTACAGGCAATTTAGAGCCACCAATTAGCCTAACCTGCATGTCTTTGGACTGTGGGGGAAACCAGAGCACCCGGAGGAAACCCACGCGGAGAACATGTAAACTCCCCACAGAAAGGCCCTCGCCGGCCACTGGGCTCAAACTCAGGACCTTCTTGCTGTGAGGCGATAGTGCTAACCACTACGCCACCATGCCACCCATATCAGAAAACAATTTTATTTATAAACAGGCAACAGTTTGTGCAGATAGGTGACCATAAATCTGATTTCATGAACATTACATGCGGGGTACCACAGGGGTCAATATTAGGTCCAAAATTATTCATATTATATATCAATGACATATGTACATGTAGAGTTTCGCAAGTACTGAAATTTGTTTTGTTTGCAGACGACACCAATATTTTTTGTTCCGGTGAGAATTTGCAGCAGACTTTGGAGACAATCACAACTGAAATAAATAAACTAAAACTATGGTTTGACAAAAATAAATTAAATCTAAGCAAAACAAAGATCATATTGTTTGGGAGACACAAAATAGATTGTAATGTAGAATTGATAATAGACAATACTAAGATAGAAATGGTACAGGAAATTAAATTTCTTGGTGTGATTTTGGATCATAAAGTCTGCTGGAAACCTCATGTAGGATACATACAAGCAAAACTGGCAAAGTGCTTGGCAATTCTGTGGAAAACAAAACATATTCTTGATTGCAAATCTTTGCGTACTCTATATTACTCATTATTTTTGCCATATCTGACTTACTGTGTCGAAGTCTGGGGAAACACCTACAAAACCACTCTGCAGCCGATATGTACAATACAGAAAAGAGCAATAAGGACAATAAACAAAACAGGATACAGAGATCACACAAACCCACTATTCATAAAATCACACATGTTGAAATTTATGGATCTGGTCAAATTCAGAACAGCACAAATAATGTACAAAGCGAGAAATAATCTATTGCCAAAATATATACAAGGAATGTTTAGTGAAAGAGAGGGGTGATATAATCTAAGGGGAGACCTAAATTTTAAAAAACCAAAGGTTCGAACAAATATGAAAAGCATGTGCGTATCGAGCTCTGGGGTGACTTTATGGAACAGACTGGAGACAGAAATAAAACAAAGTGTAAATATAAATCTGTTTAAAAAAAGGTACAAAAAATATTTTTAAACAAGTACATGGAAGAGGAAGTATGTTAACGGAGGATGATGAGGGATAAATCTATAAATAGAATAGGGTTGATTGTTATATTAGAACTAACTTAGTACATGGTATATATTTATTTATGGGGATAGTTTATATATTTATATTTACAGGGATATGTATGTAGTATATATTTATTTTTGTAATTATATATTTATATAGATATTTATGAAGTGTATATATGGTATATAGTGTATATATATTTTTTGTAGTTATATATTTATATAGATATTTATGAAGTGTATATATGGTATGTAGTATATATTTATTTTTGTAATTATATTTAGATAGATATTCATGAAGTGTATATATGGTATATATTTATATAGGTGTATTAATGTAGTTAGGATTTCGGGGTAGTTAAAAAGGGGTGGGAAATTAAAAAAAGTATTGTACTTCTTCCCACTCCTTTTTCGAACAATGTGTGGTGTTTTGTCATGTCTTAGCTCTTTGTTATTTTTTTTAATTTCTCGTTTTCTTTCTTTTGTATGTACAAATAGTTACATACATTTTTTTATACATGTTCAAAATAAATTCATTCATTCATTATAAGCAGTAGCCACATGTACCCATAGGGTACCTTTGTTGTTGTTTTTTTTAGTACTGAAATACATGAAGGAGAACCCATTCTACCTTTCTGATAAACACTGAGTACTATCATTTTACCATTACCCATGCAGTGTAAGCCACACATTCATTTCACTACAACCAGACCATCTCTTTTCTATACACACTTTGGGTCTATTTACGTATCTATATAGAGAGCACCCCAGTCACCACTGCATACAAGGAATGTGTTCACAAGCTCACTAATAATGCAATCGTTAGTGATTTTTTACTGTTCAAACAGTCTTGTACTATCCACTGTAAAAAATGATGTGATCATGACTTTAAAAAATTACTTAAAAATTATGCAAAAATTTACAGCAATAACTTTGAGTAAATTTCCGTAGCATATTTTATTCAATGAACTCTACTTAAAGAAATCAAGTAAAATCACCAATTTTTTTTTATGTCCAAATATCAGCAGCATCGGAAAAAAAAATCTATTCATTCTACTAATTATTTTAAGTGAAATAATGAATAAATTAAGTAATATTACTTGATTGCTTTTCATAAATATTCATTATTTTAACTCAATTAAATTAAATAGATCTAACAAACTTTATTTTGCTTTTGTGTAACTTTTCTGCTTTACACATTTGCATGAGATGCACAACAGTGTAAATATTAAAACAGTAAAACAATCAAAACAAGTGTTGCCAGGCAAAACAAACCTCGCCCAGTAGCACTTATGATGAATATGAAGGAAGATATCGTGAAAAAGGGTGGCACAGTGGTGTAGTGGTTAGCGCTGTCGCCTCACATGGCCCTGTCACACTATAGCGTTTTGTTCGACGTTTGGTTGCGTTTTTAAAAATTTGAGAAACGCCAGGGAACGTCGACGTTCTTCAAATTAAGTTTCTAGGTCAACGATGTTGTAACGTTCTTGTAACGCTTGGGTAACGCTCAGCCAACGTTCCCTCAGTGTCAGGCGACGTTTGTGGTCGAAAATAGCAGGAAAACCTAGCGTTCTCATAGCGTCCACAGCGCTTTGATAGCATTATCATAGCGTTTGGGTAGCGTCTGCCTTGCGTCCAGGTAACGTTCTCGACGTTTGTCCAGCGTCTAGGTGACGTTCTCGACGTTTCCACAGCGTCTGCCTAGCGTTCCTGTAGCGTTCGAGTAACGCGTGGAGCGTTTGTGTGACGTTCCTGTTACGTTTCGCCAACCTGCGGCTGGACGCGCAGTATAAAAGGGGGGGCTTTTGGCCAGAGTGCATCACTTCCATTTCAACCACCGCGCAGTCAACATCGCAAACGAACGAACGAAACGAAAAGAAGTATGCCTCCCAAGAGCAAGAGGGCCAGCAGCAGAGGTCGGGGCAGCAGCAGGGGCCAATGAGCAGCATCCTCTCCCAGCCAGGAGGCTGTTTCCATCACTGCAGAGGTCCATCCCCCTCCTGTTGAAAGCGAGGCTGACAGCCAGCCAGCAGGCAGCCAGCAGCAGAAGCAGCCGAAGAACAAGAGGGCAACAATCACCCCCTCCAGGTCCCAGTCGCCATCTCCAGCCTCTCCAGGGTCTCCAGGGTCTAGCTGCTCCTCCTCCTCCTCCAGAAGCTTGTCAGCAGCCTCCTCACAGGACAGAGGCAAGAGGAAGAAGAGCGACAGGATAAATTACAGCCTCTCTGAATCTGATGAGGCCATCATGGTCGAGTGGTTACAAGAGAACCGGACATTGTGGGACTCTAAGCTCCAGGCTTACCACAAGATCACAAACAAGGAGAAGTTGTGGGAGGCCCAGGCAGAGAAGATGCAGAAGACGGTGAAGCACTTGAAGGGCTGGTTCCGGTCACTGCGGGATAAGAACACCAGACTCATGAAGCACAAGAGTGGTGACGGTGCCCCAAGAAGAACAGAGAGGGACGAGTGGGTGCTCAGCAACTTCAGGTTCCTGCAGGAGGTAGTGCGACACAGACCGGAGCCAGCCAAGCCCATCCTACCCAGCAGAGCCTCAGCTGCAGCAACTGTCCAGGAGGATTTACCGGTATCTGGACCTTCTATCACGGAGTGTACTGCCATACCTTCCAGATCTTCCACACCTGCCACAGCAGCCTCCAGCAGCAGCAGTTCCAAGAGGCCCAGACGATCTGGACAGGATGAGGATACCACCACCGAGGATGACATGTTGGCTACCCTGCAGGAGAAGGTCAAGGAGTCAGAGGCTATACTCAAGGGCTTGTTCCAGCCTCCAGCAGTGACCCCTGAGTCGACCTTTGCCAACTACGTGAGGGACAGCCTTCTCACAATGTCGAGCCGGAAGTTCAAGAAGGCCAGGGCCAGCATCAACATGATCCTCACGCGGCTGATGGATGAAGACACTGAAGAGGAAGAGGAGGACCTGCCTACCTTCTCAGCTACATGTCGGTCGGCCCCCCTCCTGGCATCACAACCACCAGGCAAGCCCAGAGCGACATGTTTCAGCCGGACCCTAGCCAGTGGCATGACAACCCGCCCACTGGCACTCCTTGGCAGTCACAGACCAGGGAGTGGATGGCCAGATACCACCAGCAGCAGCCTCACTCGTCCTTCCAGCAGCCTCACTCGTCCTTCCAGCAGCCTCACTCGTCCTTCCAGCAGCCTCACTCGTCCTTCCAGCAGCCTCACTCGTCCTTCCAGCAGCCTCACTCCTACTACCAGCCACAAAGGTTCTTCCAGCAACAGAGTAGGAACTCTCCCATCTTCCACACGCTGACAGCACCAGCCACCACCCATGCCTCCATCTCTACGGCCATCAGCTCTGCAAGACACGCCATGGACCAGAGCAACCAAGGCAGCAGCTCTCCAGCCCTGGTTGTCACTTGTGCCGCCACGGACGTTACCGTGTTCCCCACCGGAGTGTCTACAGCAGCCAGTGTCAGCGACTTGTTCAGCACCCTGGACAGTCCAGTTCCAGTTGCCACCCCGTCCACGGCTACCTCTCTGAATGACACGCTCAACACTCCACAGCCACCAGTGGACCCAGAGACTGACTCTTAGAACTTTTTGTTTAGGAATCTGTAAATAAATGTTGTACATAGTTTGAACTTTGCCTGGTTCTTGCATGAAACTTTCAATTTCTTGTTTTTAATATTGTACCCCCCCAAAAAAATAATGAAAAAAAAATAAAAAATAAAAAATAAAATAAGTAAAATAAAAAATATAAAATAAAATAAAAGATAAAATATAAAATAAAATAAAAGATAAAATAAAAAATAAAAAGTAAAATAAGAAATATACAAAATATAAAATAAAAGATAAAATAAAAAATAAAATAAAAAGTAAAATATATTTTTTATTTTATATTTTTCTTTTATTGTATATGTTTTATTTTATATTTTTCTTTTATTGTATATGTTTTATTTTATTTTATATTTTTCTTTTATTGTATATGTTTTATTTTATTTTGTTATTTTTTATTTTATTTTTTATTTTACTTTTTATTTTAAAATAAAAAAAATAAAAAGTAAAATATAAAATAAAATAAAAAATATAATAAAAAAATACAAAATCCAAAAAAAATAAATAAAGTTTAAAAAATGAAAAAGAATAAAACAATACAAAATAAAACTATGACATTTATTAATACTGTTTTATACATTTGGTTACGTGAAAAGGGGTCGACCGGGAACTCAGTAAAATAAATAATTGAAAAAGAGATCATGCCTAGAACAGATTGGCTAAAAAAGTAGGGCGATCAGTAAAAATAATTACTTCGAAATGACACACACAATTACTTTTATTATTACTGTTATCGACAAATAAGTCATTGTAAGTAAGTTACACATACAATATTTCAGTTTCTAAAAGTTGTGTCTACCAAAAAGTATAGTCTATATTAAGTCCATTCTGCATTGCAACACTAGGGTCCAGGTCTACACCATCCTGTCCTGCCAGTCCAGTGCCCCAGCTGAGGAGTTGACCCAGTGCTTGATGAGGTTCCTCTGCTTCTTGGCTTCCTTGGTCGCAGTGTTGGGGCCTGCAACAACCTGTGTGTCTTCCATATTGAAACCATCTCTCCAGGCACCAGGCACAAAGTCTTCTTCTGGACCTTCTGGCTGGTCCAGCTGTTGGTTCTGCAGCGTTGGATATCTGACCCTCATCAAGTTGTGAAGGACCAAGCAGGTCTTCACTATCAGCTTCACAGTCTCTGGCTTGTGCTGCATAGTGCCAAGAATCACCTGGAACCTGTTGGCAAGGATCCCAAAGGCGTTCTCCACGACCCTCCTGGCTCTCGACAGTCTGTAGTTGAAAATGCGCTCCTCCTGTGATAGACCACGGAGACTGTAGGGCTTCATCATGTAGGCTCTCAGGGCAAAGGCGTCATCTCCAATGAAGAAGTATGGAACATCTGTAGTGTCTTGTGGGAGAGGTATAGGCTGTGGAAACCCAAGCAGGTCTTCTTCATGTTTCAGCTCACTGGAGTTGTAGATCTGGGCATCGGATGCTGATCCCAGGCCTCCAAGATCTGCCCACAGGAACTTGTAGTCAGAATCCACAAGGGCCAGCAACACGATGGAATAGAACCCCTTGTAGTTGTAATACAAGGAGCCACTCTCTGCAGGACACCTAATGGCCACATGCTTGCCATCTAGTGCTCCCAGGACATGGGGGAAGTTCCACCTCTGATAGAATCTGTCAGCAACTTCCTTCCACTCTTCTGGCGTACTGGGGCAGGTCAGCATCTCATCCAGGTACTCGTCCAGTATGGCATGGCAAACCTCTCTGACCACCAGTGACTGTGTGTTGTGAGGTACTCTCCAGGCAAACTTCTGCGAAGCATAGCTGTCACCAGAGGCAAGGTGTCGCAAAGTCAGGGCCAGCTTCATACCAGGGTCGAGGGCCGGTCTAAAGCGAGTGTCCTTCTTGGTGATCCTGGGACCAACTCTCTGTCTCAGCTCATCAAACATCACTGCTGGCATGTGCAGGAAGTTGTGGAAGGAGGCTTGGTCTTCAGCTCGGAGTTCAGCCATCAGCTTGTCATAAACACCAAACTGTGGTCGCCTTCCTATCCAGGGTCTCACCCAGCTCTTTCTCCCTCTCCTCTTCCTTTTCTTCTTTGACTCTGCCTTGGACATCTTAACCTGGTGCAATGCCAACTGCAGGAGGTTGTTGTGATGCATGAGAGCAGCAACAGCATACTGGTGTTTCTCTTGGTCTGTCATTGTTCTGAAGTCTTCACTCTGTGAAAGTTCCAACAGGACTGTCGGTGGCCTCTGCAAGCCCCTTTAAATATATTTCTGGCAAGTGCCTGCCAAATGCTCCTGAACGCTACCAGTAGGTTACAGGCGCGTTACAAGGATGCTACATGGACGTTACACAGATGCTGGAAAAATTCAGAACGCTGACAGACGTTAGAAAGATGTTGAAAGAGCGTTACATGAGCGTTAAGAACGCTCGGCGAACGCTGACGAACGCTGAAAAACGTTGGCGACACGCTGGACAGACGTTCGATGGACGTTACACAGGCGTTAGGCAAGCGTTACCCAAGCGCTAGGCACGCGCTGGACACTCGACCCTGATGGGCCGGCGTCCGCCTAGCGTCCAGGGAACGTCCTGACTTTCGAGTAACGTTCAAGTAACGCCCGCAAACTTTTGTGTAACGTTCCTCTAACGTGTAAGTAGCGTTTTGATAGAACGTCCTGAATTTTTGTGCACACCCAAAACTATTTTTCACCCTCAACGTTCGCCGACGTCCCTCGACGTTCCCCAACGTTTGCCGACGCTCGTCTAACTTTCTTGTAACTTTTTTCTAACGTTCTCGACGTTCCTCTGCATTTCGCAACACGTTACTCGAACGCTGGTGAGAACGTCGTAGTGTGACAGGGCACACAGCAAGAAGGTCCTGGGTTCGAGCCCCAGGGCCGGCAAGGGCCTTTCTGTGTGGAGTTTGCATGTTCTCCCCGTGTCCATGTGGGTTTCCCCCAAACACATGCAGGTTAGGTTAACTGGTGACTCTAAATTGACCGTGGGTGTGAATGGTTGTCTGTGTCTATGTGTCAGCCCTGTGATGACCTGGCGACTTGTCCAGGGTGTACCCCGCCTTTCGCCCGTAGTCAGCTGGGATAGGCTCCAGCTTGCCTGCGACCCTGTAGAAGGATAAAGCAGCTAGAGATAATGAGATATCGCGAAAAAACTATTTTGACCTATTTGATGACCTTGTTTGTGAAAATACTTGGCCAATAAACATGGTTCTGATTCTGATTCTCTGCTGCTGTCATCCAATCAGAACATACCGTACTGCTCTCAGCCAATCAGAACACACCGTACTGTTCTCACACCATACTGTGCGATTATTACACTCTTACATTCTTACAGCATGATGATACTGTAATGAGGCAGTAGCCACAAAACCCTTGACCTTGACCAGAAGAGGATTAGGGTTATCGATTGCAGCTGATTCCCCTCTCGTTGCTGCCATGTCTGTTTACTGAGCTGAATATTTATAGTGGCCTTCAATATAGACCTGCATAAAGGGAAATATAAAAAAAAAACTTAAATTAATTCAGTTCTGTTGCGACTTTTGTTAACAGTACCCCCCACAGCTTCCAGTCACTGCCACTTTCATGACTTTATTCATGTGCCCCTTCAACATGAACAGCAATAGAAAGTATAGTTTAGACTTACCTTAAAACAAAAGCAATAGCAACAAAAGTCTGACAAATATGTCTTACGTTTTTCACCAGTCCACCTGCAAATAAATGAGTCTCTGTTCACTATCACTGAGCACGCTAATTTTCTGCTAAATATAGGGAAATGTGTCAAGTGCAGTTATAATACAGTCAAGACTGACTTGAAAATGCTAATGTGACTCAGACTTGTTTGTATTTTCTGACTTTTAAGGTCAGCTTGCTGTCTAAAATGAATAGATAAAGATACTTATATTAATATGAGATCTCAGATTAATATATATTAGATTAATTAGCTAATGCTAGCAGGCAGCTGAAAAGGATGGCACCATTTTTGTGCATGTAGCCAACAGACCTTATGTTAAAAAAAAAGATAAATAGAAGTAGAGTCACAGTAAATGCATTAAACAGTTAAAACAGCATCTGTCATAAATGTACTGATATGGTGCAAGTGTTAAATTACATCATAAATATATAGACTTACCTTAAAACCAAGAACTGACGATGTGCTGAACATCACACCAAGGAGGAAGAGAACCAAAGCTTTGGTTACATCAGCAAATATGTCAACAAATGGACTACTCAAATAAAATGATTTGATTTCACACTTTCTACATCTTACAAACAAATAACTGCAGAAAATGTATTCAGAATACTGTTAGATTATTTTCTGTATTTTAACAGTGAAATTGACCAAAAATCTGACACGAAAAATGAAATTTTGATTTTAAAAATGAAATATACTTAGAATTTATTAGTTGTGAATTTATAATTTTAATGAAATCTGGTTCACCACTGATTTTTTTTACAGTCTACAACATCTTAGTTTCAATTCATTCTTGATTTCTTGTATTTAAAGACATCTGTATTTCAGACCAATGATTGGAATATTCAGAATGTACTGTGCAAGTTAATCTGTTAATCTTTTATTTTTATATCTGGGCATGTACACAGTAAAATCGCAAGAGTTAAAATGGCAGTGTTAAGTGTTATTTACTCTAATAGAGTTAAATCAACTACAGCTGGAGTAACAGTTACTCCTGCGCCTTTGTTAAATTACAGAGTTAAAATCATGAGAGTTAAATTAGTCCCACCCCGATTATTATTATTATTATTATTTTCCCAGGTGGCACGGTGGTGTAGTGGTTGGCGCTGTCGCCTCACAGCAAGAAGGTCCGGGTTCGAGCACCGTGGCCGGCGAGGGCCTTTCTGTGCGGAGTTTGCATGAAATGTATTTACATGGAACAAAATTAAACTTTATATAAACAATACATTAAATGAGTTGACACTAATAAGAGTAAATTCAAATTTACTCTGGAAAGAGTTGTTTCCCCCCAAGAGTTAATTTTCATCAACTCTCTCTGGTGTTAACCAGAGTTAAATTTTAACTCTATATGGTGTTAAAGTTACTCTGAAAATTTTACTCTGGTTGCAGAGTTAAAGTGACACCCTGTGGAGTGGGACCATACAGTATGTTATCCAGACAGAGTTAAAAATTAACTCTATAAGAGTTAATCCAACTCTGCCAAATTTACTGTGTACATACAAATAACAAGGAACAGTGAAACTGTGATGTAACACTGTAATTAAATAAATAAAGGCAATGTTATGTGCAGGGTGGCACGGTGGTGTAGTGGTTAGCGCTGTCGCCTCACAGCAAGAAGGTCTGGGTTCGAGCCCCGTGGCTGGCAAGGGCCTTTCTGTGTGGAGTTTGCATGTTCTCTGTGTGGGTTTCCTCCGGGTGCTCTGGTTTCCCCCACAGTCCAAAGACACGCAGGTTAGGTTAACTGGTGACTCTAAATTGACCATGAGTGTGAATGGTTGTCTGTGTCTATGTGTCAGCCCTGTGATGACCTGGCGACTTGTCCAGGGTGTACCCTGCCTTTTGCCTGTAGTCAGCTGGGATAGGCTCCAGCTTGCCTGTGACCCTGTAGAACAGGATAAAGCGGCTAGAGATAATGAGATGAGATGAGTGTTATGTGCATTTTGTAAAAATAAAAAAAGTTTACCTGTATAACACGTTCATTAATATATCTTCACTAACTCTATCAACAGCTTTGCAGTCTTGTGGGCGGCATGGTGGTGTAGTGGTTAGCATTGTCGCCTCATAGCAAGAAGGTTCTGGGTTTGAGCCCAGCGACTGACGGGGTTCTTTCTGTGTGGAGTTTGCATGTTCTCCCCGTGTCTGTGTGGGTTTCCTCCGGGTGCTCCGGTTTCCCCCACAGTCCAAAGACATGTGGTTAGGTTAACATGGGGCAGCCATGGCCTGAGGTTGGGCTGAAGTGCCCTTGAGCAAGGCACCTAACCCCCAAATGCTCCCTGGGCGCTGTAGTGTAGCTGCTCACTGCTCTGGGTACGTACGTGTGTGTGTGTGCTCATTGCTCACTTGTGTGTGTGCATGCGTGTGTTCACTGCTTCAGATGGTTTAAATGCAGGAGATGAATTTCATTGTGCTTGAGTGTGCATGTGATAAATAAAGGCTTCTTCTTCTTGTGACAGTTCCCATTCTAAAACACACATAGTGACTTTTAAGGTTCCAGTATAAAACTCTCTGGCACCTTAAATATTCTCTTTTGAACCCTATGAAAGAGGATTTCTCGATTCTCAAAAAAAAAAAAAAACGTTTAGGATGGTCGAACCATTATATATCCAAAAGGGCCATTAAGCATTAAGTGATACAGCAGATAGCAGTGCTACCTCACAGCACCAGGATCCCTGGTTTGATCCTGAGCTTGGCTTATTTTCTATGTCGCCCTTTCTCCCTGTGTTCGTGTGGAATCTCTGTTTCCTTTGGGATCTCTGGTTTCCTCCCACTAACTTGCCTATAGTTCTCTCTCTCTCTCTGTGTGTGTGTGTGTTGTTGTTGGTTGCACTCAGATGAACAGCATTGTGCCTAGTGTTACTGGAATTGCATCGAGATCCATTGTGACCCTGACCTGAATAAAGTAGTTACTGATGATGAACAAATGAATGAATGACTGTTGTAAGAAGGAAGTAACCTTAAGCAGCCTTTTTTGTAAGTAAGAGTGTGGAGAGGACACACAGAAAAGAGACAGTCTGGTAGCAGTGAACAGAAGATGATAGTGAACTACTCACCAACATAATAGAAAGGTTGAAAAATATGAGTCGCTTTTTCCTGTGTTTGCAAACAAGCCACAGATGTGAAATGAGTTAGTTTGGAACAAGCCACAGAATGCTGTAGGCGGGTGAGTGTGATAGCAAACTGCGTGTGAAGTAGTGTTAGACTCTCTCTCTCTCTCTCTCTCTCGCTTGCTCTCGCTCTCTCTTTGCTCATGGAAAGCTTTAATCAAGAAGCTTTTATTTCAGGACAGCCTGAACTGTTCCTTATCACACATGACTGTCACCATTACTGCATGCACACTACTGAAGAATGTTTGTTAGAGCTCTTTAGACAACAACCTACTTGGAACGCTGCCTGGTGCAATACTGAAGTGGCAGTTGAAAGGACGGAGGTATCAGTGACAGAGCAGCACAGTTTAGAAATGGACAGTGGATAAATACTTTCCAGCCAGAGCTAAATACTTTCATGTGAATGATATACACTGGACTCTGAGTAGACTTTACTATTCTTAAAGGAGCTGTATAATAGGAAGTAGCTGTAAATCTTTCCTTCAGGCATGTTTCTTTTATCCATCTTGATCAACACTAGCCCTCCCTACAGTAAAGTCACTGCGTTTTATCGCTCATCATGGCTTGTTAGGTCTGAGGTTAGTCAAGGTTCATTTCTCAAAGCTTTGTTCCCTATGTGGAGACTTAAAGCCATAAAGTTTAATAGAGTTCCTTCTAATATTGTACCAAGTGACCCATAGTACGACCACGCTTCATGCACATTCACGAACATAAAGTAAATCTACAAGTACAAGCAACTTGAGAACATGTTGTTCCTCATCATGCTAGGCTGTATTTTATATTTCCTGCAGTATGCATCTAGTTAAAAGGCACTCTCATGTGAAGAAGAGTGGGCCAGGTAGTCCAGTATATTTGCAATTACAGCATGTGTATTCCACGCATACCAACTACTGGTATCCATGTGTGTATCCTAATATCTCCTCCAACTGCTGGGCACCCCACTGGTACCATTATAGGTTCACTTTTTTTTTTTCCTTCCATTGTAATTGCTTTTGACATTGGATATTAAACTCATTGGGACTCATTTCTCAAACTGGATACGAACAGATGTATTCATAAATTGTTCCTAAGACCATTTACATAAGAAATGTGGCATTCATAAAAAGGTAATTAGTTCAGAAAAATACATTCATATCCTGTGAGAGCTCCTGAGGTTGTATAAATTTACATATAAGGAGATTTGTAGGCTTCAAATCATATTATTGTCCAGCGTTACATCTGCATATTACATATGTAATTATATATTCATAGAACATTCTCAAGTTTAAATTGTTTATTCATTAATTTACATATGAATTGAATGAAAAATGTGTTGTTGTTTTATATGAATGACTTGAAAGAAGACACATACGTATAAAAATACCCCACAATCCAGAGATGGGTTTTCCCAGACATTTGACATTCTGATCAATGAATGATAAAATCCATGTTGGGTACTCTCGATCATGGCATTGTGATATATGATATGCTCCAAATATGATCCAGCTTCTTGCAAGAATTTAAAAAAGTATGTGGCAACGGGGGCGTGGCCGAGCGTCAGTTTGTGAATGAAGGGTGGGGTCAGGGAAGGTGAGTGGCCTCGTTACACCTGCTGTCAATTGATGTGTGTGTGTGTGTGTGTGTGTGTGTGTGTGTGTGTGTGTGTGTGTGTTTCTTGCAGTGATGGTGGAGCATAAGAAGAGTAGGAGAGCAGAGAAGGGGTGCTGGGACCAGAGCACGACTGTGTGTCTCTGTGTGTGTGTGTGTGTGTGTGTGTGTGTGTGTGTGTGTGTGTGTGTGTGTGTGTGTGTGTGAGTGTGTATGCACATACGTGTCCTAGAGTGCCCGAGTGAGAAGCTAAAAAGCTTCAATAAACGTGTGCCTGAACATTAGCTCCTGCCTGTCATGCTTCTGTACTCCACCCACATCAGGAAAACTATCACAGTGGTGCCGAAACCCAGGAGTACAGAAGGGAGACGCCCATGGAGTCCTCACTGTTCAAGGACCTCATTCATGCCCTCGCTACTGGTGCCGAAACCCAGGAGTACAGAAGGGAGACGCCCATGGAGTCCTCACTGTTCAAGGACCTCATTCATGCCCTCGCTACTGCTCAGCAGAACCAGCATCAAGCACTGATTGCCCTCTGGAAGGATCAGGAACAACACTTTGAGGCCTTGATGCTGGCCCAGCAAGAAGATTGCCAGGTGTTCCAGCACTTGCTCGCGTCAGCGGGGTCCTCAGCCGCCACTGCAGCAGACCCTCCCCACCTCACCCTAACAAAGATGGATCCACATGATGATCCAGAAGCCTTCCTCGCACTCTTCAAGCAAGCAGCTGAAGCATGGGGGTGGCCGGTCGAGCAGCACGTAGCGTGCCTACTTCCGCTGCTGACTGATGAGACACAGCTCATCATGCTGCAGCTCCACCGCTGACAGCCAGCTCATATACGCTGGCTTAAAGTGAGCCATTCTACAGTGTGTCAGCTGCTCCCCAGAACAACAGCATCAGCGCTTCTGGGCGCTGAAGTTGGAGGAGGTCGGCTGGCCGTTTGCGTTTGGCCAACAGCTCCAGGACGCCTGCCGGGGGTGGCTGAGGGCAGATGACCGCAACGCCAAGGGAATTATTGACCTGGTGACGCTGGAACAGTTCATCGCACGACTTCTGGAAGGAACGGTAGAATGAGTCCAGTGTCATCACCCAGCATTGCTGGAACAAGCCATCGAACCGGCGGAGGACCACCTGGCAGCGGTTCCGATGGCAGGAGAATGTGCAGGAGGACGTGTTGCCTCTTCTCCTCTTTTCTCTCTCTCTCTCCCTCTCCCTCTGCTTCTCGTCCCCGCCCAATTCCTCCACCGTAGAGACGGGGGCCGGCTCCCCCCCAGCCGGCCCGACGCACCCATAGTGTCCTACTGTTTTCCCCTTCTGTGTCTATATCTTCTCCCCCTCAGATGAGTGACGCCCAAAACACTGGTGCAGAGGGAGAGCCTGGGCCAGTGTGCTGGCGCTGCAGGGAGCCGGGACATCTTCAAGGTCAGTGCTCCGCAATGGAGGTGGGAGTGGTGGTCTGGATCTCCAATGCGCCAGAGACCACCCTCAATCGGGCCAGAGCGTATCGTATACCAGTAAGTGTACAAGGGGATAAGTATCATGCCTTGGTGGATCCCAGCTGAAACCAGACCTCAATCTACCAAAGCCTGGTGCAAGGTGAGGCATTGGGGAAAGCACAAGTGGTGAAGGTACTGTGTGTCCACGGGGATGTTCACAACTACCCATTAGTGTCTGTCCACATTCTATCTCAGAAAGAGAAGCATAGAATAAAGGTGGCGGTTAATCCTCGTCTCACCCATTCGCTAATTTTGGGGACTGATTAGCCAGGGTTTAAAGAACTGATGGAACACATAGTAAGAGGTGGGTCCTGCATTAATACATCACTGGAAAGTCCCGGTGTGGCATTAGCTGGGGAAGCTGTCACAGAGCCGTCTACATCAGCACCATGTCAGGGTGATAAAAGACTGCCCCTCCTCCCCCTCTTGGGGATTCCCTTGAGGATTTCCTGTTACAGCAGTCGTGAGATGAGACTCTGTGTCATGCATTTGACAAAGTGAGAGTAATCAATGGTCAAACTCTCCAGCCAAGCGCGACACCGGCCTGCCCCTATTTTGCTATTATTAAGGATAGGTTGTACCGAGTGATGCAGGACACTCAAACCAGTGAATAAATAACTGAGTTGTTGATCCAAAAGAGCCATAGGGAACTCATATTCCATGCAGCTCACTTTAATCCCATGGCCAGACACTTAGGGCAGGATAAAATACTAGCCCAAATAATGGCCCGGTTCTATTGGCCAGGGATTCATGGGGATGTCTGTCGGTGGTTGTGTAGTGTGCTGCAAATGCCAATTAGTAAATCCTGCGACCACTCCAAAAATGTCTTTGCACCCTCCCCCCCAATCAAGACCCCTTTTGAGAGAATTGGGATGGATCTCGTCGGGCCATAAGATCGGTCAGCACAAAGATATCGCTTTATTTTAGTTCTGGTGTACTATGCAACATGATATCCGGAAGCGGTGCCTCTCTGCAATATCTCAGCATGAAGTATTGCGGAAGTGCTCTTCTGTATTATCTCCCAGGTCAGGATTCCGAAAGAAATCTTGACAGACCAAGGCACTACATTTATGTAGTGAACTGAATACTGCATGAACTGTATGGATTATTGGGAATTAAATCTATCTGCCCCAGTGTCTGTCACCCACAAATGGATGGCTTAGTGGAAAGGTTTAATCAAACCCTCAAAAACTTCATTTGGAAATTTGTAAGTGAGGATGCACATAATTGGGATAAATGGCTTGAGCCCCTGTTATTTGCAGTTTGAGAGGTCCCGCAAGCCTCCACAGGTTTTTCACAATTTTAATTATTATAGACCCTTCCCACGTGACGTCATGACAAATGCGGCCACCATTTTGGACATGAACTACCAGTAGTCTACCACAGCCAACAACGAGGAATGACGGCGAAGCATCAAAAGGAATATAGCCATCAAAGAAAGTTTTTACTTTCAGCAAGACTTCCATCATGCCATTATATTGTTGTGCACCTGGATGTAGTAACCATCAACACACAAGGCAAGATTTATCATTTTATCGGATCCTGACAGATGCTGACCGACGGAGAAGATGGATGGTCTCTAAAATATTGGCAAAATGATGTTTATTGACATAGCAATCATGTGTAACGGGAAGCATTTGCATATCTGAAGTGTTGTGTTTACATCTGTGGCAGCGGGGGTGTGGTCAAGCGCCGGTCTGTGACAGGAGGGCGGAGCCAGGGAAGGTGAGTGGCAGAATTGCTACACCTGACGGTAGTTAACCTGTGTTTTGTGTGTGTTTTCCCAGTAACCGCTCCCTATTTAAGGAGGCAGAGAGAGAGCAGAGGGAGTGCAACCCAGGAGCAGATGCAGAGTGTGTGTGTATATGGGCTTACGCCACAGTAGACTGAAAAGTTGTGTGAATAAATAGCCTTCTCTGCCTCGAAGCGTGTCCTGCCATCCTCTGTGCTCCACCCACACATTAATAGTGCTACAGTGGTACCGAAACCCGGGAAAGGTGGAGCACCAACTTGGCAGCCCCATGGAATCCTCCCCGTTCGCGGACTTGGTCCACGCCCTCGCCACGGCTCAGCAGAGCCAGCACCAGGCACTCGTCATGCTCCGAAAGGAGCAGGAGCGACACTTTGAAGCCCTGGTGCTGGCCCAGCGGGAAGATCGAGAGGCGTTCTGGCATCTCCTCGCGTCGGCAAGGTCCACCAGTGCCCCGGCCGCGGGCCTGTCTCCCCTCACCATGACCAAGATGGGCCCACAGGACGACCCCGAGGCATTTATCACCTTGTTCGAGCAAGTCGCCGAAGCCTCGGGGTGGCCGATGGAGCAGCGCGCGGCGCGCCTCCTCCCCCTCCTCACGGGAGAGGCGCAGCTGGCCGCACTACAGCTCCCCGCCGACCACCGGCTGGCCTACGCCGACCTTCGCCGGGCCGTCCTCCAGTGCGTGGGGCACACGCCTGAACAACAGCGCCAGCGCTTCTGCGCGCTGCGGATGGAGGAAGTCGGCCGGCCATTCGCGTTCGGCCAGCAGCTCCGGGACGCCTGCTGGTGGTGGCTGAGGGCAGATGATCGCGACGCCGAGGAAATCATCGATCAGGTGGTGCTGGAGCAATTCATCGCCCGCTTACCAGCCGGAACCGTGGAGTGGGTCCAGTGCCACCGCCCGGCATCGCTGGATCAGGCCGTAGGACTGGCAGAGGATCATTTGGCGGCTGTTCCGGCGGCAGGACGGCCAACGACGCTGCCTCTTCTCCCCTCTTCTCGCTCTCTTTCTCCCCCATCCATGTCCCGTCCTCGCCCCATTCCCCCACCACGGAGGCGGGGGCCAGCTCCACCCCAGCCGGCCCGCCGCACCCATGGTGCTCTCCCGTTTCTCCCTTCTGTGTCTGTCTCTCCCCCCCCTCAGGTGAGTGAGCCCCAGAACACAGCTGCAGAGGGAAGGCCCGGGCTGGTTTGCTGGCGCTGCGGGGAACCGGGCCACCTGCAGCAACAGTGCGCAGCTGGAGGTGGGGGCGGTGGTGCGGATCCCCGACGCGCCAGAAGCTGCCCTCGATCAGGCCGGAGTGTATCGCATACCGGTAAGTGTACAAGGGGCTACATATCAGGCGTTGGTGGATTCGGGTTGCAATCAGACCTCGATCCGCCAAAGCCTGGTGCAAGACGAGGCATTGGGGGGAGCACAGGGGGTGAAGGTGTTGTGTGTGCACGGGGATGTTCACAGATACCCGTTGGTGTCGGTCCACATATATTTCAGAGGGGAAAAATCTATAGTGAAGGCGGCGGTTAATCCTCACCTTACCCACTCTTTAATTTTGGAGACTGATTGGCCGGGATTTCAGGGTTTAATGGCACACCTAGTAAAGAGTGGGTCCTGCCGGTTGACAGGGGAGGATCCCGGTGTCGCTTTGGCTGGAGCTGCGGTTGCAGAGCCGTCTACATCATCTCCGCGACAGAGTGAGGAGCCACCGGCTCCTCCTCTTTCTATTGGGGAATCCCTCGCAGATTTCCCACTGGAACAATCGCGAGACGAGACTCTGCGACACGCGTTTGACCAAGTGAGAGTAATCGATGGTCAAACACTCCAGCCGAATGCCACCCCGTCCTTCCCCTATTTTTCCATTTTGAAGGATAGATTATACCGAGTGACGCAGGACACTCAGACGAAAGAGCGAGTCACCCAGTTATTAATTCCAAAGAGCCGCCGGGAATTGGTATTCCAGGCAGCTCACCTTAATCCCATGGCTGGACACCTCGGGCAGGATAAGACACTAGCCCGGATAATGGCCCGATTCTATTGGCCGGGGATTCGTGGCGACGTCCGTAAGTGGTGTACGGTGTGCCGCGAATGCCAGTTAGTAAACCCAGCGGCCATTCCAAAAGTGCCCTTGCGCCCCCTACCATTAATCAAGACCCCGTTAGAAAGAATTGGGATGGATCTCGTCGGGCCATTAGATCGGTCAACACGAGGGTACCGCTTTATATTGGTTCTGGTGGACTATGCAATGCGATACCTGGAAGCGGTACCTCTTCGCAATATCTCAGCACGCAGTATTGCAGAGGCCCTCTTCCACATCATCTCCCGGGTTGGAATCCCGAAAGAGATTCTGACTGACCAAGGCACCTCGTTTATGTCACGAACACTGAGCGAACTGTATGGGCTACTGGGTATTAAGCCGATCCGCACCAGCGTTTATCACCCACAGACGGACGGTTTAGTTGAACAGTTCAATCGCACCCTCAAAAATATTATCAAAAAATTCGTAAGTGAGGACGCACGTAACTGGGATAAGTGGCTCGAACCCTTGTTATTTGCAGTGCGAGAGGTCCCCCAAGCCTCCACGGGGTTCTCCCCGTTTGAATTATTATACGGGCGTAAGCCGCGCGGCATCTTAGATGTACTGCGGGAAAATTGGGAGGAGGGACCTTCACAGAGCAAAAATGAAATTCAGTACGTTATGGACCTGCGCGCAAAACTCCACACGCTCACCCACCTAACTCAGGAGAATTTGCGGCAGGCCCAGGAACGGCAGGTCTGCCTGTACAACAAGGGCACGCACCTTAGAGAGTTCACTCCGGGAGATAAGGTACTCATCCTGTTGCCCACGTCGAGCTCCAAATTAATCGCCAAGTGGCAAGGACCCTTTGAGGTCACACGGCGAGTCGGGGACGTTGACTATGAGGTTAGGCGAACGGACAGGGAGGGGGCACTACAGATCTACCACCTCAATCTGCTGAAACTCTGGAACGAGGAGGTCCCCGTGGCGTTGGTGTCGGTAGTTCCAGAGAAGGCGGAGCTGGGGCTGGAGGTTCAAAAAGGGACATTGGCAGCACGTACCTCTCTGGTCCCCTGTGGAGACCACCTCTCCCCGACCCAACTCATGGAGGTCGCCCAGTTGCAGGCCAAGTTTTCGGATGTGTTCTCGCCCCTGCCCGGTCGCACTAACCTCATAGAACACCACATAGAGACGCCCCCGGGGGTGGTAGTGCGTAGCCGCCCTTACAGGCTACCCGAACACAAAAAAAAGGTGGTTCGGGAGGAACTTCAGGCCATGCTCGAAATGGGCATCGTCGAGGAGTCCCACAGTGACTGGAGCAGCCCGGTGGTCTTGGTTCCCAAGGCCGACGGCTCGGTCCGGTTCTGTGTGGACTATAGAAAAGTCAACGCGGTGTCTAAATTCGACGCGTACCCAATGCCTCGTATTGATGAGCTGCTCGATCGACTAGGCACGGCTCGCTTTTACTCGACACTGGATTTGACGAAGGGATATTGGCAGATCCCCTTGACTCCATTATCCCGGGAGAAAACGGCCTTTTCCACACCGTTCGGCTTACACCAGTTCGTCACACTTCCGTTTGGGCTGTTTGAGGCGCCCGCTACGTTTCAGCGGCTGATGGACAGGGTCCTCCGGCCCCACACCACCTATGCGGCCGCTTATTTAGACGATATTATCATTTATAGTAATGACTGGCAGCGGCACCTGCAACACCTTAGGGCCGTCCTTAGGTCGCTGAGGCGGGCGGGACTCACTGCCAACCCAAAGAAGTGTGCGATTGGGCAGGTGGAAGTACGGTTTCTGGGCTTCCACTTGGGCAACGGGCAGGTGCGTCCCCAAATTAATAAGACAGCAGCGATTGCGGCCTGCCCGAGGCCCAAGACCAAAAAGGGGGTGAGACAGTTCCTGGGGCTGGCTGGCTACTATCGTAGGTTTATACCTAATTATTCGGACGTCACCAGCCCACTGACTGACCTCACTAAAAAGGGGGCGCCAGATCCGGTCCAGTGGACGGAGCAGTGCCAGCGGGCTTTCTCTGAGGTAAAGGCTGCACTGTGTGGGGGGCCACTTTAACACTCCCCTGACTTCTCTCTCCCTTTTATGTTACAGACGGATGCGTCGGACAGAGGGCTGGGGGCCGTTTTGTCCCAGCAGGTGGAGGGGGAGGATTGCCCGGTCCTTTACATCAGCCGGAAGCTGTCAGTGCGGGAGGGGCGCTACAGCACGATTGAGAAAGAGTGCCTGGCGATCAAGTGGGCGGTCCTCGCCCTCCGTTACTACCTGCTGGGGCGCCCTTTCACCCTCTGTTCGGACCACGCACCCCTCCAGTGGCTCCACCGCATGAAGGATGCCAACGCGCGGATCACCCGTTGGTATCTGGCACTCCAACCCTTCAACTTCAAGGTGGTCCACAGGCCGGGGGCGCAGATGGTTGTGGTGGACTTCCTCTCCCGTCAAGGGGGGGGGAGTTGGCTGCAGGCCGGACGGGCGCCCGGCCTGAGTCGGGCGGTGGGGGTATGTGGCAGTGGGGGCATGGTCAAGCGCCAGTCTGTGACAGGAGGGCGGAGCCAGGGAAGGTGAGTGGCAGAATCGCTACACCTGACGGTAGTTAACCTGTGTTTTGTGTGTGTTTTCCCAGTAACCACTCCCTATTTAAGGAGGCAGAGAGAGAGCAGAGGGAGCGCAACCCGGGAGCAGATGCAGAGTGTGTGTGTATATGGGCTTACGCCACAGTAGACTGAAAAGTTTTGTGAATAAATAGCCTTCTCTGCCTCGAAGAGTGTCCTGCCGTCCTCTGTGCTCCACCCACACATTAATAGCGCTACAACATCAAAGATAAAATAAACCGATATGACAACGACTGCTGCTGCCGTTGGGGACACAAACTAGTAGAAAGGAAGTGTGCCAACAGACTTCCTTTGTGGTCGATTCTGCTTTAAGGTAAGATGCATTTAATTATTCGTCTGCTGTGGGTTTGGAAACGGTAGCCTGACTGTTTGTTGACGCGTGTTGAAATGGAAGATTGGTTGTTGACATGATTTCCAGTGATGCTTTGGTGCTGCTGTGGATCAGATGTGTTGAGTAGCCGGACTGTTTTTTTTTTCTTGCGTGTGGTATCATTGTTGATGTGAGGTTGTTTTTTGAACATGCCAATGCAGACACGATTTCCCCTGATGAGTTATGACTTCAGATGCGATGCGTGTGTGGAGGTGTGGAGTCCGCATGATATGTGCGTAAGATAGGCTTCTCATGTGTTTGGAGATCTGCGCTCTGAGACAAGCGCAAGCGCAAGCACCCCCCCCAAGGGAAAAAAAGGGACCCCCCGAAAATATTGGCATAGTTCGAACACTGGGTTGGAGAAAGTAATGGCAAATAGTGAGTGCACAAACCATAGAAGGTAAACTGTACACAGCACCAGGGCAGTGTGATGGTATGTCTACTTTTAGATTGTGTTAGCTTATCAATGAACACACTCGTCACTCGACAAGTTTCACGTCTTTACGACGGATACTTAAATGTGTGTTAGGTATTATTGTTGCAGTCTAAGCAGTCATTGTAGCAGCTAGATGAGCGAGAACCGAAAGGGTTTGTGCCATAAACCGTTATTTCTTCATGTCCAGAATGGTGGTCGCGTTTACGAAGGTCACGTGAGTGAAAAGGGTCTATATGAGCGGAAGCCGCGTGGCATTTTGGACATGCTACGAGAGAATTGGGAGGAGGAACCTTCACCTAGCAAGAACGAAATTCAATATGTTCTCGACCTGCGCACAAAACTCCACACATTCACTCACTTAACCCAGGAGAATTTGTGGCAGGCATAAGAACATCAAGTCCGACTGTATGACAGGGCATGCACCTTAGAGAGTTCACACCGGGAGACAAAGTGCTTGTATTATTGCCCATGTTGAGCTCCAAATTCATCGCCAAGTGGCAAGGGCCCTTCGAGGTCACATGGCAAGTCAGGGGCATCGATTATGAAGTGAGGTGAACAGATAGGGATGGGGCATTGCAAATTTACCACCTCAACCTGTTAAAATGTTGGAACGAGCGGGTCCCTGTGGCGTTGGTGTCGGCAGTCCCCAAGAAGGTGGAACTGGGGCCAGAGAAACAAACAAACAAACACCTCAAGCCACTCCGGTCCCTTGTGGAGACCAGCTCTCACTGGCCCAACTCACAGAGGTAGCCAAGTTGCAGAAGGAATTTTCTGAAGTGTTCTCGCCCCTGCCTGGCTGCACCCACCTCATAGAACACCACATTGAGACGTCCCTGGGGGTGGCAGTACGTAACTACCGCTTGCCCAAACACAAAAAAAGGTGGTCCAGGATGAAATCAAGGCCATGCTCAGAATGGGCATAAGTGAGGAGTCCTGGGGGCGTTGTGGCTCAGGTGGATAAGGTGCCATACCATAAACCCGGAGACCCGGGTTCGATTCTGGCCCGAGGTCATTTCCTGATCCCTCCCCGTCTCTCTCTCCTGCTCATTTCCTGTCTCTACACCATCCTATCCAATAATAAAGGTGAAAAAAAGCCCCAAAAATATCTTTAAAAAAATAATAAGTGAGGAGTCCCACAGTGACTGGAGCAGCCTGGTGGTCCTGGTTCCCAAGAGTGACGGGTCAGTCCAGTTCTGTGTGGACTATAGAAATATAGGTGTCTAAATTTGACGCATACCCAATGCCTCGCATTGATGAGTTGCTCAATCGATGCTGCTCACTTTTATTTGACACTGGATCTAACGAAGGGGTATTGGCAGATCCCCTTGACTCCTCTATCCCAAGAGAAAATGGCCTTTTCCACACCATTTGGGTTACACCAATATGTCATGCTTCCTTTTGCATTATTTGGGGCTCCCGCAACATTCCAGCAGCTCATGGACAAGATCCTCTGCCCTCGCACCGCCTACACAGCCGCGTACCTCAACGACGTCATTATCTATAGCAATGATTGGCCGCGGCTCCTGGAACACCTTAGGGATGTCCTAAAGTTGCTGAGGCATGTGGGTCTCACAGCTAACCTGAAAAAGTGTGCAATTGGGTGGGTAGAAGTACAGTATCTGGGTTTCCACTTGGGTCATGGGCAGGTGCATCCCCAAATTAACAAGACTGCAGCAATTGCGGCCTGCCTGAGGCCCAAGACCAAAAAGGGGGTGAGACAGTTCCTGAGGCTGGCTGGCTACTATCGTAGGTTCATACCTAATTATTTGGACATCACCAGCCCACTAACTGATCTCACTAAAAAGGGAGCACCAGATCTGGTCCAGTGAACGGAGCAATGCCAACAGGCTTTCTATAAGGTAAAAGCTGCACTGTGTGGTGGGCCACTTTTACACTCCCCTGACTTCTCTCTCCCCTTTGTTTTTTGCGTCCATTTGTTTTACAGACAGATGCATCAGACAGGAGGCTGGGGGCCATCCTGTCCCAGAAGGTGAAAGGCGAGGAACGACCTGTGCTGTACATCAGCCGCAAGCTCTTGATGTGTAAAAGCAAGTACAGCACTATTGAGAAGGATTGTCTGGCCATCAAGTGGACAGTCCTTGCCCTCTGATACTTTCACCCTCTGTTCAGACCACATGCCCCTCTAGTGGTTCCACTGCATGAAGGATGCCAACATGCGGATCACCCATTGGTATCTCACCCTCCAGCCATTTAAATTTGAGGTGGTCCACAGGCTGGGGGTGCAGGTGGTGGTGGCGGTCCCATCGGGGGGGGGGGAGTTCGTTGCAGGCTAGATGGCACCCTGGCCTGAGTCAGGCGGTGGGAGTATGTGGCAGTGGGGGCATGGCCGAGCATCAGTTTGTAAATGGAGGGTGGGGTCAGGGAAAGTGAGTGGCCAAGTCGTTATGTCCATCCATCCATCCATCCATCCATCCATTCATCCATTATCTGTAGCCTACAGTTCTACAGGGTCACAGGCAAGCTGGAGCCTATCCCAGCTGACTATGGGCGAGAGGCAGGGTACACCCTGGACAAGTTGCCAGTTTATTGCAGGGCTGACACAGAGACAAACAAGCATTCACACTCACATTCACACATACAGTCAATTTAGAGCCACCAGTTAACCTAACCTGCATGTCTTTGGACTGTGGGGGAAACCGGAGCACCCGGAGGAAATCCACGCAGACATGGGGAGAACATGCCACAGAAAGGCCCTCACCGGCTGCTGGGCTCAAAGCCAGGACTTTCTTGCTGTGAGGTGACAGTGCTAACCACTACACCACCGTGCCGCCCAAGTCATTACACCTTTTGTCAATTGATGTGTGTGTGTATTTCTTGCAGTGATGGTGGAGCATAAGAGGAGTAGGAGAGCAGAGAAGGGGTGCTGGGACCAGAGTACGACTCTGTGTGTGTGTGTGTGTGTGTGTGTGTGTGTGTGTGTGTGTGTGTGTGTGTGTGTGTGTGTGTGTGTGTGTGTGTGTGTGCACATACGTATCCTAGAGTGCCCGAGTGAGAAGCTGAAAAGCTATCAATAAAGTGTGTCTGAACATTAGCTCCTGCCTGCCATGCTTCTGTACTCCACCCACATCAGGGAAACTATCATGAGGTATCTCCAGATTCTTGGGGTTTTAGCACAGTGACAATCCAAAAGAAATCCATAAATTAAGACAAATAAGATTAGCTATTTAATTAGGACAAAAGAAAACTGTGGTAGCCATTGCACTGCAGTGGCTGAGCAGCATTATTAGAAGATTTAGCATACACCATGCTTAGGAGGTGGTCTTTCACTGTTTAGTCATCATTTTGTTGTTTTCAGCTCTCTGTTAGCTTTACCTATTATGGATCACCAACTGCAAATCACCTGTGCCTTAGCTGTGCTTGTAATTTACAGATGAGTGACATTTATCAGCATGATACAAAATAAGTACAAAGAAAATCAATGTTGCCAAAAGGCCTGTAAATCTGGCAGAATGTTTTAGTTTGGTTTGGCCTGTGAAAACATTTGTACACAGCTTTAGTAAAATATCCATAAATGTACAGTAAATTCACCCAGTGACTGGACACAATTAATTTCAAACATCAAGAAATTGCCATTTCTTACATCCCCACACTTCTGCACAAGCAACAGCACCACATTGATTAGCTATCATATCACACAAAGCTGCATTGTACGCATTCCTGTTTATACTGACAATCAGCCAGTACGTTTGATATACGACCCCAAATCCAACCCCAAGTTGGGACGCTATGGAAAATTCAAATGAACAAAGACAGCAGTGATTTCTAAATTTACTTTGACTTGTATTTCATTGCAGACAGAATGAACCCAAGATATTTCATATTTTGTCTGGTCAACTCCATTTCATTTGTTATTATATATCCATTCCTGCATTTCAAGTCTGCAGCATGTTCCAAAAAAAGTTGGGATGAGGTAATTTAGAGCTAATAATGAGTTAAAACAATTAAATAATGATGTGATTTGAAAAAGGTGATGTCACCAGGTGATTGTAATCATGATATGGTACAAAAGCAGCATCGAGGACAGGCCTTGAACGTGAGGAGCAAAGATGGGCTGAGGACCTCCAGCTTGACAACAAACGTGTGAGAAAATTATTGAACTGTTTAAAAACAATGTTCCTCAAAAAAAAAGATGCCAAGGAATTTGGATATTTCATGCTCTATGGTGCATAATATCATTAAATGATTCAAAGAATCTGGAGGAATTTCAGTGCATAAAGGGCAAGGATGCAAGCCTAACCTGAACACCCATGATCTCTGATCCCTCAGATGGCACTGCATCAAGAACCATCATTCATCTCTAGCTGATATAACTACATGGGCTCAAGATTACTTTTGCAAACCTTTGGCAAGCACAACAATACAAAGTTACATCCACAAATGTCAGTTAAAACTTTACTGTGCAAAAAGGAAGCCTTGTGTTAACTGTGTCCAGAACCCGCTGTCGACTTCTCTGGGCACTGAGGCATCTGGGACAGACCATCACACAGTGGAAACATGTATTGTGGTCAAACGAATCAGTATTATAGGTCTTTTTTTGGAAGAAATGGACACTGTGTGCTGCGGACCAAAGACAAATAGGACCATCCAGACTGTTAACAGCAACAAGTCCAGAAGCCAGGGTCTGTCATGGTATGGGGTTGTGTCAGTGCCCTTCGTAAAGGTAACTTACACTTCTTTGATGGCAGCATTAATGCAGAAAAGTACATTGAGATTTTGGAGCAATATATGCTGCCTTCAAGATGACATCTTTTCCAGGGATATTTCAACAAGACAATGCAAAACTACATTCTGCACACATTACAAAGGCATGGCTGTGGAAGAAGAGGGTGTCTGTCCCCTCTGTCCCCAAAAGAAAAAGTGCAGCAATTTTTTGAAACAAAAACTATGACAACAAAAATCCCCTACTGTTGTACACCTTAAGACCTGTTTGCAAGAAAAATGGGACAAAATAACATTTGAAATGCTTCATCACTTGGTGGCTTCAGTCCCTAAACATCTTTTAAGTGTTGTGAGAAGGAATGGCAATATTATAAAATGGTAAACACTTTACTGTCCCAACTTTTTTGAAAAGTGTTGCAAGAATCAAAATTTAAATGAGTTGAAAAAAACAAAAACTTTAAATGAAAATGTAAAACATCAAATAATGTGCTGTTGGATTGTTTTGAGTGCAATGCAGGTCAAAGATTATTCACGTTTTCAGTTTTAATTTCAATTTCAACATATCGTCCCAGCTTTTTCTGATTTGCGGTTGTAATTAGGTTAATTGGGAACAGGTCAATAATATGATTGTGTATAAAAAGAGCATTCCAGAGAGGTTGAGTCTATCAGAAGTAAAGATGGGGAGGGGTTCACCACTCTGTGAAAGACTGTGTGGGCAAACAGTGCAACAATTTAAGAATAACGTTCCTCAATGTAAAATTGCAAATAATTTGGGGATCACATTATCTCTGATACATAATATCATTAAAAGATTCAGAGAATCTTGAGAAGTCTCTGTACACAAGGGACCAGGCTGAAAACCAACATTGGATGCCTGTGATCTTCAGGCCCTCAGGTGACACTGTATTAAAAACAGACACAATTCTGCAGTGGAAACCATCGTCTGTGAAAACAGTTCATTACTGCATCCACAAATGCAAGTTAAAACTAGATATAAACAACATCCAGAAACACTGACACCTTCTCTGGGTCCAAACTCTTTTACGATGGACTAAGGTGAAGTGGAAAATTGTGCCAAGGTCTGACAAATTGAAATTTGAGTCATGGATACCACGTTCTGCAGGCTAAAGTGTAGAGGGACCATCCGGCTCAGTGCACAGTTCAAAAGCCAGCATCTGTGATGGTATCAGGACATTACTGCACATGGCATGGGCAGCTTGTACTTCTGGGAAGGCATCATTAATGCTGAATAATATATACAGGTTTTGGAGCAATATGCATCCATCCAGATGATGTCTTTTTCAGAGAAGGTCTTGCTTATTTCAGCAAGACAATGCCAAACCACATACTGCACGTATTACAGCTACATGGCTCTGTAGTAAAAGAGTCCAGGTGCTAAACTGGCCTACCTGCCATCCAGTTCTGCCTCCCATCAAAAACATTTGGTGCATTATGAAGCACAAAATACGACAAAGGAGACCCCGAACTGTTGAGAAACTGAAATTGTATATCAGGTAGGAATGGGACAACATTTCTCTTACAAAACTACAGCAGTTGAACTCCTCAGTTCTCAAATGTTTACAGAGTGTTGTTAAAAGTATAGGTGATGCAACACAGTGGTAAACATGCCCCTGTCACAACTTTTTTTTTTAAATGTGTTCCTTGCATCAAATTCAAAATGAACATGTTTTTCAAAAACAATGAAATTTCTCCGTTTCAATGAAATATATGATTTCTATGATTTGTAAATCATAGACAGCCTGCTTTCATTTCAGATACCATATAATGGGAAGTATTACTAAAGACGTGATCTTATTTTATTGATGATTAGAAGCTTTGCTCTTTTTTTGTGATTCCCTCATTTAAAAGAAAAAAAAAACTTGAGGCTGAGTTGAAGAATTCATGCTAATACTTTTTTTTAATTTATTTACTGATGCATAACACAAAATCTTTTAATGGTTATCATAGTTTTTAAAGAATCACTTTATCATTAAATTAAGCAGGTTAACACCTTTGAATTTTAGCTCTGATACCCTTGTGGGTTGCTACCAAAAGATTTCCCATCGAGCTAGACTGAGTGTTGTTAATGAGGGTGTATATGATCAACCGAATAACAAATTACACCATGCATCTATTTGTAATAATACAGAAAATCACTGTCATGTAGAGAAATTACTGTCAAAATGTAACATTTTAATTACGTTATTAATGACTCAGTGGACAAACTATCTATTAGCTGAAACATGGCATTTTCTGATGTGCTATACTCATTAAGCTATCCAAGCTAAACCTATCTTCTGGGAGTAAAGATGCCATACAACAGATTTCTTTCATTAACTAAAATCAGATTAATGAACATTATTCATCGTGGGAAAGGATTCAGAAAAAAATAGCTTACCTGTTTGATTTTACATTTACCTGATGGTGTAATGAAGAAAAATGTAAATAATGCTTATTTCCAGTACTGAATTACAACCAGGAGTACTCTGTCACACACGCGCACACACACACACACTGCCTGCAGGTAGAGGTGTCTCTGGTGGAGGAAAGCACGCCTGGTCTAGCATGACTGACAGGAGGGGCTCCAGACACTGGAAGGTAATTAATTTCTGTAAACGACCACCATGTCTGTCAGCTTTTATAAACGAGAGTTTATACGTTATGGACGATTTAACCACCACGCTGAGGGGAACTGACAGAGATGAGTGGAACAGAGACAGAGAGTGAGGTGAATACAGCCCAAAGTTAATGTGAATAGAGCACCCTGATGATGCGAGAATTTAATTGTCATATTAACTTTAGCATTGCTTTACCCTCAACCATAAGCAAAGAAAAGATATTAATAGTGCTAATGATAGGGGTTGACCCTTCACAGCCTTTCTGCTTTTACATACCTTCACAGCAACAATATATTAATATTTTTAGTCCCATATTCAACATCTCAGCTAAAAGTATGACATTCAACAAAAATGTATATAATGTCCAATATAGTATCTTGTATGTACAGTGTACAAATACAAGTATGAGCCAAAAGGTACTAAAATGCTTATACAACTGATCTACTTACAAATTTTATGAAAATTCAGCAAAATTGCCTTGTGCCTAGGATAGGCTCCAGATCCACTGCAATTTTGAGCAGAATATACTGACTGCTAAAAATATCACACACACACACACACACACACACACACACACACACACACACACACACACACATTACTGTAATAGTGAAAATCTATACAGTTATCAGTATAATACTGTTCTAATCCAGGATGTCCCTTCTTCTTCCACCACCAGTTTCCCCATCAATCACTTACAAACACTCTAAAACAATCAGACAACAAGACAGTATCAGTGCATCATCTTTAAAGTGAGGATGCACATACTGAGCTGTGAGTTTGCAGTCTTTCTACAAACTGAGGAGAAGGTCAAACACCAAGACTCAATATTCTGCCAAAACCAGGGGCCTTCAATAAACAGCATGCAAAAATACATTCCACAAATATTGCATAATGTGAAAGAGAAATGATCTGATTAGGAAAATGTATTCTGGTTCTCATGGCTTTTTTATTCATGTCATGCATTTGCACTTTCTTTTAAACTTGTGTTTGATATACAGCATTTCATGCTTTTCACCCAGCAAATTAAATTGTATATGTTACAGAATCCTTTTTGTTCTTTCTAAGCTCTATGGCCATCTTAACAGAATTACACCCAGCAATAATATCACTCATATAGGGCCCATCCAGAGTAGTGCACTCATGGAAGTACAATTTACAAACTTAAAAAAAAAAGAAAGAAAGAACGAAAAAACACAAGGAGCTCTTGAGAAAAAGAAATCTATCCAGTTTACTGAGGTTAAGAAAGACCAACTGCCACTTGGGTAATATAAAATAGCATATGAACATTATTTTAGACTTCCTCTATAGAAAACAGGAAAATACTGAAAGCCATCACTTGTAAATGTAGCACATAATAGTCACACCCTCTGTGGTGCCATGTATCCTGTAGCTTCAAACACTTGCTCCCTATAGGCTGTTAGGTGTTTTGATGAGGTGCTCAGACACCCATGTTTCTTAAACACAAGTGGGAAAAGAGAGACTGGACTCATTCAAACCCTCTGTGCAATGAGGCTTGTGAAATATGTTTTCTTCTGCAGATTACTGAACAGCAAGGGAAAAAGAGCAGAACAGAGGCCATGATCCTAGTTCTTCATTCTTGAATAAGATACAGAGGATATGGTGGAGGGTGCAGGGAGAGAAATACAACACTCCAAATGGCTAAAGAGCATATACTGAGGAAATATATATATATATATATATATATATATATATATATATATATATATATATATATATATAAACACAGCTAGGAGACATTTTATGTTTTGGTACTTCTTGTTTTTCATGCATTAATTCATCGTCAGTAACCACATTATTCTGGTCAGGTTTATGGTGGATCTGGAGTCTATCCAGGGAACACTGGGCATAATGCAGGAATACACCCTGAATGGATTGCCAGGCCATCTCAGGACACCATGTATGTATATATTCACACACAGTTTAATGTAGCTGATTCAACAACCAGCATGTTTTGGGAGATGGGTTGAAATCAGAGGAAACCCACACAGACACTGAGAGAACATGCAAAACTCCACAGAGACCGTAACCTGAGCTCAGGAGCAAACTGGTATTTGAATCTGAAAATACAGTGGGGCAAAAAAGTATTTAGTCAGCCACCAATTGTGCAAGTTCTCCCACTTAAAAAGATGAGAGAGGCCTGTAATTTTCATCATAGGTACACTTCAACTATGAGAGACAGAATGGGGGGAAAGAATCCAGGAAATCACATTGTAGGATTTTTAATGAATTAATTGGTAAATTCCTCGGTAAAATAAATATTTGGTCACCTACAAACAAGCAAGATTTCTGGCTCTCACAGACCTGTAACAACTTCTTTAAGAGGCTCCTCTGTCCTCCACTCGTTACCTGTATTAATGGCACCTGTTTGAACTCGTTATCAGTATAAAAGACACCTGTCCAGGGGCGATTTCTCAGAGACAACAAGGGAAGGTGAACTTCCCCTAAAATTCTCTCCCCAAACTGCAGCGTCTACGACGTTGAACTCTCATTAAAACAATAACTTGCATAACATAATATATGCCCAAGATTGTATTTACGTTCATAACTATCCCTATGTCATCCTGTAACTTATTTGAGTGATGTCTGACGAACTTGCAGTTCGCTACGAGAATCACCTTTGCTGGCAGCCGGGTATCCGTTGCAGTCTACAAGACGGCTCTGAACAGCCAATTTCATCTAGTTGTTATTGGTTAAAATCGACAAAATCGTCACTTCCAGGGAAGCCGGGTATCTCTGGAGGTAAACGGGACATTGGGAGGGCCAAGAAGCCGGGCTGATAAAGGATTATTGGAGGTGGTGTTTGAAAGACATGAGGAGGGTGGTTGCTGTACTTCGGCGAGGAACACGGTAAGCATGATCAGTCAGTCCCTAGCGGATGTCGAGAAAGTGTAGTCGTGTGCCAAAGTGCTGTCCGAATTTCTTTTCATATAAACGTTTCTTCTCATTGATGTCTCTGGGGTAAACGGGACATTGTGAGGGCCAAGAAGCCGGGCTGATAAAGGATTATTGGAAGTGGTGTTTGAAAGACATGAGGAGGGCGGTTGCTGTACTTCGGCGTCGGCGAGGAACACAGTAAGCATGATCAGTGTTGAGAAAATGTATGGTCATTTTTTTTTTATTTAGGGAGACTATGGTCTGAGCTGCAGGTTTGGTACAAAAACACTGACTTGCAGGGCACTCTGGGCAAGCTGAGTGATTCTCTGTTGTTTTTCAAAGACATGGAGCTGGACAGTTCAATGCCCCAGCTATACAAGCTGCTGTCTTTAGTTGCAACTATTGGCGCCACATCAGCTGGAGTCGAGCGTACCTTCTCTTGTTTAAAAAGAGTGAAGTCTTTCACTCAAAATACAATGGGCCAACACCGTTTAAGTAGTCTTGCTCTGCTGGCCATTGAGAAGAAATTGGTGAAGTCTCTGGAAAGCACAACCAGCTGGTATGACAGGGTCACAGACCATTTTCTGGAAAAGGAGCGGAGGGCAGAATTTGTGTATAAATAGTGTGCATCATATAATGTTCATGACTCTGAAGTGTGTATATTGTTCAGTAATGTTAAGAGAATGGTGGGCTCTGTGTTATAGGTTATACCTGGGTATAATATTCAAGGTTCTGTGTGTTGCATAGCCTACCTGGTTATGAATTTCCAGACTGTGTTGCAGAAGATGTTCAAGGATGTGTTGCACAGCTGGGTGTTGTGTTAAAGACTCTGTGTTGCATATCAGGGTATGATGTTCAAGGCTCTTCGTTGAATAGCCAGTGATTTTTGGATGTTTGATATTTTTGATGGGGCATCCAGGTTTGAGCCCCGTGGCCGGCAAGGGCCTTTCTGTGTGGAGTTTGCATGTTCTCCCTGTGTCCGCGTGGGTTTCCTCCGGGTGCTCCAGTTTCCCCCACAGTCCAAAGACATGCAGGTTAGGTTAACTGGTGACTCTAAATTGAGCGTAGGTGTGAATGTGAGTGTGAATGGTTGTCTGTGTCTATGTGTCAGCCCTGTGATGACCTGGCGACTTGTCCAGGGTGTACCCTGCCTTTCGCCCGTAGTCAGCTGGGATAGGCTCCAGCTTGCCTGCAACCCTGTAGAACAGGATAAAGCGGCTACAGATAATGAGATGAGAGATGAGATGAGATATTTTTGATTAAGGATATGAGGCACTAGCCTGGCAAGCCAGACAATAACATGAAATGTACAAGCAAAAATACTTTCTGCCACTAGGTGGGGTTGTCTAGTTCACTATGCTAATGGGGCACACCTTTCTATGCTTTGATATCTGGCCTACAGGTTTTACGATGAATGCGTAAAATGGGCTTCCCCTGTTTTAAAAACCAGCAGCCGCCACTGCACCTGTCCACAACCTCAAACAGTCACACTCCAAACTCCACTATGGCCAAGACCAAAGAGCTGTCAAAGGACACCAGAAACAAAATTGTAGATCTGCACCAGGCTGGGAAGACTGAATCTGCAATAGGTAAGCAGCTTGGTGTGAAGAAATCAACTGTGGGAGCAATTATTAGAAAATGGAAGACATACACGACCACTGATAATCTCCCTCGATCTGGGGCTCCACGCAAGATCTCACCCCGTGGGGTCAAAATGATCACAAGAATGGTGAGCAAAAATCCCAGAACCACACGGGGGGACCTAGTGAATGACCTGCAGAGAGCTGGGACCAAAGTAACAAAGGCTACCATCAGTAACACACTACGCCGCCAGGGACTCAAATCCTGCAGTGCCAGACGTGTCCCCCTGCTTAAGCCAGTACATGTCCAGGCCCGTCTGAAGTTTGCTAGAGAGCATTTGGATGATCCAGAAGAGGACTGGGAGAATGTCATATGGTCAGATGAAACCAAAATAGAACTTTTTGGTAAAAACTCAACTTGTTGTGTTTGGAGGAGAAAGAATGCTGAGTTGCATCCAAAGAACACCATACCTACTGTGAAGCATGGGGGTGGAAACAATATGCTTTGGGGCTGTTTTTCTGCAAAGGGACCAGGACGACTGATCCGTGTAAAGGAAAGAATGAATGGGGCCATGTATCGTGAGATTTTGAGTGAAAACCTCCTTCCATCAGCAAGGGCATTGAAGATGAAACATGGCTGGGTCTTTCAGCATGACAATGATCCCAAACACACCACCCGGGCAACGAAGGAGTGGCTTCGTAAGAAGCATTTCAAGGTCCTGGAGTGGCCTAGCCAGTCTCCAGATCTCAACCCCATAGAAAATCTTTGGAGGGAGTTGAAAGTCCGTGTTGCCCAGCGACAGCCCCAAAACATCACTGCTCTAGAGCAGATCTGCATGGAGGAATGGGCCAAAATACCAGCAACAGTGTGTGAAAACCTTGTGAAGACTTACAGAAAACGTTTGACCTCTGTCATTGCCAACAAAGGGTATATAACAAAGTATTGAGATGAACTTTTGTTATTGACCAAATACTTATTTTCCACCATAATTTTCAAATAAATTCTTTAAAAATCAGACAATGTGATTTTCTGGATTTTTTTTCCTCATTTTGTCTCTCATAGTTGAGGTATACCTATGATGAAAATTACAGGCCTCTCTCATCTTTTTAAGTGGGAGAACTTGTACAATTGGTGACTGACTAAATATTTTTTTGCCCCACTGTAAATATCACCTTTAATAGCACTAACAGACCAAATGGGGCAGCATGGTGGCATAGTAGTTAGGACTATCGCCTCACAGCAAGAAGGTTCTGGGCTCAAGCCCAGCAGCCGACAGGCGCCTTTCTGTGTGGAGTTTGCATGTTCTCCCCGTGTCTGCATGGGTTTCCTCCAGGTGCTCCGGTTTCCCCCACAGTTCAAAGACATGCGGTTAGGTTAACATGGGGCAGCCATGGCCTGAGGTTGGGCTGAAGTGCCCTTGAGTAAGGCACCTAACCCCCAACTGCTCCCTGGGTGCTGTAGCACTGTTTTGGGTATGTGTGTGCGCTCATTGCTCACTTGTCAAGTCAAGTCAAGCCAACTTTATTGTCAAATATGCTATACATGCTCGACATACAGCACAGATGAAATATCAGTCCTCTCTGACCCACGGTGCAAACAGGCAATGCAATAAATAAAAACAGAATAATTTAAAAAAACAAACAGTATAAACACTCTAGATAGGAACTACACAGACTAAACACTCAAACAATATAAACAGAATAAATAAACAGTATAAACACTAGATAAGAACAAGACAGACTAAACACTCAGACAATATAAACAGTATAAAACACTCTAGATATGAACTAAACACTCAAACAATATAAACAGTATAAATAAACAGTATAAACACTAGATAACAACAAGACAGACTAAACACTCAAACAGACAATATAAACAGTATAAACACTCTAGATATTAACTAGACTAAACACTCATATACGTACACACACACACACACACACACACACACAAATTGGTACAAATAACCAAACAGTCAAGGGTACTTGAGGTATAGCAGGTAAACATGAAACATGAAATAAGCAGAATAAACAAACTAGCAGCTGTTAAGGTGAGGTAGTGCGGAATAGTGCAAATGGGCGAGGTAAAGTGAGATGTGCGGTCCCTGAGTTCAGTGTGTTAATGAACGATGAGATGTGTGTGTGTGTGTGTGTGTGTGTGTGTGTGTGTGTGTGTGTGTGTGTGTGTGTGTTGGGGGGGAATTGTGAGGATGACATGTCAGATGCTGAAGGGGTGTGTGCAAGCAGAATCTGTGGCAGGGGGCAGAGGGGGGAGGAGGGGCAGAACAGGGAGGGAGTTGAGCCTCCTGACCGCCTGGTGAAAGAAACTGTTCTTGAGCCTGCTGGTTTTGGCCCGGAGACTCCGCAGTCTCCTCCCCGACGGCAGCAGGCTGAAGAGGCTGTGAGATGGGTGGGTGGGGTCACCTGCAATCCTGATGGCTTTGTGGGTGAGGCGGGAGTTATAGATATCCATAAGAGAAGGGAGAGAGACACCAATGATCTTCTCAGTTGCTCTCACGATGCGCTGCAGGGTCTTGCAGCAGGACACGGTGCAGGCGCCGTACCACACGGTGATGCAGCTGGTCAGGATGTTCTCGATGGTGCCTCTGTAGAATGTGTGCATGATGGGGGCTGGGACTCTTGCTCTCTTCAGTTTGCGGAGGAAGTACAGATGCTGTTGGGCTTTTCTGGCCAGTGATGTGGTGTTGTTGTTCCAGGACAGGTCTTCAGAGATGTGCACACCCAGAAACTTGGTGCTGCTCACCCTCTCCACTGCAGCACCATCGATAGATAGTGGAGCATGGGTGTGCTCTCTCCTGAAGTCCACAACAATCTCCTTCGTCTTCTCCATGTTCAGACGGAGATTGTTGTCCTTGCACCACATGGCCAAGCGGCTCACCTCACTCCTGTAGATTGTCTCATCGCCGTTGTTGATGAGACCCACCACAGTCGTGTCATCCGTGTGTGCATGTGTGTGTTCACTGCTTCAGATGGGTTAAAGAGGAGGAATTTCACTGTGTGCTCAAGTCTGTGCTTGAGTGCACATGTGATAAATAAAGGCTTCTTCTTCTTCTTCTTCTTCTTCATATAAACTTACAACTAAACTGCACAAGTAGACATTATGCTCGAAGCCAAGAAGATGTATTTATGCTTTTTTTTTTTTACCTTAGAATTACACAAAATTTGGCACTTTGTGATTTTTATATCTGCATACATGCAATGCATTTCTCAGCACTAAAAATTATTACAATTAATACCATGATTACAGTAACAAAGCCATGCTTCTACACTCACACTCAAATTCACTAAGCATGCACTACTACTATCCATTTTAATTTCTGCATTCATCTCATCTCATTATCTCTAGCCGCTTTATCCTTCTACAGGGTCGCAGGCAAGCTGGAGCCTATCCCAGCTGACTACGGGCGAAAGGCGGGGTACACCCTGGACAAGTCGCCAGGTCATCACAGGGCTGACACATAGACACAGACAACCATTCACACTCACACCTACGGTCAATTTAGAGTCACCAGTTAACCTAACCTGCATGTCTTTGGACTGTGGGGGAAACCGGAGCACCCGGAGGAAACCCACACGGACACGGGGAGAACATGCAAACTCCACACAGAAAGGCCCCCGCCGGCCCCGGGGCTCGAACCCAGGACCTTCTTGCTGTGAGGCGACAGCGCTAACCACTACACCACCGTGCCGCCAATTTCTGCATTCATTTCAATAAATTTAGTATTTAATAGAGCTGCATGTAAGGTCATCCTTCCAAACCAAACACAACTGTAGACCTCTTTACAATGATGGGCTGTTTTTTCCACTCGATGTGTTTAACAACCGGGTAGAGACTCAGTGGAAGTCTCCTGTACAGGATGTTGTTAACTTAAATATCCTTTCCCTGATACATCATTAAAATTTCCTATTTACAGTATGGAATCCACAGAATTCCCAATGAACATTTTTCTTGTATGTAGCTCAATAAATAACTGAGTGAAAATACACAACAACCTACTTACTGATGATGCTCTGATAGAAACAGACATTTGATACATACACAATGTGTTAGCAATGCTATAGAACATGCACTGACTAAAATTCTCATTCAGACTGTCAGTGGGTGTTGGTTTTACCTTCTTTTAAATATGTACACCATTCAAACAATAGGTTATATTAAAGGATTTATATTCACCAGGAAATTTGTTTTTCTCCAGTAAGCAAGAATTGAAATTTAGCTGATTCCCCATGCTGATTTGTTATGTGGATATTTGACAGCTGCCCCAGGGACCTTCATGCCATATTAATGGAAAGAAATATGACCAAGACCACTGTAATTATAAAAGCACTCCAGGCAGACACACTGCATCATAATTTACACAGCTCCCATCATGTTTAGTACTGTTTTCAAAGCAGGGCAAGGAAAACCATTATCAGTTTCATCAATGTTGTTATACTTATCTTCTTCATTAAACATACCTCAATTCATCTTCACTAACTGAACTGGATTGATGAAACTGAATGCAAAATTGAGTTGAGTTTGATTGCTGCATAGAATCTCGAGGAAATGTCTTCAGCACCTGACGTCTTCTTCTGATTTCTGTCAAAGCCTGAAAAACAACAGGTAGAGACTGTCTCAAGGCTTTGTTGAGAAACCAGTATTTTGAGGTGTTGAGCTGTGTTCCAGCTGGATCAGGAATACAACCTGAGAGATAAAATGCAAGGAGCCAAACAGTGAGCATTTACACAGAACAAGCTTCACTTTGCCACACAGAGGCTCATACCTTTTCCCCCAACAGTTCTCTGTTCATATCTATGAGTAAGAATCACTACTCTATCCATCACTTACATTTCCTTAAAAGAGCTCCTGTTTTTGATCCTGAGTGTGTCTAATAACAAATTCCCTCCAAGCTGTTGTTCTATTTTGAAAAAGATAAATACCTCCTTTTTCTCCATAGAACTGACCAAAACCTCAGAGAGGAAGTTCAGTAGTGAATTTTTATGCATGTAACCAGAGGGACTTTATGTTATTATTATTTCTCCATTATGGACTCATAATTGCAGAAAAATACTGCCATTCATTAAAAAGAAATCCTATATTACAGCTATGAGTTTAAACCCAAAAGAAATGTCAAAAAATAAATATAAATAATAAATAAAACACTACAGATCTTTATAAATAATGCTATGGCTAGAACATATAGTCACATTATTACTGTCCAATTCCATTAGGATAAAAATTAATAATCTTACCGAAGCTGTTGACATGAATGAGAACTTTAATATCTTAGAAAAAGCTAACTCACCTCTCTGACTTAATTAACTGAAGTGTATTCCCAGCAACTGTGTGTATATAACCAGAGGTAGGTAGAGTAAGTAAAAACTGTATTCAAGTAATTTTGTAATATACACCTTGCAGTTCAACCCAGACACATCATCAGTGATGTAACCTGGGGTCATCGGGTGTTTCAGGTCTTTCAACATCATGCATCCTCGCCCAGGCAACCCAGCCAGGGATAACCAGTCCCCGACTTGTGTCTGGGTAGCTTGTATGGTCCACGGATCACCCCATTTAATCCACAGCCATCTGGATGCTTTCTCCGCAGCATCTGTGATGTTCTTGATGGCTTTCTTGTTGTGCAGTCCTTTGATCCCCAACAGCTTCAAGGCTCTGAAATGTGACTGGCCAGTGAATCCATGGCAGCCGACCTCAATGAGGTAGCAGTAGGTTCTCCATCCCTTGCTCCAGCATTTGGCTGCAAGCTCCTGGTATTTGGCCCTCTTCTTCTCAAAAGCCTCTATGATCTGGTCTTCCCAGGGCACAGTCAGTTCCAGCAGGACCACTTGCTTTGATACTTTGGACATAAGTACAATGTCCGGCCTGATTGTGGTCACAGCAATGGTGTCGGGAAACTTGAGCTGTCTCCCCAGGTTGACCTTGAATTGCCAGTCACAGGCTGTCGCCAGGAACCCCCCAGCTGGATTCTTGTGCTGTTAGGGCTTCTCTCCAGCCTTCACAAATGCAGTAGCATGCTTGGCTGGTTCTTGATGTCTACTCGAAGAGATCCCTGTACTGACAACCTTTGCTATTGCCCTCAGCACCTGGTCATGCTGCCAGCAATAATGGGCTTTTGGGCAACTGCTGAGTATGTGCTTCAAGGATCAGCTTCCGTGGCACAGCAGGCATGCTGGGTTTTCTGCCAGGCCCCAGGAAAGGAGATTGGTTGGGCTGGGGAGTACATTGTAGATGGACTGGATCAGGAATTTGATCAGTTTGGCTCAGCTTTCCACATCTCTGACCACAAGATCTTCTGGTCCATCACCTACTTCCATTGAGTCCACACCCCTTGCTGTCACATCCTGACCATCCTGCTAGTGTGAGTCTCCTCCACCCCTGCACGGATTTCCTCCTGAATCAGCTGGCGTCTTTCCTTTCCCTGAGCCTTGTTGTATTGTGATGGTCTTGGGATGTTGCCCAGTCCTGCCCAACCTGATGCTACTGTCCCCACCAGCACTCTATGCCACAGCTGCACTTCAGTCTGGTTGACTATCTCCTGAGCCCTCCACTTCCTACTCGTCCTTATCTCTATCCCAGCCGAGGAGACTTTGGTGTCACTTGAGTCTCTGTATAGCAGCACCTGCCTTGCCTGGAAAACCATAAACTCTTCTGATGAGCTGCAGAAGGGGAGTTGGAGTTTAGTCTTCCTTTCATATAGGGATGTCATAGACTAGCAGTGGCCAGAGGAGCTGTGGCAGAATGCCATGCTGGTAAATCCAGGCTTTGAACTTTCCTGGGAGCCCTGACTTGTCCACCGCTGCAAGCCAAGTCCCCAGCTCTCGACCAGTTTCTTGAAGAGTTGCTGTATCCCTCAGTGTACTGTTGAAGGTCTTTTCCAAGTAAAAGTATTGATACTTTATAATAATAATGAGACCGTCAATGATGGCATAGCTCACTCTGGTCCCGTCTAGTCCAGAAGGAACGATCTAAAGGGCCACCTTGTACAATAAATGTTGCAAGCTACCGTATATACACTATATACAAGCTCTATATAGAAGCTATATACACCCTAGGAATACCTACCTATTTGCCAGAAAGAATCCAAATCATCATGGAATTGACTGAGAAGAAACAATTTTTTGTTGAACTGCTCATTAAGGCTTAATTAGTCCGTAACTTCATTAATAATTGTAATTAAGCAAATCTGGGTAGAGGTTATATGCACCATAGGCACCCCTACCTTCATGCCAGAAAGAATCAAAATCAGTGAAGAATTGAGGGAGAAGAAGCAATTTGTGTGGAAACTGCTTGTTAAGGATTAATTACTCCATATCTTCATTATTAATTGCTATTACGCAAATTTGGTGAGAAGCTATATGCACCCCAGGCAGACATACCTTCCTGCCAAAAAGAATAAAAATCAGTGAAGAATTGAGAGAGAAGAAGCGATTTTCGTGAAATGTGAATGATGCCAGACAGACAACAGACAACACATGATGCCATAAATTCATCACCTGTCGGCAGGACATAATAATAATAATAATAATAATAATAATAATAATAATGGGTGTGGCACAGTGGTGTAGTGGTTAGCACTGTCGCCTCACAGCAAGAAGGTCCTGGGTTTGAGCCCAGCGGCCAGCAAGGACCTTTCTGTGTGGAGTTTGCATGTTCTCCCTGTGTCTGTGTGGGTTTCCTCCGGGTGCTCCGGTTTCCCCCACAGTCCAAAGACATGCAGGTTAGGTTAATTGGTGGCTCTAGATTGACTGTGAATGTGAGTGTAAATGGTTGTTTGTCTCTATGTGTCAGCCCTGTGATAACCTGGTGACTTGTCCAGGGTGTACCCTGCCTCTCGCCCATAGTCAGCTGGGATAGGCTCCAGCTTGCCTGAGACCCTGCACAGGATAAGTGGCTACAGATAATGGATGGATGGAACGTCACATGATGATTTATTACATCTATAATGTATTACATTCAAATGCATCAGAATATCAGTAATGTCCAAAATACAAAATTTAAAGTGCTTGTCTAATAAACACACCATAAAATCTGCTCATTCAAGTACTATATCGTATTCCTAATAAAAATAGAAACATTTAATTACATATTTACTAAATACCATAAATTAAGGCAACTTTGCTACAGGTTAGTCTTATGAATCTTCTAAACTTGCTGTGTGGATGGAGGACAAAGCTGGGAAAGGCACGTCACCTGTGAGCGGGTTTATGTTGATGAGGGTTCTGTGTTGCAGAGAACTGACCCACACAGAGCTGTGTGCGCACGTGTGTGTGTGTGTGTGTGTGTGTGTGTGTGTGTGTGTGTGTGTGTGTGTGTGTATTCGCCTGTACCTTCATTTTCCACTTGAACCTCACATGGTACACATCCCTTCCATTTTTTCATAACTTTAAATCTTTGGAAACCACTCCCAAAATCACAATACTGTTTAATCTCTAAAACCTTAACAACGTCCTTGTCTTTATTTATGTTTGTCCATTTGTGTATTCAAACTCCATGTGAATGTTGCCAGGGTGACACAGATGTGAAGATATCTTGCACATGTGCACTAGGAGTTGATGTTGTAGAAGCTGTGTGCATGTGAATAAAAATAATGCAATAAATTAAAGTAGAGAGAATTGTAACAGAGTGTAAGTTCATTTTTTAAATCGTAAATATACTTGAGTAAAAGTAAAACGTATTATGCATTAAAACTACTCCGATAAGTACAATTTAATGGAAAAAGTTACTTAAATACATATAACAGAGTAAACATAGCATGTTACTCCCCACCTCTGTATATAACCACCCATTCCTCTACAGAATTATTCAAGTTCAGTTAAACTTTATGGTAACACTTGATAGAATGCATACCTCAAACAAGTCCAAGATTTCAAATGATGAATATGATGTGATGGCTCAAATGACAGCCTAAAACCCTGAATACAAACACATAAATCCCAAATTAGCATAGTCTTCATACAATAATGGCTGTGTCCAATAAAAGAAACAAACATGGAATGTTGTGTGTGTGTGGGGGGAATAATAGTAAAAAACAGACAGCTAAAAATTACTACCATCAACACCATTTATCGGACATGGATTATGAATCAAATGTGTGCAGAAAACTGAAGAAACTTTGGCAAGAGGACAGTCAGACGTTCCAGGACATCAAGTTTTCCTTGGATAAGAACCATGGCAGAATGTAAGGTCAACTTGAAAGAAGTTGTCAAGATCTGGTTGCGAGACCTGCCAAGTACTTACATCATAGAGAAGTTAGCATATTGAATAACTGGTACCACCTGGGAAACAAAATAGGATATGCAAGAGTGGAGAAAAAGCTGTCATTTATGTGACAAATTTACTACAATTAAAGATGGAACAATCACTGGAGGTTTTGTGCCAAAACTAGAAGAAGATTTGAAATTTGTGTCACCTATAACTGTATAATTGGGCTGCAAAAATGAGAGACATAATTGCATGGATAAAAATGAAAAAGAGACCAGATGCTTTCAAAATCCATGCCCCACTGCAGCTGATATTAGCATTTCTAGACTTGTTACAAACATAGGATTGCAATTAAATGGATAAACTGCACCATAAAATTATATCCATGCAGTTCTAGAAAATAAGTTATAAAAAATAAAAAATATGCATTGTTATCAGTATCAGCATCTTTATCAGAGAAATGAGAAGTGCAAAGAATACAGATTTCAATCTGCAAAGAGCACGCTTTCTTTATCTTTCTGTAAAAGAATTATTTGAAGGAGAGGTAGTGAAAACATTCTACTAAAGAGTTTGGAGTTATCGACATGTGAGGTACTTTTTCACTACTCAAAAAAGGAATCAAAAAGTACTTATTTCAGTTGAACAATGTTTTTTTTCTCAAGGCTATTCAGAGTATTAAAAAATATGTCCAAATTATATCAGTGCATCCAAATATTCTACTTAGGAGTCACAAAAGATATAAAAAGAAAAACAACTCCTGAGAACTGGGGAATTGAAAATGCACGATAACTGAAAACCAGGACAAAATAATGTGACCAAAGACATGATCTTGGAACATGATTCCTCGTTAACCAAAATCTGATATTTTTGAACATTGTTAGTTAGATATAAAAAATGGAGAAAAGAAGAAGATGAAAAAGGAAAACCTTCAGAAGTATGTTGACAGTACTGTGGACTGATTGGAGACAAAATTCATATTTGTTTTGGCCTTGTCCTAAATTGAATCCTTAGGAAAATATTCATAAAGGAATATATGCCACTTTAATATTGATTGATTCCTGGACCCAGTAGTGTACACAATAGATGCTGAGATTGTACACATATATTTTGTTTTAGTGTATTTAAAAGTTTTTATCTTTGTGTCCAGATGGTGTAATTATTTAAATTTGTGTGTCCATAAAATAGAACAAGCCCTTAGAGCAGGATTTATTTATTTATTTATTTATTTATTTATTTATTTAACTGGTATCTATGTTGGTACAAATCAACATATTATATCTTGGAAGAATGAAATCTGTGTACGTGTATTCTGTTTCTACAATACAGCAAATTGCCATATTGTGCATTGTGAAATACATATTAAGGATTGTCAAGATGTTCACTAATAACTATCTATGTTCTATCATAAAAAATAATAAACAATAATTAACAACAAATTTAATAACCCATAATATAAATAAGAATGAAGCAGGTAAAAATCAGTATGTTGTATTGTGTATTTTCTCCCATTACAAAAGTAAAGAATTGCAGGATTTTCATTGACTTTATATCAGGGCTCTGACTCACTCAATCAAGGGCATCCATTTCTGTTCTTAAGTCACTATACCCTTTAGCTTTATGCTGTTATGATGTTGAATGTTGTATCATCCTTCCATTTTCCCGAGGTCTGTTCAGATGGTTGCAAGGTTCTTTGAACAATATTCTTACTTACCTCATAGCTCATTTTCTATCAAATCCCCCTGCCTCCCACCAGTCTCAGTGATTAGCTGTTAGCATTGTGCTTTACAGCAAGTATACAGTAGTGTTCTTAGGTTTTCACAGGAGGTGCCATTTTTTCCATCCATCTAAAATGTTTAACTGTGGTCTCAGATTTTGCTTTTCATACACATCTATTCATATACATCTTCTGAGCATCAGGCCCTGATGAATACCAAGAGTTGATACATGTTGGCCCATATGTCTGTCTATTTGTTTGAACGATAAATTAAGGATATTATTTCACCGGAAGACGGAGTGCCACAGAGTGGAAATTTTTTTCCACAGTCGTCTGCATTATCCTACATCTAGCAAAACTTCTGGGATTTAGGTGTCCCCCCCATATTTCTACATGCTTTACTTAAGAGTACCTGTCGGATTAACCAGAGCCATATAGCACTTCCTTCTTCTTTTGTATATCTTCTGAGCTTTGCTACATAGAAAGGTGTTTAGGGAGTGTGTCTTTTATATATGTATATGTTTCATTCCACCAATTAACCAAAATGACACATAGTGTGATAATCAGGAATCAGTATGCTTTTAAAATGACCTAAGCAAAATCACCATAGCTAGTTAGGTTCTTGTGTAATCTTGAGTTGATGCTAAAGCATTTTAATAAAGTAAAAGGGAGGTTACAACAAAACAAGGTGATTCATTTGCTTTAAGGTGATGATACTTTAAGGTGATTACTGTTTTATTTTTTTTTCATGACTTTTTACAGGCGGCATGGTGGTGTAGTGGTTAGCGCTGTCGCCTCACAGCAAGAAGGTCCGGGTTCGAGCCCTGTGGCCGGCGAGGGCCTTTCTGTGCAGAGTTTGCATGTTGTCCACATGGGTTTCCCCCACAGTCCAAAGACATGCAGGTTAGGTTAACTGGTGACTCTAAAGTGAGTGTGAATGGTTGTCTGTGTCTATGTGTCAGCCCTGTGATGACCTGGCGACTTGTCCAGGGTGTACCCTGCCTTTTGCCCGTAGTCAGCTGGGATAGGCTCCAGCTTGCCTGCGACCCTGTAGAACAGGATAAAGCGGCTAGAGATAATGAGATGAAATGACTTTTTACTTCACTATGTAGACCAGTGTTGTAGTCGAGTCACTAAACCTCGGGTCTGAGTCCAGTCTTGAGTCCCCAGTGTTCAAGTTCAAGTCATTAAAGAAAATTTCGAGTCGAGTCCAAGTCAAGTCCAAGAACAAGACTCCAACTGTTCAACTCAACTGGCTGTTGATGCCTTTGTGTGAAACTGTCTCTGCTACTGTGTTAGACTAACGTTACTGCTTGACTGCCCCATTTTAGTTAATAGGCTACAGATAAAAAGCTTGTTCATCACTCAGCAAGCCCCGCCCACTATCAACAGGGCAAATAACATGAGAGAGGGTCAACACTAGCTAGTTCTTCAGTCAGCAAGCCCCGCTATCAACAGGGCAATGAACATAGCGTGCCACTTCCTTCTCTGGGTGGAGTCTTGCCAAATGACGACTGAAGTTCAAGGTTACCCCCGTCGTCTCCTTGATAGTTCTTCTACATATGGAACACATAGCAGTGCATTTTTTTTACCACTGCACGAGAAGTCTGTATAAGCAAAGCGGACAATCCTAGGGGCTTCTCTCCAGGCATTTTGGCGCCATTAACGTTAGTTTGTTCCTGAACATGACGTATGAACAGGTGAATGTGCATTCTCTTGCATGAAATTAGTATAAAAATTAATGTAGTTATAAATATCTTATGCCAAATTATTATGGCATGTTACAAAAATAAAGAAAAAATCAGAGTCTCATCTCATTATCTCTAGCCGCTTTATCCTTCTACAGGGTCGCAGGCAAGCTGGAGCCTATCCCAGCTGACTATGGGCGAAAGGTGGGGTACACCCTGGACAAGTCGCCAGGTCATCACAGGGCTGACAAAATCAGAGTCCTCGTCTCCAATTTATGAATCCAAGTGCAGTTAATGCACAAGTCTTGAGTCCAAGTCCGAGTCATCAGTGCTCAAGTCCAAGTCAAGTCACGAGTCCTTAAAATTAGGGCATGAGTCAGACTCGAGTCCAAGTCCTGGACTCGAGTCCTAGACTCAAGTACAACAATCCTGATGAAGACTTTGCTTATTCTGTTAACTTTAGCATCATAATATCTGCAGTAGTAGACTAGATTTCTGATTATCTACAGTACTATGCAAGTCTTAGGCACCCTATTTTTCCCAATCAAACTTTGTTATTTCTATTTTATGGCTTCTACATTATCAAGTCAGTCCATAAACATTTTAGAGTTCCAAACGTTCAGTTTCCAGCACAAAATTAAATGTTACAAAAAATAAATAAAAATGTCTGTATCTGAGCAGCATATTACATAAGGGACTGCTTTTCAGATTTCTCATCTCATCTCATTATCTCTAGCCGCTTTATCCTTCTACAGGGTCGCAGGCAAGCTGGAGCCTATCCCAGCTGACTACGGGCGAAAGGCGGGGTACACCCTGGACAAGTCGCCAGGTCATCACAGGGCTGACACATAGACACAGACAACCATTCACACTCACATTCACACCTACGGTCAATTTAGAGTCACCAGTTAACCTAAGCTGCATGTCTTTGGACTGTGGGGGAAACCGGAGCACCCGGAGGAAACCCACGCGGACACGGGGAGAACATGCAAACTCCACACAGAAAGGCCCTCGCCGGCCCCGGGGCTCGAACCCAGGACCTTCTTGCTGTGAGGCGACAGCGCTAACCACTACACCACCGTGCCGCCCGCTTTTCAGATTTTTTGCTGAAAAATTACAAAGCAAGTGTGACAGTCAAAGTGTCCAGAAGAACTGTGGCTGTTTCTGGAAGATGCTCAGTAAAACCTACAGCGCGTTTCCTTATAAAACTGCACTCATTGTACCTGAGACAATTTTTTATTTTATTTTTTTAAGCAAAGGGTCGTCTCACATCAAATATTGACTTCGTTTCATTTATTATTGGTTACTGCTGTTTATAGTATTTTTTTTATGTTGAAACATTTAATTTCATAATTTTTAAGCCATTTTTGGTCTACAGCATTTCTTTACATGCACCTAAGACTCTCTCTCTCTCTCTCTCTCTCTCTCTCTCTCTCTATATATATATATATATATATATATATATATATATATACTGGGTGCGATTTGCTGGGGGGATGGTGGGGATCATCCCCCCTCTGGTTTTTATCTCTGCTAAAAAAAAAATCCTCGGGGACAAAACCCCGTCAATAAAACAAACAAACCAAAAAAAAAGTTGACATGACAGGCATGTTGTGACACAGTTTTCTATGGTCTACATTGCACTCACTTTCAAAATGACCCGAAGTGGCAGCTTTGATGTTCACGAACGTCCCCAGCAAATAGATACATTGTAGATAATAACAGTATCCAGAGTGTGAACGTGGATTTAGCGCCATGAATCACATCCTTACTGATGAGCGCAACAGAATGAATGTATCCACACTGACAGCCTTCTTTTCCTCGCTGTCAATGGGCCAGACGTGCGTTCCTTCCCTGCTGAGAAATTCACAGAAATGTGGATTAAAGAAGGGCGAAACGCGGCGGATAGCGCACCGACGGGAAAGCAGAAAAGGCCACATGAACTGCGCCATCAGAGCAAACTGTTCATTTAGTATTCATGTATTTCAGTGATTTTCGAGCCACTGTCCATTTAATCCGGAGGGAGAGAAACATCACAGCAACGCGACAAGCAATGCGAACTTTGTTGTGTGTTAGTGTTCGTGTATTTAGCCAGAGAGATAGGAAGATGAATTTACTATCTCTGGTTTAGTGTTCGTTTTCATTTAGTGTTATTCATTTGATATCATCGGATGTTATTGAGCTGTTAGCCTATTGTTACCTTAATTTTGTGACGTTTCATGATTAAAAAAAAACAAACCATCCCCCCTTCTGGTTTTTTGACAAATCGCACCCTGTATATATATATATATATATATATATATATATATATATATATATATATATATATATATATATATATATATATAAATTGTGTACAAGAAACCAAAACTTCTTTCACTTTAACTCTTAAGTCCCAAGATCTATTTTAATAAAAAAAAATATTAGGTTCAAACCTTGCCCCAGTAGGAATTCTATAAAACAGGACATGCTGTTAGCCTGAAGGCATGAGTGTGGCTATACGAAAAGTGAGGATGAGCAATTGAGAGACAGTATGGCAGAGCTGAGACAGAGTGACAAGGAGAAAGATGAAGAGTTAAAGGGTAGGAGAAAAAGATTTAAGGCTCATGTCAGGAATGCCAAGCACAATAAATATCAGAGGAGCCACTGTTGGGATGGCACTAAAATGGCTCAATCAAAGCACAAAGACATAGCAGCCAACATTAGCATGCTAGTTTAGCCATGGTAATTTAATCATGTAATGATTAGCAAAAAAATGTAACCCTGTCAGAATGGATTAGGTAAGAAGTGATTTAAGAGCACATTAGGTTTAGTGGCACGCTAACTGTGTGTTGCATTGTAACTGGGATTGTTACACTAAGTGTGTGGTTACACTCCTCGAGTAGTGCACACAGGAACAAGGGGAACTGATGCATAAATCAGACTTCAAACTGGGGGGTAGGGGGATGATACTGGCAGCTAGCTGGAGGAGAGCATGAGAAAGCCCTGAAATGTTCTATCATAAAGCAGCTCATTCATCAAGCGCTGAGAGGCTGGCTTCACCCCGAGGCCTTGGCTGCAACCAACAAGACTGTCTCTCCCTTCTTCATGTTTCCAGGATTTTCAGGGTTGGGCTCACTTTAGCGTGGGTGATTTCTGAAGGTGTTTAATTAAAACACCCCGGAACAACCAGAAAGTGACTGAACTGTGAGCAGCCATCATGAATCATGCTGAGCTGCACTCGTTGCTCCCGCTGTGGGCAGAGGTCTGGATTAGCTTCAGCCAAACTCATAACCTGGCCTCATTTTCAGATGTCCCACACCTGCCAGCTCACCCACGCTGTGCTTGGAGAGCAGTAAATCTAGCCATGCGGGGTACCGTTCATCACTACTGATCAGGTTATCACTATACATCTGACTCTTTCAAGCAGGAGTACAACAGAGAAAACCCTGACATAATGCATAGAAAAAAACAGCCACAAACCATGTCTCAAAAGGAGCTTTTTGGAATCAAGAAAACTACTATATTGCATTATTCAGGTTCTTGTATATTCGTAGAAAGAAGAGTTTTCAATGTTTTTTATCACTATGATACTGTAGTTATTACCTTTTCAAAGGGGTTCTATATGGAACACTCTGTTATAGGGCAACACTTCAAAATTAACCCTTTAATAAGAGTTTATTGGAAGCATAAATGTATGTTCAGTGTCACATTGGAAGTTCTACATCATTCATCATTGGATACTTTACTCAAGTTGGATTTTAAAAATTGGAGCAATTTTTTCTTCCTAACGTTGGTCAACGCAAATTCCCATGATGTATTTCCTGTCACATTTCTTCATGGAAATGCTTCCAATTAAGTAATAATTGAGATAGCATTAGTAAAGTAACAGTGAAGAGAATAGTTGTTAGCTATAGCTAGTATTATTCAACCTGAGACATAAAAGTCTCTGCATCTTGCAGAAATGCTATGTGTATCTCAATTATTTGCACAATTAAATAATAATGCCACTAAATATCACTCTGTCCATAACAGTTGTTTATAATGACCTAGTGAGCTTGACTCAAATGTTTTAAAGTAATTTATTGGTATTTTAGCATTTTTACAGGCAAAACATCCACAAGCACACTAAATATCTTTAGGCCATTAAAAGCAACTTTAATGAAGAATGTTTATAGGTTATGTGCAATTTTGCCAAATGAGAATTTTATAGAGCTAATATAATGTATAATAACTAATATAATTTAAGAATGATATAAAGAACATCCCAAACCTCTGATGTAACTTTATGCAGTGGGGGCTTGATGCGACTGCAATATGTGCTGGCAAAGCGTCTGACATTAATGTTTATTTTACAAAGGCTCTAGCTAATCATGCAAACTGCGCCTGGGACCATCTACTAAATGCACTCCGCGTGAGGTGCATGGTTTAAAAGCCACTGAGGAATGATACAAATGATCAAAATCATAGGACTATTAAGGAAATTCAAGTTCAGTAATAAAGTAATAATTGTTAATAAAGTGAGTAAATGAAGACGGTCATAAATATTACATTTAGAAAAAAATCTATGTACAGAATAAGCTGGGCGCATTCCTGGTTTTTTTTCCCTTTCTTTTTTTTTCTCAATTCATGGCTCTTATAGCACTTGGAAATTGGAAATGTCAAGTAATGTTTAGGATTTTTGAATTTATTTCTGTAGGAAATTTATGAATGTGTTCATGTGCCATAGCAGAGTATCCAAACCCAGAGATAACAGATGACAAAATGCAGGCTATGGTACTCCTACTGCAGTACGGGGGGGACTGCACTAAATTGTACCTTTCCATGTTGCTTGGGTGGTACCCTCAGTGTACGTTTTTGTATCTTTATTATATGACTATAGTGTACTTTTAAAAAAGATTTAAAGTACATAAATTGAGTTTGTAAGATGAAGCTTTAAAAGGTACACTACATTCAACTTCCTGGGTAAAAGATACATGGTAAATGTATGAAATGTGTATTGCAGTGACAGTGAAAGGTACAGAGTGGTATTTGTCTTAAAGTGTAATTATTATTGTTTGAAATGATCCAGATATTGCAAATACCAAATATTGCAGGTAACATAAGCAAAACCTGAAAAGTTCCCTGAATTGTTCTTTCATCAAGGTCCTAAAGTGGTCTTGTAATATTACCTGTATTGTCATAAATGAAGTAAATGTGAAAAAGGTGAATAATTCACTGACACAAATACATACAGTAATGTACAAAGCTAATGTTGAAGACAAGGCATGGATAGACTACATCATGCTAGACCATGTTTTAATCTACTGACAGTGCTTTAAGTGGGCCAGTAAACACTGGTACGCAGTACCGCCACGTTGAGATTTTAACCCCTGGCGTACCGGGACTTTTTATGGCATACCAGGACTTCTCACAAGCTCACAGTACCCTTTCCTGTCCTCTCCATATCAGGGTGTAAACTACATTACCCAGGGTGCACTACGCAATACTCACCTCTCTTGATGCTCACGGGACTATATAATGCTCACTCGCTTGTTCACAGAGAAGTCGGAAACAACAAACGGGGAAAAGCAAAGAAACAAAAGCAGGACAGTCATGTTGACATGGCTACAAAAGGGCACAAAGAGAATGAGAGTCGAAACAGAGTCAGATGATGACACAGCTCTTCGATAGTCAAATTCTACTGCAGCAGAAAACGCAGGTGGGGAGCGGCAAGCTAACACTAGAACATCTGCTAACAGCGTAGAGCCTGTTGTTATTGCAACCCCTGCAGCCAACTGCGAAATTATCAATAAGTAGTTTGTTGAAAAATTTATTTTGTAAAAATTGGCATTGTCTTCCTATCTTTTATTTACTGTAGAAATTCAGAATGTATTACTTGATACAGTACTGACCACCCGACTCATATGCCAACAGGTGAATATGGGGAGTACTGGCACTTTTTTTTTCCCCACTTAAAGCACTGTCTACTGATATCTGTATTTTTTTAATGTACTGTATGCAAAATGGTAACAAAAAAAGCTGCAAAATCAACCAATACAATTCCATGGCAGATGGCTTTCCTACCCATCGACTCCCCTTGATAAATATTTTATTAAATCCTAACTTGTGACTTTACACCAGCAGAGTAAGTAATGTGACAATGTTTCATAGCAATGCTGCTATCAAGTCTTTAAATAATCAATTACGCTGCTTTATGGGCTAATGGTAAAATACAAATTAAAGCCAAATGGGGCAAAAAAGACCAGACCTGTGATGAGATGGGCTAAAGTGCACTCATTTTTTACTTGTTAAGCTGTTCAATTGCTCCACTTCCCCCTGCAGGTGCAACAGATTTAAGTTCTGTGCAGGGAAATAACACACATGATGAATTAGGAGTGTGCTTGCTTTGTGTGACGAATGAAGCAGAAGGAAGGCCAGCATGTGCGAGTGTCTGTCCTCTAGCGTGTCAGTATTTCTCTGTGTGCTCTGCCAGGGCATGAGCACCAGCATAGGGCTGACTGATCACCTGTCTCCAGGTTTGCTGCAGGGGTCTCCTTCTGCTTCGCATAAGGTCGTTCATTGACTCCAGAAGTTTGGAGGTGCCCTATGTGACTAAGCACTTTTTTCCCATTTGGCACTTACTCTGACTAATTCAGCCTAATAAATGGAACGTCCTCAAAGCTTGTCAAGACACAGGCATCATTACTATGAATTATGAACACTCAACAACACTGAATCCATGCACTGACTTTCTTGTCATTCTCTACAGGATTATCCTTATGGGATACAACCATCATATCCCATGCAAGGGCCAATACCTCTTTATCATACAAAAAACTTTTTTTTTCTGTGGCTGACTTACATCCATTCAGGCCTGTTTCTTGTAGTAGGATCCCTGGTCTTGCCTGCCGAGATCTGTCCACATGTTTGGCACAGAAGTAAACAATTTAAGATATAGCACAAAGTGCATGAGAAAGCTATTTAGAGAACAGACATGATACATGATAGAGAAGTGATGAAAGGAAGTTAAGAGCTACACACTTCTTACTTGAAAGGGAAGATTACAGTACATTCAGACTCCTATATCATTCAAGGTAAGCTGGAAAATGGAAAGTCATAGTGCATATGTAATATACAATTGCTGATTGCTGATTTCCTGATTAATTCCAAATAAATAAAGATATTAAAGGAAGTATTAGGCAAATTAAAAGGTAATAGAGCCCTGTGATGACCTGGCGACTTGTCCAGGGTGTACCCTGCCTTTTGCCCATAGTCAGCTGGGATAGGCTCCAGCTTGCCTGCGACCCTGTAGAACAGGATAAAGCAGCTACAGATAATGAGATGAGATGAGATAATCAGGTGAATCACATTGCATACAAGTTTGTTTACTAGAAAATTGTGTGTGTGTGTGTGTGTGTGTGTGTGTGTGTGTATACAGTGGTGCTTGAAAGTTTGTGAACCCTTTAGAATTTTCTATATTTCTGCATAAATATGACCTAAAACATCATCAGATTTTCACACAAGTCCTAAAAGTAGATAAAGAGAACCCAGTTAAACAAATGAGACAAAAATATTATACTTGGTCATTTATTTATTGATGAAAATGATCCAATGTTACATATCTGTGAGTGGCAAAAGTATGTGAACCTTTGCTTTCAGTATCTGGTGTGACCCCCTTGTGCAGCAACAACTGCAACTAAATGTTTCCGGTAACTGTTGATCAGTCTTGCACACCAGCTTGGAGGAGTTTTAGCCCATTCCTCCGTACGGAACAGCTTCAACTCTGGGATGTTGGTGGGTTTCCTCACATGAACTGCTCGCTTCAGATCCTCCCACAACATTTCAATTGGATTAAGGTCAAGACTTTGACTTGACCATTGCAAAACATTAATTTTATTCTTCTTTAACCATTCTTTGGTAGAACAACTTGTGTGCTTAGGGTCATTGTCTTGCTGCATGACCCACCTTCTCTTGAGATTCAGTTCATGGACAGATGTCCTGACATTTTCCTTTAGAATTTGCTGGTATAATTCAGAATTCATTGTTCCATCAATGATGGTAAGCTGTCCTGGCCCAGATGCAGCAAAACAGGCCCAAACCATGATACTACCACCACCATATTTCACAGATGGGATAAGGTTCTTATGCTGGAATGCACTGTTTTCCTTTCTCCAAATATAATGCTTTTCATTTAAACCAAAAAGTTCTATTTTGGTCTCATCTATCCGCAAAACATTTTTCCAATAGCCTTCTGGCTTGTCCACGTGATCTTTAGCAAACCACAGACAAGCAGCAATGTTCTTTTCGGAGAGCAGTGGCTTTCTCCTTACAACCCTGCCATGCACACCATTGTTGTTCAGTGTTCTCCTGATGGTGGACTCATGAACATTAACATTAGCCAATGTGAGAGAGGCCTTCAGTTGCTCAGAAGTTACCCTGAGGTCCTTTGTGACCTCACTGACTATTACACACCTTGCTCTTGGAGTGATCTTTGTTGGTTGACCACCCCTGGGGAGGGTAACAATGGTCTTGAATTTCCTCCATTTGTACACAATCTGTCTGACTGTGGATTGGTGGAGTCCCAACTCTTTAGAGATGGTTTTGTAACCTTATCCAGCCTGATGAGCATCAACAACGCTTTTTCTGAGGTCCTCAGAAATCTCCTTTGTTCGTGCCATGATACACTTCCACAAACATGTGTTCTGAAGATCAGACTTTGATAGATCCCTGTTCTTTAAATAAAACAGGGTGCCCACTCACACCTGATTGTCATCCCATTGATTGAAAACACCTGACTCTAATTTCATCTTCAAATTAACTGCTAATCCTAGAGGTTCACATACTTTTGCCACTCACAGATATGTAATATTGGATCATTTTCCTCAATAAATAAATGACCAAGTATAATATTTTGTCTCATTTGTTTAGCTGGGTTCTCTTTATCTACTTTTAGGACTTGTGTGAAAATCTGATGACGTTTTAGGTTATATTTATGCAGAAATATACAAAATTCTAAAGGGTTCACAAACTTTCAAGCACCACTGTGTGTAAATGTGTATATATATATATATAATTATGTATCATGTATATTAATGCAGAATCTAATGGTGATTTTCCAGAAGCTCATAATTTATCTGAAGTAATTCATATGCTTAATATTCTCCAGTAATGTTTGCTGTCTTCTTACTCAGACAATTTTTTGACCCAAACTAAACTTCCTGCTACATGAATACTTCAATGCATCATGAATTACCTTAGAATATTTACAGTAAATATATACTTTGGGTGGCTAGCAAACTGTTCCTGTGGCTGGCAACCACCTTTGTATTATTTTCAACTTCAGATTTTCATTTTCAATGACAGTGTGTCTATTGTAGAATCAGATTCATGGCCTTGGCTGACAGGAGTGGAATCTGATATGACGCTTAAGCCATCCACCCCAAGGTTCAACATTCTGAGATGCTTTTTTGCTCACCATGATTGTAAAGAGTGGTTATTTGAGTTACTATATACTTCCTCTCAACTCAAACCAGTCTGGCCATTTTCCTCTGACATCTCTCAGCAACCAGACATTTCTGCAGGTACAGCTGCTGCTCACTGAATGGTTTTTTTTGGCACCAACTGGCACCAACAACCATGCCACAATCAAAATTACTGAGATCACACACCCCAACTCCCCTCTGAGGTTTGATGTGAGCAATAACTAAAGCTCTTGACCTTTATCTGCATTATTTTATGCATTGTGCTGGTGATTGGCTGATCATTTCTCAAAGGTTTATATGAACTGAACATTGACACTGAATGACATTCATTACTAGCATGAATAGATATCTTACACCATCAACATTCATGAAAAAAATATTGTAATAGACATGAATCTAACTGGAACACACAATGGGATTTTCCTGTTTGTCACTCATCCTTTTCCCTTTGCTCCATCTCAAACATTCTGTGCCATTTGGCCAATATTGTGGTTACTCCAAATTCTTGTGGGTGAGTCATATTATATTCCAGTGCCTATGGGATATTGTCTTCCCAAAAATTTCCCTGCCACATGGAGCCTATTTGGCTGCCCATGAAAGAGTGCATGTGTGAAGCCTCATTCACATCCACCCTGATTGCCTTCCAGAGAACCCAGGCAACAGCGTGAAATGACCTAAATGTGTCCAGGTCCAGCCCAAGTGCGTTCCCTCCCAATATAACAGCAATAAACCACACACACACACACACACACACACACACACACACACACACACACACACAATCTTGTGCTAACCCAACTGTGAGACATAATGATAGAATAATTCCAAACCACACCATTTCTAAGAATTTAAAAGTCTGCATCAAGGAGAAAAAAAACAGCAACTGAGGAACTCAACTTATGTGTTACAGTATTTAATAGATTATGATGTGCTTTTCAGAAGACACCACAAGCAGCTGTTGCTTTGAATAAACAATATAAACATGTAAAACCAGGTCTATTTAGGTCACAACTGAAGTAATCACACACACACACACACACACACACACACACACACACACACACACACACATTGCAAGTGACACCAAATGTAAACTTCGTGTAATGTGTTGAGTGCAGTCTATGAATTACAGTACAGAGATATGTGCAATGCAATTAATGTCCAGCAATGACAATGTGCTGTTGTTCAATAGTCTGATGGCTTGTGGGAAGAAAATGTCTCCGTTCATGTGACTAATGATGCTGCGCTATTGTCTGCTAGAAGGAAGCGGAGTGAGCAGGTTGTGGTTAGGGTGGCTGGGGTCACACATTAGGTTTGTATTGCAATACCAGTATCGGTTTAAGAATACAAATTAGAGTCTGTATCTGTATTAAAATTCAAACCACAAGGGTTGGGTTTTTTATTTTATTTAATTTTTTTGTGAACCCTATGCTCTGGAAACAACGGAAAACCATGAAAAAAACAGCCTGCTGGAAAACCACTATTACTCCACCCTAGCTATTGGGATTATAACCTAATACATATATATTATTCTGAATGAGCAGATAATGTGTTTAAAATGAACACAAATACAGATACTAATAGGCTCACTATTCTTTCTTTATTTTTTTAGAGGGTTTTTTTTTTTTGCTTGTTTTTTTGTTTGCCAGAAAGCTTCCCTGAAAGGGCATCTATTCAAAACAATCCTGTAGGAAGTCATAAGTAGAGTGGGAGGTTTTTATTTTCATGCGATGGGGCTCGAACGTAAGTATGAAATTTGTAGGACATGTTAATTAATGGAGACAGAGAAAGACACATATCATGTTAATTAATGTGAATGTGCAGCAGTCCTCAACAACTGCCTTTTTGGGGTCATTGGGGTTTAATTAAGCCACTAGTTTATATTTATATGTTTATTTTATATGCCCATATTTTGGGAAATAAAACCAACTAAATTCCTTAGAAATGTTGTGGGTAGGTATAGAAACAAAAATAATAACTGCTAACGTAGCATTTAAAAAAAACAGCACACACCATGCTGACACTGCTACCATCTCTCTCTCTCTCTCTCTCTCACACACACACACACACACACACACACAGTAGACTGGTTCAGGAACTTCATCTACTGGATTGGGAATGATGCATCAACAAGTTCTATTTCCAAAATTTAGACATTATTAATTTATTCATCTTCAGTAAGCTTTATCCTGGTCACAGCTGTGGTGGGGGGCGGCACGGTGGTGTAGTGGTTAGCGCTGTCGCCTCACAGCAAGAAGGTCCTGGGTTCGAGCCCTGGGGCCGGCGAGGGCCTTTCTGTGTGGAGTTTGCATGTTCTCCCCGTGTCCGCGTGGGTTTCCTCCGGGTGCTCCGGTTTCCCCCACAGTCCAAAGACATGCAGGTTAGGTTAACTGGTGACTCTAAATTGACCGTAGGTGTGAATGTGAGTGTGAATGGTTGTCTGTGTCTATGTGTCAGCCCTGTGATGACCTGGCGACTTGTCCAGGGTGTACCCCGCCTTTCGCCCGTAGTCAGCTGGGATAGGCTCCAGCTTGCCTGCGACCCTGTAGAAGGATAAAGCGGCTAGAGATAATGAGATGAGATGAGACAGCTGTGGTGGATCTGGAGCCTATCCTTGGAAGAAATGCACTCTGGATAGGATGCCATTCTATAGCAGGGAACCATCAACACACATACACACATTTATACTTAGGGGTAATTTAGAGTCCCCCCTAAATGTGGCTTTAGAGTTCCCGTACCAGCATGGGGTTTTTTCAGGAGTTGGAAGGAAACCAGAACCTCCAGAGAGTCTCACCATGCTGCCTGTATATATAAATTACAGTTCAAGAAACATAATTTTCTGCTCTTCCTGTACAGTCACATATATGAATGAATGAAGATTATTAGGAAGACATACTAGATAAACACACAAGTGCATGATATTTTTAAAATAATTCGAAAACTTTAAAATTTACTAAAAAGATAAACCTTTAACCCTCTCTGGTATGGTGTTACTTTCAGGCAACATTACAAATATTTTTTACCCATTGCGATCATAATGCATACCATAGAGGGTTAAATGTCAAACATGGGCCATTAGTCAGCTATGGTTCAGTGGCCTTCTGGCTAATGGGTGATTCAGTTTAGCAAATTCTCTAAAAATATCACAGTTACAGAGAGAAATACAGTACCGGGCAAAAGTTTGGACACACCTTTTAATTCAATTGTTTTTGCTTATTTTTATTAATTAAAAGACACTTCATGTCTTAAAGTAATGATGGATGTTGTTTCTCTTTACTTAGTTGAGCGGTTCTTGACATAATATGAATTACTCCAGTTGTGGAATAGGGCTATTTACTGTATTTTTATTATTTAGTGCAAGAAATTGCACTAATTAACTGTTAATTGAAAAGCATTCCAGGTGACTACTTCATGAAGCTGGTTACAATAATGCCAATCGTGTGCAAAGCGTCATCAAGGTAAACGCTGGCTACTTTGAAGGATCTTAAACATGAAACATATTTTGTTTTTTAACACTTTCTTGTTTGCCACATAATTCCATCTATGTCCCATATGTTATTTCATAGTTTTGATGTCTTCAGTATTGTTCTCCAATGTAGAAAATAGTCAAAATACAGAAAACCATATGATTGATTAGGTATGTCCAAACTTTTGACTGGTACTGTATACTGTCTGGTACGGCATGTTCCAGATTCACACAGTCTGTTATCGCTGTAGTGAGGTGCTCTAGTCACCCTGATGAAAGTAGAGTATTTCAGCTATGCAGTACAAGGAAGAAAATAACACTCTGACTGACTTGGTGTAATAAGGCAAGCAGAAGGATGTAGGTTGCAGGGCAGTGTAAAGTGCAGTCTATTAAATGGGAGTATAGGAGAACGGAGAGGAGGGCACAGAGCTAAAGGTCACTGTCACCCTGTTCTGGATCTCCTGTCACTCTTTTTAAGACAGCTGTGTAGCCTCTAGTTCAGTCTAGTTCATCTCCTTACTTAGCACAAAATTACATAGGACTTCCATTGCTGTATTAAACACTGGCTTCCAAGAATACAGAGAGAGGGAAGGAAAAAAGAGTGAAGAAACAGATAATCAATAACGAACAGCTTCATAACGCAAGCGCCATCTGAAGAGCAAGCCAATATATTACTCATGACTAATACATGCATTGGAGGATTCAATTCAATTTACAGGAGAAAAGCAGAGAAAATAAATAAAACATGGAAAATAAATTGGGCCACTCATTCAAATTCATTAGAACCTGCCCCAGAGTGCCTTCAGAATATTCCCTTTAAAGTACAAATGCACAACAACTTCATATTTTCCTAGAGCAGGCCAGAGGGTTGGGCACTAACTCAGAACAGATGAAGCTTATACACCACTGCCTCCTAACTGTATGACTCAGCCTGAGCAAAACAGATTAATCAGACTAATGATAACAATAAAAGAAATTCACATCACTGAGAGTCAGCTTTGCGTGAAACTGCAAGTATTGACGTGTGCATTTGGCCATGCCGCTGAGGCGGGCTTTTCTCTGAGGGATGTTTTAATAGGTGAAATCCCTCTCCCCTCCTTCCCTTGTCCAACCCAGTGCATAGATTACATCATAATCCGCATAACATTATAGTGAGTGTGTTAAATGAATGACAAATGAGTTTATTTAGGCTTAATCCATCAATATGACACAAAGGGGTAGGGAGAGGAGGAGAGTGCAGAGGGAGGGTGGGAAAGTTTCACTCGTGTTCTTGTTCTACACCCAGAGTCTTGAGCCAACTGGACCAAAAGCATCATGTACAGGGAGGGCACAAAAAGTGACACATTGCCCCAGTTCCTTAATACATGCATAAATTAATTACCATCAGGTCGATGCTGCGTGAACATTGAAGAAGCTCTATTTAGAGTATTATAAAGTGGATATGACCTTGGCTGACACTGTAGCAGATTAAATGTGGAAAAAATGTGTCTTCCTTTTCAGAAGTGCATTGATGCAGTTAAAAAGGGTTAAATTATGATCTACTGCCAATGCAATCATACTAATCAATTTATCAACACAATCACAAAACCTCCATTTTTTTTTTAAGAAATCGAACAAGGAGGCATGGTGGTGTAGTGGTTAGCACTGTTGCCTCACAGCAAGAAGGTCCTGGGTTCAAGCCCAGCGGCCTTTCTGTGCAGAGTTTGCATGTTCTCATGTCTGTGTGGGTTTCCTCTGGGTGCTCTGGTTTCCCCCACCATCCAAAGACATGCAGGTTAGGCTAATTGGTGGTATAGGTGTGAATGTGAGTGTGAATGGTTGTTTGTCTCTATGTGTTAGCCCTCTGATGACCTGGTGACTTGTCCAGGGTGTACCCCACCTCACACCCATAGTCAGCTGGGATAGGCTCCAGTTTGCCTGCGACCCTGTACAGGATAAGCGGCTACAGATAATGGATGGATGGATGGATAGATGGTTGGAAATCAAACAAGCAAGTGCCATTTTGTTAATTTTTTTATTAATCTGGTCAAAAAAAAGTGCTAATCCTACCTCTCTGCCCAAACTAAATTATGTTCTGATATTTCAAGGTCTTATGATCATTTTTTAACCATTTGCTCCTCAAGTATCAGCTTATTATTTAGTCATTTGTCTTATTCTGTAGCTATGAAGAAACCCAGAGGAATGTTTCCTTGTATATCTGCAAGGTGCAATAAAAATTTCATTGCATATTGTTCAACTGTATTTGTTCAAATCAAAATCAACTTGAAGTGAAATGAAACAAAACCAAATGAAATGAAAGTATGGACACATGGATTGATCCTAAAGGAATTTATAATCATTTGGATTGTCCATCCATCCATTATCCGTAATAGTTTATCCTGCATGGGGTCACAAGCAAACTGGAGCCTATCCCAGCTGACTATGGGTGAGAGGCGGGGTACACCCTGCACAAGTCGCCAGATAATCGCAGGGCTGACACATAGAGACAAACAACCATTCACACTCACATTCACACCAGGGGCGATTTCTCAGAGACAACAAGGGAAGCCGAGCTTCCCCTAAAATTCTCTCCCCAAACTGCGACGTCTACGACGTTGAATTCTCATTAAAACAATAACTTGCATAACATAATATATGCCCAAGATTGTATTTATGTTCATAACTATCCTGTAACTTATTTGAGTGATGTCTGACGAACTTGCAGTTCGCTACGAGAATCACCTTTGCTGCCAGGCTGTAACCTTTCTTATTTCAATGGGCTCTATGGACTGGCAGCAGTGTTGCCAGATTGTGCGGTTTTAAGTGCATTTGGCTGGTTTTGAACATATTTTGGGATTGAAAACGTCAGCAGTATCTGGCAACACTGACTGGCAGCTGAGTATCTGTTGCAGTCTATGAGAGGGCTCTGAACAGCCAATTTTGGCTAGTTGTTATTGGTTAAAATCAACAAAATCATCACTTCCAGGGAAGCCGGGCTTCTCTGGGACTAAACGAGACAGTGGGAGGGACAAGAAGCCGGGCTGATGAAGGATTATTGGAGGTAGTGTTTGAAAGACATGAGGAGGGCAGGACTTCAGCGAGGAACACGGAAGTATGATCAATCCCTAGCGGATGTTGAGAAAGTGCAGTCGTGTGCCAAAGTGCTGTCCGAATTTCTTTTCATATAAACGGTTCTTCTCATTGATGTCTCTGTACATTACTCTGTAAATAAATGTAAATATTACTCGTTGTGCTCCGTTAACTTTCATCCATTCTATCAGTTTGATCATTCGTGAATTCACTCATTTATTTCATTTGTAGTTCAATCTGGTTGTAGGCTAGCTTGAGCCTTATTGGGATCTGCAGTGCTAGCTGCTAACAGAAATTGGTGACGTCTCTGGAAAGCACAACCAGCTGGTATGACAGGGTCACAGACCATTTTCTGGAAAAGGAGCGGAGGGCAGAATTTGTGTATAAATAGTGTTCATGTTCATGAATCTGAAGTGTGTATATTGTTCAGTAATGTTAAGAGAATGGTGGGCTCTGTGTTATAGGTTATACCTGGGTATAATATTCAAGGTTCTGTGTGTTGCATAGCCTACCTGGTTATGAATTTCCAGACTATGTTGCAGAAGATGTTCAAGGATGTGTTGCACAGCTGGGTGTTGTGTTAAAGACTCTGTGTTGCATATCAGGGTATGATGTTCAAGGCTCTTCGTTGAATAGCCAGTGATTTTTGGATGTTTGATATTTTTGATTAAGGATATGAGGCACTAGCCTGGCAAGCCAGACTATAACATGAAATGTACAAGCAAAAATACTTTCTGCCACTAGGTAGGGTTGTCTAGTTCACTATGCTAATGGGGCACACCTTTCTATGCTTTGATATCCGGCCTACAGGTTTTACGATGAATGCGTAAAATGGGCTTCCCCTGTTTTAAAAACCAGCAGCCGCCACTGATTCACACCTACGGTCAATTTAGAGTCACCAGTTAACCTAACCTGCATTACTTTGGACTGTGGGGAAAACCGGAGCACCTGGAAGAAACCCATGCAGACATGCAGAGAACACTCAAACTCCACACAGAAAGGCCCCCATCAGCCACTGGGCTCAAACCCAGGACCTTCTTGCTGTGAGGCGATAGTGCTAACCACTACACCACCGTGCTACCTCATTTGGATTGTATACAGTGAAAACAATATTGTGTTGACAGTCATGTGACCAAGATTTTAGGAACAGTGAGTGAGTGAGTCTGCCTGCAGTGTCATCACACAAATCTTCTGAATCAAAGCAAAATTAAGCACAGTGCCAAATTAGCATAATTTATCATAAATATATAAGACTTGCCATACTGATATTTGTTTTGAATTATTGCATAGGCATGCTCTCTCTCTCTCACACATACACACACACACACACACACACACACACACAGTGTGTGTGTGTGTAATGAAACTGAACAGCATTCTCTTGTGGCTTGTGTTCTCAGCTCGGCTGAACTCATTCCCACCCTGCCATCATAGACTGCATGGAGAATCAGCACTCTCCAGTGTCTCGTTCAGAGCTTTTATCTTTTCACTCTCTATAAAACATAATAAAATATGTCAAGCAACCTCAAATTCAACTCCATTTGGTAATGGCTATTTGCATTGCTATTCAATTGTGAAGGAATATATTACACTTCATTTGTTTTAACGATATCATTTCCTTTTAAACTACCATTTTATTTTAAATAACAGAGTTTCCAGTGAAAATTAAAAATAAACATACAATATTTGCGTTTGAATGAGCAGAAAGATGTACACATGGAAATGTGAAAGAAAGAAAGAAAGAAAGAAAGAAAGAGAGTGTATGTGTGGCCTAACAATCAGGGAGTTAACAGTTATGAATCCAGACACTTGTGCCGGGCAGACACACTTCACATTTTCCACTCCGCACACACCCACTTATTAAGTATCCTCCATCACAGAGTTTGCTTTACACTGCTTCTACCTGCCAGTGTGTGTGTGTGTGTGTGTGTGTGTGTGTGGTCAAAGAAAAAGACCGAGACAGAAAAAGATGTAATGCTGAAATGCTTGCTGATCTAAGGAGTTGTGTCCATTTTTGTTGCATGGCTTTAAGAAAATCATACTGTAGTACGAAGAAAAATAATATATAAAATCCATATTTACATTTTAATTTCAATGCACTAGAAGCCATTGAGAATCAGCACATGCTTACTGTAATGCAGCATCAGCGGAAATAGTGTTATTAGGCAAAGCTACAGGTGTTGCGTTTTCTACTGAGCAAACTACATTTCATACATAATAAATCTACAGTGGTGTTTGAAAGTTTGTGAACCTTTTAGAATTTTCTATATTTCTGCATAAATATGACCTAAAACATCATCAGATTTTCATACAAGTCCTAAAAGTAGATAAAGAGAACCCAGTTAAACAAATGAGACAAAAATATTATACTTGATCATTTATTTATTGAGGAAAATGATCCAATATTACATATCTGTGAGTGGCAAAAGTATGTGAACCTCTAGGATTAGCAGTTAATTTGAAGGTGAAATTAGAGTCAGGTGTTTTCAAGCAATGGGATGACAATCAGGTGTGAGTGGGCACCCTGTTTTATTTAAAGAACAGGGATCTATCAAAGTCTGATCTTCACAACACATGTTTGTGGAAGTGTATCATGCGACAAACAAAGGAGATTTCTGAGGACCTCAGAAAAAGCATTGTTGATGCTCATCAGGCTGGAAAAGGTTACAAAACCATCTCTAAAGAGTCTGGACTCCACCAATCCACAGTCAGACAGATTGTGTACAAATGGAGGAAATTCAAGACCATTGTTACCCTCCCCAGGAGTGGTCGACCAACAAAGATCACTCCAAGAGCAAGGTGTGTAATAGTCGGCGAGGTCACAAAGGACCCCAGGGTAACTTCTAAGCAACTGAAGGCCTCTCTCACATTGGCTAATGTTAATGTTCATGAGTCCACCATCAGATGAACACTGAACAACAATGGTGTGCATGGCAGGGTTGCAAGGAGAAAGCCACTGCTCTCCCAAAAGAACATTGCTGCTCGTCTGCAGTTTGCTAGAGATCACGTGGACAAGCCAGAAGGCTATTGGAAAAATATTTTGTGGATGGATGAGACTAAAACAGAACTTTTTGGTTTAAATGAGAAGTGTTATGTTTGGAGAAAGGAAAACACTGCATTCCAGCATAAGAACCTTATCCCATCTGTGAAACATGGTGGTGGTAGTATCATGGTTTGGGCCTGTTTTGCTGCATCTGGGCCAGGACGGCTTGCTATCATTGATGGAACAATGAATTCTGAATTATACCAGCGAATTCTAAAGGAAAATGTCAGGACATCTGTCCATGAACTGAATCTCAAGAGAAGGTGGGTCATGCAGCAAGACAACGACCCTAAGCACACAAGTCGTTCTACCAAAGAATGGTTAAAGAAGAATAAAGTTAATGTTTTGGAATGGCCAAGTCAAAGTCCTGACCTTAATCCAATGGAAATGTTGTGGAAGGACCTGAAGCGAGCAGTTCATGTGAGTAAACTCACCAACATCCCAGAGTTGAAGCTGTTCTGTACGGAGGAATGGGCTAAAATTCCTCCAAGCCGGTGTGCAGGACTGATCAACAGTTACCGGAAATGTTTAGTTGCAGTTATTGCTGCACAAGGGGGTCACACCAGATACTGAAAGCAAAGGTTCACATACTTTTGCCACTCACAGATATGTAATATTGGATCATTTTCCTCAATAAATAAATGACCAAGTATAATATTTTTGTCTCATTTGTTTAACTGGGTTCTCTTTATCTACTTTTAGGACTTGTGTGAAAATCTGATGATGTTTTAGGTCATATTTATGCAGAAATATTGAAAATTCTAAAGGGTTCACAAACTTTCAAGCACCACTGTATATTAACATATCTGTAATACCCCATGACCATACTATACATTTATTTATATTGAATAAAGTCATTTTACACCAGACCTCTGACATTAATCAGAATTCATTTTGTTGTAGAGGTCTTATATATCTATATAACACTGCTATGCTACATGCATTTATTATTATTATTATTATTATTATTATTATTATTATTATTATTAAATTTCTCAAAAAAATTTTCTGAACATGTGCTCAAACAAATTTCAGAAGAAGAACACAGTTAATAAGAAGACAGTTAAACCTATTAAATACTATTATTGTAATAGTATATTACAAGGTATTAAGGAAAACAGCAAAGATTGTTCACTCAGATTTACAGTTTTAATAATTCTGCACATTACTGGTTAACGCTACTTATCACCTTTTTCTTTTGCGTTTTAAAGACAATCCACAGGTCATTGCTTTTTCTGGGGGTTGATAATTTGATATTTGCCACAGTTCAAAACTTTATCAAAGTATTTCAACATAATCACATACTCAGTAGTGTACTTAAAAGTAAAAACCACATGTTTGGCCCTACTTGTTTTGGGTTGACATGAGGAAATCTGGATAGAGTCAAATCAACACAGTGTGTCAGTCTTAAATATGGATGGAACCAAAATGTCAGTGATATTGATATAACACAATGAGACTAATCCAAAGGGGATTACTTAAAATGGATGGCAGTTTTTTCCAAGGGGGCAATTTTTGTTATTTGCTGTAGCAGATTGGATGGTGTCTCACTGCACACCCCCAACTCCCCCATCCCTGTAGATAGATATACTTTAGTCTGGGAAATGAGAATTTCTCATAATATATTGCTTTAATTAACCTAATAGGTTAGGGGGAAAAGAATGTGGATGTAGACGATCTTATTGAGTGCTAGATGAAGGCAATAGCAAAGATACTCCTATTACCTAAATTTGCAAGGCGTGTTCCTTTGTGTGCTGCAGTGATTTCCCCTGTCTGTGTGTAATGGGGCTAAACTGAGTTAAAAGTGGTTATTAAATGCCAGAAATGCCGCTGTTTGTTCCTTTGTTTTCTGTTTCAATTTTCCCTCTCTCTCTTTTTTTCTAGAGTTGCAGTACCTGCTAATCTTCATGAAGAAGTCCTCATAGTGGGAGGCACATTGTCTTTAAGATGTTATTAACCTTTACTATATGTGGTTGGTGGAGATGGTTATACACTGCTACTGCTTCTCACCATATAATTAAAAAAAATTATTACAATCACAGAAAGAACTAGAAAATTGTGTTTGACACAGGCTTATAGTGCATACTGTATGTTGTAGGTATGTTCATTTAAAAGGAACATTTGGAAATGGAACAGAGGAAAAACAACATTAAAACAGCAATATCTAATATCACCTTGCTATCTATAAGCATGCCTGTCTTGTTATAATTTATTCCTGCAGTTTTCATCTCTAAATAAATGTATAAAAAATCAAAGAAAAAAAACAGGTAAGAGCATATTTACACTTGCCTATTGGGCCACTGCTCCAGAGACAGATGTTGGATAAACCAGGTTAGAAGGCACGTGCCATACACCAGACATTTGGTTTTTGCTAGATTAGCCTTTTTTCCTTTGATTTTGATTTCTAGCTACACAGCTATACAGTATTACATACTGTGATACAGGTTTTGTTCTTGTCTTGTCGTCATGTTTGTTTTTTGTTTTTTTTGCTGCCTTCGAGGTTCTTTTTGCCTTAGCCCGGCTTTGTTCCATCATTTTTCTTGTGTCTGAGGGATGGCGTGAAGACCACCATTGTCAAATCCAAGACAAGTTTAAGACCAGGAATAGTTGAGACTAGGTTAACATCCAGTCTTAAAGGGGTCGGGGCCAAGTCAAGATGGAGTCCAAATGAAAGCAAGACTGAGTGAAGATCAAGAACAAAAAAACATCACATTTCAAGACTGCACTTCACCTAGTTTGCATTATTTGTGCATTGAGGCCAATAATTAGGCTGTGTTCTATAGAAAAAGGAATTCCTTCGTTGTAGACATTACGTCTGCAAAAAAAAAGGGACAATGTGAACATTAGTTTTATAAACTACTGCATGAGACCAAGATGATATAGAATAGAATGCCTTTATTGTCACTATATGCATGTACAATGAGATTAAAAGCAACTCCAGTCACAGTGCAAACAGCATAAAAATATGCAATATAAACACAGAACAAAGAATATGGTGCAAAAAAAAGGGGTGCTATGTACAGTGTTGTGTTCCACATTATGGAGTGGGGTATTGCACATTATAAGTATTGCACAGAGAGAGTCCGGGCATTGCGCATTATAAGTATTGCACGGGGAAAGTCCAGGTATTGCACATTATAAGTATTGCACAGGGAGAGTCCGGCTATTGCACATTATAAGTATTGCACAGAGAGAGTCTGGGGGCTGGGGGGGTTAGACTATAAAGTCAGTGCATATTAGAGTTCAGGGTGGTTATGGCTTTTGGAAAGAAGCTGTTTTTGAATCTATTTGTTTTTGTCTTGATACACCTGTAGCGCCTCCCTGAGGGCAATGGGTCAAACAGATCAAAGCCAGGGTGGGAGCTGTCCTTGGTAATGTTCTTAGCTCTGCTGAGGCAGCAGGAGGTGTAAATGTCCATCAGGGAGGGGAGAGGGCAGCCGATGATCTTCTGTGCTGCCTTACTACTCTCTGGAGCCTCTCCCTGTCTGCAGCAGCGCAGTTACTGTACCATACTGTGATACAGTACATCAGCAGGCTCTCAATGGATGAGCGGTAGAAGGTCAGCAGCAGGTTGGAGTCTAGGTTGTACTTCCTGAGGACTCTCAGGAAGTGTAGCTGCTGCTGATCCTTCTTGATGACTGCCGTGATGTTCTCTGTCCAGGAAATGTCGGCGGAGATGAGAAGGCCAAGAAACCGGAAGGTGTGGACCCTCTCCACACACTCGCCGTTGATATGAAGGGGGGCTAGGTCAGTGCTGTGCTTCCTGAAGTCAACGATGATCTCTTTGGTTTTCTTGGTGTTCAGAGCAAGGTTATTCTCCGAACACCAGGCTGCCAACTTCAGGACCTCCTCTCTGTAGGCTGCCTCGTCTCCCTTTGAGATGAGTCCAACCACAGTGGTGTCGTCAGTTATTTATTTAGTTATATATTTAGTGAGACCAATGCCCAAAACTGATACACATTCAAATGCTAATAACTCTAAGGAAAGTTCAAGTCCATCCATCCATTATCTCTAGCCGCTTACCCTGTCCTACAGGGTCGCAGGCAAGCTGGAGCCTATCCCAGCTGACTATGGGTGAGAAGCGAGGTACACCCTGGACAAGTCACCAGGTCATCGCAGGGCTAACACATAGACACAGACAACCATTCACACTCACATTCACACCTACGGTCAATTTCGAGCCACCAATTAGCCTAACCTGCATGTCTTTGGACTGTGGGGGAAACCGGAGCACCCAGAGGAAACCCACGCAGACACGGGGAGAACATGCAAACGTCACACAGAAAGGCCCTTGCCAGCCACGGGGCTCGAACCCGGACCTTCTTGCTGTGAGGCGACAGTGCTAACCACTACACCACCGTGCCGCCCGGAAAGTTCCAGTCAATTTAAATAAATAAATAATCTCATGACTGGACTTGAGTGTCTACACCCTTACTTGGTTGGTTTTATTTGGTCCAGTGCATTGTATGTCTGTCATTGTTGTTTGTAGGTGATGTTTGTTAAAATAATGACTTGTCTAGTACTGTATCTGAAACACACATCACACTACTTTTGTTACCCACCTAGCCTATAGTAATCATCCAGAGATGTAACATGCATGTAGGTGGATTTGCAACTTCAAATTGTCCTGAGCAGTGTGTGTGTGTGTGTGTGTGTGTGTGTGTGTGTGTGTGTGTCCTCTGCCCTTCTGCCTGGATGCAACATGACTCTGACCAGGATAAAGCAGTTATGAATGAATGAATGTTTGGAGTACTGCATGTCCACCATAATAGGCATTAGGTATGATTATACTTTGCCTGAACCCCAGCAGGAACTATCATTATCAGATTGTGTACATAACACATTCACTGCAACTGCAGTGTACATTTGATATTGCTGCTGCAGTACAACAACATTTTATTTTAAATTTATACTGGCATTTGATATTGATATTGATATTAACATTCATGCAGTCATTTATGCCTTACAATGAATCTAGCTACTTCTAATATGCTGGACCTAAATCATGTGTAAACATAGTCAATATCTGTTATCCAGAGTGCGAATTACCCCACCATAATTGGGGGGTACCATCATGGTCCACTATCATATCAATCGCCCCCCCGGTCCTGTCCCGTCTCATCTATGAAAGTCGGTGTCAGTAACTCAACACAATAACTCTGAACAATAATTTTTAATGTCATTAAGAAGCATGACAAACCATACAGTGCTACCACAGAAGAAAAACAGCAGTACAACCTGATAACCTTCTTTGTCAGAACAAACTGGGTATCAACACTACAAATGAGTCACATACAGTATACACACACATGCAGAACAGTCCTGCTGAATGTCTTGCTCTCTTTCACCCTGCTGTGCCTCTCCTGTCTGCTGGGAACCCATTTTCTTTATTCACATGAACAGTGTATAAAACCTAACTGCACCTACACTTGTACTGTAATTGTCTGTAGATCTTAGTGCTAATATTTACTACTTACTCTTTTAGCACCAAAAAAATGCCTGATGTCTGGCCCTTTTCTTTTCCTCATGTTTGGCCTACTGTCTCTGTGAATAAACTCAAACAGGGTACTCAGATGAAACTATGACTATCTTAAAAATAATACAAAAGGAATGTAAGTAAAAACAATAGAAAACATCCATGTACTATTTTGCCTAGGCTAGCCTACTACCTGGCTCTTTTTATGTTGCCCCCAGTCCCCAGAGGTTCTGATTGTAATTTTGCATAGGCTTAGCTAGGCCTACATCAGAACTTCTTGTGCCTAATCTCACACACACAGGATGGGCCTATGTGCCAAATTAATTTCAGAAGGGCACAATTTATTCATGATAAAATGAGAATGGAAACATATGGAGTTCTTCTCCTTTGAAATGAGAATCGTTTCTATACCACACTGTAATAAGCTTGATTTAAATAGAGACTTAGCTTATCTTGTTAACTAACGTTGGTAACTAACGTTAACGTCCGTCCACTGTAGCCTTCTGGCCTCAGTGGGTAAGTAATTCAATGTATAAAGATGTGACATGAGCTGAAAGAACAAATCACTTTAATAAATGAAAGTTGTAAAATAACATATTTTCAACAGGCTAAAAGTTGGTTAGCAACTAACATTACCAATGCATGTCTTCTGCTGCAAACCACAGACTGTATAAATTGCTGCAAACCCATGGACTGTATCTGATAAATCAACTGAATACGGTGTGGACTAGAAGCTGTTGCTTCTAGCGCAGGGCTTTTCAAAGTGTGGGGCGCGTCTCCCCTAGGGGGCGCCAGAGTTCTTCAGGGGGGGCGCAACATGAGGAAAAATAAACCAGAATAAGTTACTATTGCGGACATTTAGCGAACTTCAGCTAGCCTTTGCCAGAGACAAAATGGATCGATTTTTAGTACCTAAAGCTACAGTGAGTGAGGAGACAGAGTCTGGGCCAAGCAAAAAAAGAAGGAAGTATGACCACGATTATTTAAAGTTTGGCTTTTCATGGACTGGATCTGAAGATGCTCCACTGCCACAGTGTGTTGTCTGTCAAGAAGTGCTAGCTAATGATGCTATGAGATGTTTAAAATGTGTAAAACAAGATGTTTAAAAAAAAGCACAAATGTTTAAAATGTGTAAAAAACAAAGAGGTTTTCAAAAAGCACAGATGTTTAAAATGTGTAAAAAACAAAGAGGTTTTCAAAAAGCACAGATGTTTAAAATGTGTAAAAGAAAATGGAACATTAAGTATAGCAACAACAAAAATTGTGGGGGGGGCGCTGTTGTTTATTTGCTCTCTGCGGGGGGGCTGACTCTCCCACACTTTGAAAAACCCTGCTGTAGGTCGTTCTAGCGCTGCGGTGACAAAAAATGGTACGATCCACAATCGGGGTGTCTGTCTGAAATCAATTTATATTAAAATGCTCCTACAAGGGCGGCACGATGGTGTAGTGGTTAGCGCTGTCGCCTCACAGCAAGAAGGTCCGGGTTCGAGCCCCGTGGCCGGCGAGGGCCTTTCTGTGTGGAGTTTGCATGTTCTCCCTGTGTCCACGTGGGTTTCCTCCGGGTGCTCCGGTTTCCCCCACAGTCCAAAGACATGCAGGTTAGGTTAACTGGTGACTCTAAATTGACCGTAGGTGTGAATGTGAGTGTGAATGGTTGTCTGTGTCAGCCCTGTGATGACCTGACGACTTGTCCAGGGTGTACCCTGCCTTTCGCCCGTAGTCAGCTGGGATAGGCTCCAGCTTGCCTGCGACCCTGTAGAACAGGATAAAGCGGCTAGAGATAATGAGATGAGATGAGATGTTCCTACAATAAGAATGCCGAATGGGAGTTGGTTTGAATTATATATTCCTTTTCACAATATAAAAAAAAATATCGGACCCCCCCAAAACTTATATTTTTGTCTCTTTGGGGGGTACTGGGTCTTCACTGGGGGGTATAGTACCCCCCAGTACCCCCCAGTACCCCCCGTAATTCAAACTATGCTGTTATCATCCAACTGATGCAACCATCCCAATATTCAAATACTCAACCCAGATCTACAATATGTGCTTCAGCTATGTAGTAGAGATAATCTTATAATAATACAACCCCAAATCAGAAAAAGTTGAGACAGCAAATAAAAATGTAAGCAGTGATTTCTAAATTTACTTTGATTTGTATTTCATTGCAGACAGTATGAACCCAAGATATTTCATGATTTGTTTGATCAACTTCATTTCATTTGTTAATATACATCCTTTCCTTTATTTTAGACCTGCAACATATCCCGAAAAAGTTGGAACAGGGGTCATTTACGACGAGTTATGAGTTAAAGCAATTAAATAATGATGTGATTCAAAACAGGTGATGTCAACAGGTGAACACCCGTGATCTCCAATCCCTCAGACAGCACTGCATCAAGAACCGTCATTCATCTATAGCTCGGGATTACTTCCATGACACAGTGGAAAGTGTATTGTGTTCAGACAAATCAGTATTCCAGATCTTTTTTGTAGGAAATGAATACTGTATGCTGTGGATCAAAGATGAAAAGGACCATCCAGACTGTTACCAGCAACAAGTCCAGAAGCCAGGGTCTGTCATGGTATGGGGTTGTGTCAGTGCCCTTGGCAAAGGTAACTTACACTTCTGTGATGGCAGCAGGAATGCAGAAAAGTACACTGAGATTTTGGAGCAACATATGCTGCCTTCAGGATGACATATTTTCCAGAGATATTTCAACAAGACAATAGAAAACCACATTCTGCACACATTACAAAGGCATGGCTGTGGAAGAAGAGGGCGCCTGTCCTCTCTGTCAACAATAAAGAATCTCATCTCATCTCATTATCTGTAGCTGCTTTATCCTGTTCTACAGGGTCGCAGGCAAGCTGGAGCCTAATCCAGCTGACTACGGGTGAAAGGCGGGGTACACCCTGGACAAGTCGTCAGGTCATCACAGGGCTGACACATAGACACAGACAACCATTCACACTCACACCTACGGTCAATTTAGAGTCACCAGTTAACCTAACCTGCATGTCTTTGGACTGTGGGGGAAACCAGAGCACCCGGAGGAAACCTACACGGACACAGGGAGAACATGCAAACTCCACACAGAAAGGCCCTCATCGGCCATGGGGCTCGAACCCGGACCTTCTTGCTGTGAGGCAACGGCGCTAACCACTACACCACCGTGCCACCCGTGGGGAATTTTGAATCGAAAAATGCAACAGCGATAACCTCGTACTGCTCACACCTTAAAACTTGTTTGCAGGAAGAATGGGACAAAATAACACCCAAAACATTTAATCACTTGGTGTTTTCAGTCCCTAAACATCATTTAAGTGTCGTGAGAAGGAATGGCAACATTGTAAAGTGTTAAATGCTTGACCATCCCAACTGTTTTTGTGTGTTGCAAGAATCAAAAATATAATGTGTTTATTTGGGGGGGGAGATGACAACAACAACAACAATACAATACAATTCATGAAGTAAAACATCAAATAATGTGCTGTTGTATTGTTTTGAGTGCAATACAGGTCAAAGATGATTTACAAATCATTGTTTTCAATTTTAATTTCAATTTCAACACACTGTCCCAACGTTTGCTGAATTGGGGCTGTATTAAGATGTGAATCTTTTTTCCCAAATAAAACCATCTAATATCATCAAATTCACTAAAGCTAGGTAAAGTTAAAGAATATCCCTTTACAAAGCTATTAATTCACTAAGCTAGCAAAGGCAAGAAACACCTAGATGTGATTCATCCTTTTAACTTGCTATCTAGGATCAAGTGGGCTAATGAGTCAAGTCAAGTCTATTTTTATAGCGCTTTTAACAATAGACGTTGTCGCAAAGCAGCTTTACAGAATTTAAATGACTTTAAACATGAGCTAATTTTATCCCTAATTTATCCCCAATGAGCAAGCCTCTGGCGACGGTGGCAAGGGAAAAACTCCCTCAGATGACATGAGGAAGAAACATCGAGAGGAACCAGACTCAAAAGGGAACCCATCCTCAAACATGTATTTGTAATGAGACAGATAATGTGGTACATGTAAGCTACATGTTTATTTCCGAGTCTAATGACAATGATATTACTATTAGCCATTCTTAGATTTGGTAGTAGCCCAATGTGAAACCACATCCATTTATAGGTGTGGCATCACACCTGGGAATAAATCTAGCAGAAATAAAATTAATTTCAGAACTATAATGATGTCAGTTAATTGCTTAAGAGACAACTAAACTGGCGGCATGGTGGTGTAGTGGTTAGCGCTGTCACCTCACAGCAAGAAGGTCTGGGTTCGAGCCCTGTGGCCGGCAAGGGCCTTTCTGTGCAGAGTTTGCATGTTCTCCCCGTGTCCGCGTGGGTTTCCTCCGGGTGCTCCGGTTTCCCCCACAGTCCAAAGACATGCAGGTTAGGTTAACTGGTGACTCTAAATTGACCATAGATGTGAATGTGAGTGTGAATGGTTGTCTATGTCTATGTGTCAGACCTGTGATGACCTGGCAACTTGTCCAGGGTGTACCCCGCCTTTCGCCCGTAGTCAGCTGGGATAGGCTCCAGCTTGCCTGCAACCCTGTAGAACAGGATAAAGTGGCTAGAGATAATGAGACAACTAAACTGGTTGAGTTCATTTATATATTTGGTTGCATGGTAATTTTTTTTTTACACTGAATTATAAAGTCAGGCTTTAAAAGACTATGGCGTCTCTGATAATGTCACACTAATCAGCAATAAGTGCTTCATGACAGGTAGCAGTTCAAACAGCTCTGGTGTTTTCACAGAGCACATAGTTCTACAGGTTGTGGAACACACACACACACACTTGCAAGACTAAGGCTACATCCACACGACAACGGCAACGAGATATTATTTAAAAATATATCGCGTCCAAATGGGCAACGATCAGTAAAATATCAGGTCCATATGGCAACGCAACGCTTGCTGAAAACGATGCAATACACATGCCACACCTCTAGGGGCGCTGTAAGACGGTCCCTTCGGAGACACCAGAACAATAGAAGAAGTAAGGACGCATGCGCATAAACTATTATGCGCAAGACTTCATATTAGCCACAAAGTCAGGAAAATCTGTTCGTAAAATTACATTATAATGACCAAATACAATGAAAAGTATTTTTCCAGTCTCACCTGTGAAAGGTAATCCCATGTGATCTCATTTGGACGGCAAACCTGTTGGTACAGTTAAACGCAGCTAATCTTTATTCTCCGCTTTGACCTTTCCAATATGGCGGCGAGGATGACGTATGATTCTACGCGGAAGGCGGCGTCTTTAATGGTCCGGAATAAATTGAATGCTACACGTTGATGGATTAATTTGTTGTTTCTCACCTGTGAAAGGTAATCCCATGTGATCTCGTTTGGACGGTAAACCTGTTGGTACAGTTAAACGCAGCACATGAATCTTTATTCTCCGCTTTGACCTATCCAATATGGCGGCGAGGATGACGTATGATTCTACGCGGAAGGCGGCGTCTTTAATGGTCCGGAATAAATTGAATGCTACACGTTGATGGATTAATTTGCTCCTCTACGCCCTTTTTGAGGAATGTATTGTCGGACTTAAACCATCATCTGAAGAGGTGAGATCGCTCCTTTTTTCCCCTATTTTTGCTGGCGGGATTGACTCTGCCCTAAGGGCAGAGTCTCTCTCTCTCTCTCTCTCTCTCTCTCTCTCTCTCTCAATTTGCACCATCACACAATAAATATTCACAGTGAAAATATTTTGTAAGCGCGTTTCATGAACCAAGTTATAGGATTTGTTGACAACTCGCATCGAGTTCGTTACACTTCTACCCGGCGTGAAGCACATGTGGTTGTGACGTCATCGTAAACAAATCCGTTCTACTCATCCAGACGACTTCACAACGGCAACGTTGCCAGATCTTTCCACTCTGGAACCCGTTCTCAAAAAGATTGCGTTTTGGGCACCCAAAACGCCGGTGCCGTGTGGACGCCAGGCCTAAACGATAAGCAATTGTATCGGAGTCACCTGAATCCGTTGCTGTGTGGACAGGGCCTAAGCCAAGTAGATCTGATGACGGCCTGAAGTGTGCATGAGGAGAGCAGAACAAACGGCAGATTGAAGACTATTTGAGCTACAAGACAAACAGACCATCCTAATTGTTTATTTTTATTTCTATATATCGACTTTGCCTCAGGGACGGTCTGGAGGGTTTTTAACGTATAGATTTTTTTCTGTATTTGTCATAAAATATTTTCACTTTGTATCTGAGAAAGAGTGGGAATTGTCTGTTTTTCTTAGGGCTGTCATTACAGCTCTCATTCATGGCAGAATTTATAAATGCTTTGGCTGTTTCTTCTGGATGAATGCATCTCTCAAGGTAGCAGTAGAAACTCTCCATGGCTCCATTTGCATCTAGAAGGAAAAGCAGTAATGCAATCCTTAATATTTTGTTATTTCCAAATTGGTTCCAAACAAGCTGAAATGAGCCACTGGCAATTACCTATTCAATGCATGTAAAGAATAGCATTGTTAGGTAAAGTTTTGGAGACAGTTAAAGCTACAATCTGGCCAATTCATGTAACAGACTGAAAGCATAGTGTATTTTATGTAGTTACAGTTTGCAGGTTCAAATGGAATTACTGTGGTGTTCGTTTCTATTCTTACAATCTGAAAAGGGCATTTAGTCAATAGACTTGACATGCTGAGAAAATGGAGCAGGCCTTATTGTTCGTGACAGCCAGTGCAAATCATAGATATTGTCTGCTTTGTGCTTCACCTTGGAGGATCTTGGTGTACCAGGGCAATATGATATCAGCCTGGCTCACTTGCTCATTATAACACAGAGACAACTAGAAGGGCACTTGGTAGAGTGCATACCTCCACCAAGCCACATTTGGATTTGCATCAAAATCTAATAAATTGTTCCTTGGCCCATGGCCCATCTTTCCTAATTTCATCAAAATCTCTTCACTACTTTTTGAGTTACATTGGGAACAGACAAAAAAATTCCTGGATCTGCATATATATCTGACATTGCATCAAAATCTAATCAGTTGTTCCTTGGCCTATAGCTCACCTTTCCTCAAAATTTCATCAAAATCCATTCAGTCCTTTTTTGAGCTATGTTGGAAAAAGACAAACCAACAAACAAATAGAGGCAAAAATTATAAGCTCCAACAAAGTTGGCAGAGGTAAATGCAAGTCTTACATCTCTCATAAACTACATCCCTTCATACATATCAGGTTAAAAAAGTACAGCATTGAATACACACCCCAAACCTTAACTGTTTTTAACTTTTCATACATCATTAGTCATACTCATTCATATAAATTTGGGATTTGAGACCATTTTATCAGGACAAGTTTTCTGCTGTTGTGTCAACTCATCTAGCCTTACTCCATAATTTATTGAAGGGTGGTGTGCACACAAAAACATTGAAACTACTGAAAAATATTTGTAAAATATTAATCTTTCCTAAAAGCCTTACCTTTTAGGAAAGACTAATACATTACCTACAGCATTATTTAATGAGCCAGCCGCCCTAGTCATTAGTCATAGTGTACTTCATGAATCATAAACCATATTTTTTAAATTATTTTTATCCTGTTTTTTTTTTTTTTTTACAATATCATGTCCAGCATAAGGCGGCACGGTGGTGTAGTGGTTAGCGCTGTCACCTCACAGCAAGAAGGTCCGGGTTCGAGCCCCATGGCCGGCGAGGGCCTCTCTGTGCGGAGTTTGCATGTTCTCCCCGTGTCCGCGTGGGTTTCCTCCGGGTGCTCCGGTTTCCCCCACAGTCCAAAGACATGCAGGTTAGGTTAACTGGTGACTCTAAATTGACCGTAGGTGTGAATGTGAATGGTTGTCTGTGTCTATGTGTCAGCCCTGTGATGACCTGGCGACTTGTCCAGGGTGTACCCCACCTTTCGCCCGTAGTCAGCTGGGATAGGCTCCAGCTTGCCTGTGACCCTGTAGAAGGATAAAGCAGCTAGAGATAATGAGATGTCCAGCATATAAACTAAATTTCTTGATATAGCTTGTAATCAATTTGGTTACATACATTTAAAAAAGACACCAACCTCATCAGATTAAAAAATTATACAACAGCAGTACCTACTTTACATCCATTCATTATCTATACTGCTTATCCATTAGGGTTGTGGGGAAAGCTGGAGTTAGTGCCAGCTGATTTGTGCTAACTTGTGCAGGTTGCAGGGCTAACACAGAGACAAACAACCATTCACACCTACAGGCAATTTAGAGTAGCCAGTTGACCTAACCTGCATTTATTTGGACTGTGGGAGGAAACCCACATAGGCATGAAGAGAACATGCAAACTACACATGGAAAAGTCCCAATCAGACATGAGGTTTGAACCCAGAACCTTCTCCCTGTGAGGCGACAGGGCTAACCACTGCACCACTATGCCACCCTACCTACTTTACATGTTATATACAATAATGTAGCTTAGTCTGTACATTTGTAGTCTCCACATGCAATGTAAACACGTACAGCCATTTTTAGGCTTGGTGTGACATTATCACACTCACACATTCACTTTTATTAACCAAATTATTTACGGTCATGGTCACATTGAATTCAGAGCCTATCCTAGGAATACTGGGCATTGAAGAGGGAATACACCCTGAATGGAATGACAGTGCACATGGAACACACACACACACACACACACACCTGGGGCAATTTATCTTAGCCAATCCACCTACAGGTATGTTTTTATGAGGTAGAAAAGGAAACCAAAAAACATGCACATAAATATATAGTTTTATTCCTGTCTTTATGATAGTATTTATTCATTTCATGATTCAAATCTTTATTCAAATCTTCTGCTCACTGATTTCTGTGCTATCTCTCTCAGATTTTGGTGATACAACCCTATCAAAATTCACCAACCAATAGAATGCAAATTATGACACTAATTACTTACTTACTTATGCCTTCTACCCCTCCTGGGGCATAGGCTGCCAACAAGGGATCTGCAGGCATCTCGGTCTTGGGCTATCCGCTCCAGTTGGCTCCAGGTGTATCCCATTCTTTTGGTGTCAGCTTCAAGGTCTTGGCACCACATGTTTCTGGGCCATCCTCTGTTCCTCTTGCCTTGGGGATACCAGGTGAGTGCTTGTTTGGTGATGTTGGAGGCTGGCTTACGGAGTATGTGGCCAATCCACCTCCAGTACTGTCTCAGGATCTCTTCTTCTGCAGAAAGCTGGTTGGTTCTCTGCCAAAGGTCCTGATTGTTTATGGTGTTTGGCCAGCAGATCCAGAGGATCCTTCACAGACTGGCATTGATGAAAGTCTGCACTATTTTCATTGTTGAAATTATGACACTGACCAATGAAATTGTCACTGCCTCCTTGGGTGCATTCGCTAGGGAGGCATGGTGGTGTAGTGGTAGCACTGTCGCCTCACAGCAAGAAGGTTCCGAGTTCGAACCCTGTTGCTGATGTGGGCCTTTCTGTGTGGAGTTTGCATGTTTTCCCTGTGTCTGCATGGGTTTGCTCTGGTTTCCCCCACAGAAATGTGGTTAGGTTAACATGAGGCAGCCATGGCCTGAAGGTTGGGCTGAAGTGACCTTGAGCAAGGCACCTAACCCCCACCTGCTCCCTGGGCACTGTAGCATAGCTGCCCACTGCTCTGGGTATGTGTGTGTGCTCATAGCTCACTTGTGTGCGCATGTGTGTGTTCACTGTTTCACTGCAGAGGAAACATTTCACTGTGCTTAAGTCTGTGCATGTGTGACAAATAAAGTGTTCTTGTTTACTTACAGGCGGTTTGGTATGGTACAATTCACGAGTACACAAAAGCAGTCTGAGCACAAGCAGGGGCTATTTGAGAGAGAGGGGAAAACATTGTAAAATCTAAACGTGAAATGAACAAATACTGCTCTCAAATTGAAAGACTATGCTCTTGATTAAAGACAAATAAAACTCCACACTGACAGTAACAGAAGCTCAGGATCGAACCTGGAATCGTGAGTTGGAAACACTACCCACTGTATCACCACACTCCCATGTGCAATTATGTTTCCGTTTATAAAGGAAGTCTTTTTTTACTAGCATTACATTAGTTTTGCATAATTTGTACTATAGTAAACTGATAGAAATATCCAGTTCTATACAGATATGACCTCAGATGTCACAGCTTTCCCAAAACGTTCACAGAACTGTTTGAATATTGCTAAATGTTTTGTTTGGTTGGTTTTTTAGAGTGTCTAAAATTCTTTAATATTAGGAGACTTCAATTTACTTACTATTAACAGACTAGAGTTTTATTAATCACATACTCTATGGCTTACCAAAAGCATGTGTACTTGTTTAAAAAGAGTAAGAAGCTAAGAGATTAAATTTTTGTGAATTATTTACTATTTCCTTAATTCTGTTGCCCAGCAACATTCTAAAATATACTGGTGAGTCCAGGCATGAAAAATGTATTAAAAGCAAAACTGTGTTGATTTTTTTTTTTTAATTTAGAAACTAGATAGGTAACATATAAAATCTATAGTATATCATAGTTAGAGGATGTTGTGATAATGATGATGGAGAGATTACTAGGAAGCACATTATCAACAGAATTCATGCTGATTAACTACTGCTTTTACTTACTGTAGTTTCTTTTAAGCATCAATTCACTTTTGTGGTGTTTTTTCTTCCCTCCCCATCAGTGTTTCTCTAGACTTAGGGATTCTAAGGATAAGGTTAGAGCACGAGGAAGTGTTGAACATGTACAGTGGTGCTTGAAAGCTTGTGAACCCTTGATAATTTTCTATATTTCTGCATAAATATGACCTAAAACATCATCAGATTTTCACACAAGTCCTAAAAGTAGATAAAGAGAACCCAGTTAAACAAATGAGACAAAAATATTATACTTGGTTCATTTATTTATTGAAGAAAATGATCCAATGTTACATATCTGTGAGTGGCAAAAGTATGTGAACCTTTGTTTTCAGTATCTGGTGTGACCCCCTTGTGCAGCAATAACTGCAACTAAATGTTTCCGGTAACTGTTGATCAGTCCTGCACACCGGCTTGGAGGAATTTTAGCCCATTCCTCTGTACAGAACAGCTTCAACTCTGGGATGTTGGTGGGTTTCCTCACATGAACTGCTCACTTCAGATCCTCCCACAACATTTTGATTGGATTAAGGTCAGGACTTTGACTTGTCCATTCCAAAACATTAACTTTATTCTTCTTTAACCATTCTTTGGTAGAACGACTTGTGTGCTTAGGGTCGTTGTCTTGCTGCATGACCCACCTTCTCTTGAGATTCAGTTCATGGACAGATGTCCTGACATTTGCCTTTAGAATTTGCTGGTATAATTCAGAATTCATTGTTTAATCAATGATGGCAAGCCGTCCTGGCCCAGATGCAGCAAAACAGGCCCAAACCATGATACTACCACTACCATGTTTCACAGATGGGATAAGGTTCTTATGCTGGAATGCAGTGTTTTCCTTTCTCCAAACATAACGCTTTTCATTTATACCAGAAAGTTCTATTTTGGTCTCATCTATCCACAACATATTTTTCCAATAGCCTTCTTGCTTCTCCATGTGATCTTTAGCAAACTGCAGATGAGCAGCAATGTTCTTTATGGAGAGCAGTGGCTTTCTCCTTGCAACCCTGCCATGCACACCATTGTTGTTCAGTGTTCTCCTGATGGTGGACTCATGAACATTAACGAATGTGAGAGAGGCCTTCAGTTGCTTAGAAGTTACCCTGGGGTCCTTTGTGACTTCGCCAACTCTTACACGCCTTGCTCTTGGAGTGATCTTTGTTGGTCGACCACTCCTGGGGAGGGTAACAATGGTCTTGAATTTCCTCCATTTGTACACAATCTGTCTGACTGTGGATTGGTGGAGTCCCAACTCTTTAGAGATGGTTTTGTAACCTTTTCCAGCCTGATGAGCATCAACAACGCTTTTTCTGAAGTCCTCAGAAATCTCCTTTGTTCGTGCCATGATACACTTCCACAAACATGTGTTGTGAAGATCAGACTTTGATAGATCCCTGTTCTTTAAATAAAACAGGGTGTCCACTCACACCTGATTGTCATCCCATTGATTGAAAACACCTGACTCTAATTTCACCTTCAAATGAACTTCTAATCCTAGAGGTTCACATACTTTTGCCACTCACAGATATGTAATATTGGATCATTTTCTTCAATAAATAAATGGCCAAGTATAATATTTTTGTCTCATTTGTTTAACTGGGTTCTCTTTATCAACTTTTAGGACTTGTGTGAAAATCTGATGATGTTTTAGGTCATATTTATGCAGAAATATAGAAAATTCTAAAGGGTTCACAAACTTTCAAGCACCACTGTAGCCTCACTAATCCCCCTGAGTAAGACTGGAGGAGCTCTATTCTGCTGTTTCTGTGCAGCTCTTTTTTAACTTAATTGCAATCAGACTATCAAAGAAAGTCCCAGCATGGAGGATGGCATTCAGTGCAGAGAGAAGCACATAGATACTCCAAAAGAGCATACTTTCCAATTACTGTATATCCACAGTCTTACTGATCCTGAAATATTCACTGCTCTGTAATTACTCTGAATGAGATGACACCACGAGCAACATTTAGTGAGAACAAAAATCTGTGAGCTGACAATCAAAGAACATTTGCTCACTGTTTCACATAGTGCTTGTCTTACATCAATAGACATCTTCCCCCAATGAGTAGAGCTTTGTCATCTAAAGCAGTAGCCTTGTCAGAGCTATAAAGGAGGCATATAAAAATGTTTAGGCTAGCATGTGCTGAGCTCAGGCATTTACCCATTACACCAATGTCCTACTTTTGAAATTCTGCAGAAAACAAGTACGATTAATTATTATGCTTCCAATAAAGACCTTTCAGTGCACTGTATAGTGGACCTGTCAGAGCTGATGCAGGACTAACAGAAGATTTGCAAGTATTAGATTTTTTTCATCTTTACAAACCAAAATTCTGAAGCCACATCATGCATCAATATTCTTCTCCTCACCAGAGCAAAGCATTCGGAAAGTTTTGGCAAAATATGAAGGCAAGATATCTCCAACCCAATATAAGCACATCATGAGCTCTGGTGAGCACATCTTGTCCTGAAAGTGGTTATGTAGTATGACTTTTTAGAGAGGGTTTTTTTTTTTTTTTTGCATGTGCAGCAGCCTGGGAAAACCCTTCGCATAGTCATAATTTTTAGCTTTTCTACTATACTTATGAAAACTAAAAGTTGAGCTGAACTGAATTGTGTTTCTCTTATGCATATACACTGGATATAAAAAGTATGCGGGCGGCACGGTGGTGTAGTGGTTAGCGCTGTCGCCTCACAGCAAGAAGGTCCGGGTTCAAGCCCTGTGGCCGGCGAGGGCCTTTCTGTGTGGAGATTGCATGTTCTCCCCGTGTCCGCGTGGGTTTCCTCCGGGTGCTCCGGCTTCCCCCACAGTCCAAAGACATGCAGGTTAGGTTAACTGGTGACTCTAAATTGACCGTAGGTGTGAATGTGAGTGTGAATGGTTGTCTGTGTCTATGTGTCAGCCCTGTGATGACCTGGCGACTTGTCCAGGGTGTACCCCGCCTTTCGCCCGTAGTCAGCTGGGATAGGCTCCAGCTTGCTTGTGACCCTGTAGAACAGGATAAAGCGGCTAGAGATAATGAGATGAGATAAAAAGTATGCATTGGATATAAACAAACATCAGATCTTTTTCCACCTTTAATGAGATATCGCACTAAAATTCAACTGTTAAACAAATAGCTGTTGTTTTTTTGAGTGGGGGAACGGTTACATTGATCTGATTGCATAACTGTATATCCCTGACACAATCCTTTGTTAAAGATCTTTCTTTTTTTATACTGTATAACAGGAATCAGTCTTTTGCTGTGAGAGCCTACCAACTTAACACACCATAATTTGGCAATTTTATTCCACTATTCCTTGTAAAAACATTCCAGATCAATCAAACTGTGAAATGATCTCCTGTGCACAGCCTTCATATCTTTCAAGTCTTTTGAACCCTTTCCAAAATGTTGATCGCCTTCTTCTGAAGCCATTTCTTTGTTGATTTAGATTTGTGATTTTGGTCATTATCATTCTGGACCGTGAACATTTTCTTCATCTTTAGCTGTCTATGAGGCTTGCAGGTTTTGGAGTTTGGAGCAATCCCACAGACCCAGCCGATGAGAACCAGGCTCATAGCATGATGTTGCGACCACTACGCTTCATCATGGGTCTGGTATTCTTTGAGTGAAAAGGTGTTCTTGTTTTTGGACCAAAGATATCTTTTAGAATTATGTCCAATATGTTCTAACACATTTTGCCTCATGGTTCAGAGTGACTGTATGTATATTTGATGGGTTTTGATGTGTAGTTTCATGAGAAGGGGTTTCTGGCTAGCGACCCTTCCCCATAGCCCAGACATAAACCCAGGCAATGACCAGTACCTGCCATATATTTCTGTAGCTCCTTTAATGTTGTCTCTTGGCTGCCTCCCTGATAAGGTTTTGTCTTGTCATTCAGCAATTTTGAAGGGATGTCTTGTTTTTGGTAATATCACTGTGGTAATATTTTCTCAACTTATTGAGGATGGCCTTTACGGTCTTACATGGTACATCTAATATTTTGGAATTCTTTTGCACCCCTCTCCTGATTGATACCTTTCCACAAAGAGATCCTGTACATGCTTTTGTCAGCTCTTTGCAGAAAATGGATTCAGCTGTTGGATGAAACCAAGATGTCAAGAAAATCCAACAGAAACAGTTGATCTTTACTTAGGTTTTAATCAGAATTACTAGATTGTTGTATTATAATTACTTTTGACCATGTTCTTTTTCTTTTCTAAAATTCTGTTTGTTTTTCACTTGGATTCTACTGGTTGCTGTATCACATCTCATCTCATCTCATTATCTCTAGCTGCTTTATCCTGTTCTACAGGGTCGCAGGCAAGCTGGAGCCTATCCCAGCTGACTACGGGCGAAAGGCGGGGTACATCCTGGACAAGTCGCCAGGTCATCACAGGGCTGACACATAGACACAGACAACCATTCACACTCACATTCACACCTACGGACCAGTTAACCTAACCTGCATGTCTTTGGACTGTGGGGGAAACCGGAGCACCCAGAGGAAACCCACGTGGACATGGGGAGAACATGCAAACTCCACACAGAAAGGCCCTCGCCGGCCACATGGCTCGAACCCGGACCTTCTTGCTGTGAGGCGACAGTGCTAACCACTACACCACTGTGCCGCCCCATTATTATTATTATTATTATCTCATCTCATCTCATTATCTCTAGCCACTTTATCCTTCTACAGGGTCGCAGGCAAGCTGGAGCCTATCCCAGCTGACTACGGGCGAAAGGCGGGGTACACCCTGGACAAGTCGCCAGGTCATCACAGGGCTGACACATAGACACAGACAACCATTCACACTCACATTCACACCTACGGTCAATTTAGAGTCACCGGTTAACCTAACCTGCATGTCTTTGGACTGTGGGGGAAACCGGAGCACCCGGAGGAAACCCACGCGGACACGGGGAGAACATGCAAACTCCACACAGAAAGGCCCTCGCCGGCCCCGGGGCTCGAACCCAGGACCTTCTTGCTATGAGGCGACAGCGCTAACCACTACACCACCGTGCCACCATTATTATTATTATTATCACAAAATTCTGAAAATTTAACATAGGTGTGCAGACTTTTTACAGTATATCCACTGTATCTCAACTAGTAGTTATGTCTGTTTACCACCAAAAGGGAAAAGAGCAAATTCCACTGAAAGATGCCTTTATAAGCTCAACATTCATAACCATATCTGTTGATGAAAAAACAGCATTATTGGCAAATTTCAAAGAGTTATAAGTTTACAATGGAAAATGAGTTATTTTATTGATTATTAACATCATCCACAACAGTATTTCTGTCTCATCAGCTAAGGTTAAAGTCACTCGAGCCTCTTCATGGTCTTTTCACTGTTCACACTAACATTGGTGGGGAAGAAATTATTGAATTCAGATACTTCTCATCTCATTCTCATCTCATTATCTCTAGCCGCTTTATCCTGTTCTACAGGGTCGCAGGCAAGCTGGAGCCTATCCCAGATGACTACGGGCGAAAGGTGGGGTACACCCTGGACAAGTCGCCAGGTCATCACAGGGCTGACACATAGACACAGACAACCATTCACACTCACATTCACACCTATGGTCAATTTAGAGTCACCAGTTAACCTAACCTGCATGTCTTTGGACTGTGGGGGAAACCGGAGCACCCGGAGGAAACCCACGCGGACACGGGGAGAACATGCAAACTCCACACAGAAAGGCCCTCGCTGGCCATGGGACTTGAACCCAGAACTTCTTGCTGTGATGCGACAGCACTAACCACTACACCACCATGCCGCCCATTATTATTATTATTATTATTATTAATGTCTTTTAATTAGGTAATTTAAACATTCCAAAAACATCATCTGCACAGAGTTTGTATGTCATTTTCTTTCATTTGGTGAAGTGAAATTAAGGAGCATTGCACATTTTGACACCCGCTGTCTGATTACAAACTGAAATTATTAGGCCTCTTTAGGCAGATTGACTGCATTTACCACTGCATTTGTCAAATTGGATTCTTACCCAACAAGATCATTGCAGGCAGATGGCATGCAAAGCTTGAGAATATAAGCATCTCCATTTTGTTTTGGTAAAAATATTTGTTTTCTTAGAGATATCAAAGAGTAGAGAGATCAAAGTACATTTCACACATACATACATACATACATATATATATATATATATATATATATATATATATATATATATATATATATATATATATATATATATATATATATACACAAACACACACAAATTTTGGTCAATTTTGTTTGCTAGAATTTAGCCACAATGACAATAAATGCTGGCACACAAATGTGTTCGTTGATTTTGTGCTTTTTCTTTTAAGAATAACAGTATTTGAACATTTTCATACCAGAAGGAATGGAAAGATCATTAATAAAAAAAATATTTTAAGTAAATGTAATCTTCTAAGTACAACCCCAATTCCAAAAAAGTTGGGACAAAGTACAAATTGTAAATTAAAATGGAATGCAATAATTTACAAATCTCAAAAACTGATATTTTATTCACAATAGAACATAGACAACATATCAAATGTCAAAAGTCAGACATTTTGAAATTTCATGCCAAATATTGGCTCATTTGAAATTTCATGACAGCAACACATCTCAAAAAAGTGGGGACAGGGGCAATAAGAGGCTGGAAAAGTTAAAGGTACCAAAAAGAAACAGCTGGAGGACCAAATTGCAACTCATTAGGTCAATTGGCAATAGGTCATTAACATGACTGGGTATAAAACGAGCATCTTGGAGTGGCAGCAGCTCTCAGAAGTAAAGATGGGAAGAGGATCACCAATCCCCCTAATTCTGCGCCGACAAATAGTGAAGCAATATCAGAAAGGAGTTCAACAGTGTAAAATTGCAAAGAGTTTGAACATATCATCTACAGTGCATAATATCATCAAAAGATTCAGAGAATCTGGAAGAATCTCTGTGCGTAAGGGTCAAGGCCGGAAAACCATACCGGGTGCCCATGATCTTCGGGCCCTTAGACGGCACTGCATCACATACAGGCATGCTTCTGTATTGGAAACCACAAAATGGGCTCAGGAATATTTCCAGAGAACATTATCTGTGAACACAATTCACCGTGCCATCTGCCGTTGCCAGCTAAAACTCTATAGTTCAAAGAAGAAGCCGTATCTAAACATGATCCAGAAGCGCAGACGTCTTCTCTGGGCCAAGGCTCATTTAAAATGGACTGTGGCAAAGTGGAAAACTGTTCTGTGGTCAGACAAATCAAAATTTGAAGTTCTTTATGGAAATCAGGGATGCCGTATCATTCGGACTAAAGAGGAGAAGGACGACCCAAGTTGTTATCAGCGCTCAGTTGAGAAGCCTGCATCTCTGATGGTATGGGGTTGCATTAGTGCATGTGGCATGGGCAGCTTGCACATCTGGAAAGACACCATCAATGCTGAAAGGTATATCCAGGTTCTAGAGAAACATCTGCTCCCATCCAAACGACATCTCTTTCAGGGAAGACCTTGCATTTTCCAACATGACAATGCCAAACCACATACTGCATCAATTACAGCATCATGGCTGCGTAGAAGAAGGGTCCGGGTACTGAACTGGCCAGCCTGCAGTCCAGATCTTTCACCCATAGAAAACATTTGGCGCATCATAAAACGGAAGATACGACAAAAAAACCTAAGACAGTTGAGCAACTAGAATCCTACATTAGACAAGAATGGGTTAACATTCCTATCCCTAAACTTGAGCAGCTTGTCTCCTCAGTCCCCAGACATTTACAGACTGTTGTAAAGAGAAAAGGGGATGTCTCACAGTGGTAAACATGGCCTTGTCCCAACTTTTTTTGAGATGTGTTGTTGTCATGAAATTTAAAATCACCTAATTTTTCTCTTTAAATGATACATTTTCTCAGTTTAAACATTTGATATGTCATCTATGTTCTATTCTGAATAAAATATGGAATTTTGAAACTTGGCGGCACGGTGGTGTAGTGGTTAGTGCTGTCGCCTCACAGCAAGAAGGTCCTGGGTTCGAGCCCCGGGGCCGGTGAGGGCCTTTCTGTGTGGAGTTTGCATGTTCTCCCTGTGTCCGCGTGGGTTTCCTCCGGGTGCTCCGGTTTCCCCCACAGTCCAAAGACATGCAGGTTAGGTTAACTGGTGACTCTAAATTGACCGTAGGTGTGAATGGTTGTCTGTGTCTATGTGTCAGCCCTGTGATGACCTGGCGACTTGTCCAGGGTGTACCCCGCCTTTCGCCCGTAGTCAGCTGGGATATGCTCCAGCTTGCCTGCGACCCTGTAGAAGGATAAAGCGGCTAGAGATAATGAGATGAGATGAGATTTTGAAACTTCCACATCATTGCATTCCGTTTTTATTTACAATTTGTACTTTGTCCCAACTTTTTTGGAATCAGGGTTGTAAAATGTTTGTTTGTTATTTGTTTTGTTTTTTATTACATGTATAGATGTTCCTAGAAGGTGAAGCAACTGGCTTAGTTAAACACAAAGGTAAATATCCATTTCAATTGGCATTTGACTATAATTAAATAGCCATTTGAATTGGTGTTTTATTCTAATTAAGGGTTAAAGATTGGCATTAAGTTGTTTGAGAAATTGAAGGCAGTTGGATTTCCCAGAATGTTTGCCAAGAGTACTACATTATCCTGGCTCTTTTGCCCAGATCTACACCACTCTCCACTCTTCTGAAACCCAGGAGTGTCCTCATTTAGGCTTTTCATTTGGCCCACATCCTTCTTACACTCGAGCAAGATGAACTAGAAAGTTTAATGACATTATTAACATCAAAATGAAAACTGGATCCATGAGCAGTACTAATTAATGTCACTAAGGGTTTGAACACTTTACCACTCTCAGATCCTGCACATTCTTTACAAGAAGAGCCATCAGTAGTAGGTTAATTCAGTGGACTCTCATCTAATCCTTCATTTCTTTGTTTTTCCATTCCTCTATTTCCCATTGTGTTTTGGACAAATGCTTACTTCCTGGAAAAGGAAAAAAAATGAGGAGATGAACAGCTTGGCCTGTTCAGACTGGATTTAATAGAACTTTGAAAGCAAGTGTGGGCTGCTGAGGAGAAGAAGCTATGCTAAAGTCAATATGGCTGCAGATGTTACAATTATCAAAAGGAGAATAATACACAACTGCTGCCACGTTTTCCTGCCTAACACAGAGACTTCCTGCTTCGATTGCCAGGCCAAATGCTACAGGCCTTATCAATATTGTGTGTGTGTGTGTGTGTGTGTGTGTGTATTTTGGGGTATTGTGTGTAAGTGAGAAAGAAACAAAGAAAAATTAGAAAGACCGAGTGTGCTTTCCAGATGGTCCTTACAAACAAAACTAATTTCCCCTAATCACAGTCTTGGCCTCAGGACTTTCTGCACATGTTGCACTCTGCTCCTTCATGGATGAGATTTTTGTTGTCTGTTTGTTCCATGGTCCACAATCCAGATGCCTGTATCACGTCAACTGCTTTAACTTTCTTTCTTTGCTATATCCTGGTACTTGCTATATTATTCAGGTGGCATAAAGACACTGTCTGGATGGAAAGTTTTGCCAGCTTGCTCACTCCAATTTTGTTTTTATCCAACTTGCATTTCATGCCTTAAACCTAGATTTTCTTACTATTTCGCTTATTGACTCATTATAAAAACACTGAGGTTGGAATCATTTGCTTGGTATTCATGTAATATATAGATTTAGGCACTGCCTAAAAGCTGAGCTCCCATCTGTTTCTGGGTTGTAAAATTTTCTTATATCATAGCCAGTCTCTTTTGTTTTATTTCTTTACTGGCTAACACTGATCACTAGGCGGTGTGTATGACTGGTAATTACTAACACTGACCACTAGGCGGTGTGTATGACTGGTAATTACTAACACTGGCCACTAGGCGGTGTGTATGACTGGTAATTACTAACACTGACCACTAGGCGGTGTGTATGACTGGTAATTACTAACACTGGCCACTAGGCGGTGTGTATGACTGGTAATTACTAACACTGACCACTAGGCGGTGTGTGTGACTGGTAATTACTAACACTGGCCACTAGGCGGTGTGTATGATTGGTAATTACTAACACTGACCACTAGGCGGTGTGTATGACTGGTAATTACTAACACTGGCCACTAGGCGGTGTGTATGACTGGTAATTACTAACACTGGCCACTAGGCGGTGTGTATGACTGGTAATTACTAACACTGGCCACTAGGCGGTGTGTATGACTGGTAATTACTAACACTGGCCACTAGGCGGTGTGTATGACTGGTAATTACTGACACTGACCACTAGGCAGTGTGTATGACTGGTAATTACTGACACTGGCCACTAGGCGGTGTGTATGACTGGTAATTACTAACACTGGCCACTAGGCGGTGTGTATGACTGGTAATTACTAACACTGACCACTAGGCGGTGTGTGTGACTGGTAATTACTAACACTGGCCACTAGGCGGTGTGTATGATTGGTAATTACTAACACTGACCACTAGGCGGTGTGTATGACTGGTAATTACTAACACTGGCCACTAGGCGGTGTGTATGATTGGTAATTACTAACACTGGCCACTAGGCGGTGTGTATGACTGGTAATTACTAACACTGGCCACTAGGCGGTGTGTATGACTGGTAATTACTAACACTGGCCACTAGGCGGTGTGTATGACTGGTAATTACTAACACTGGCCACTAGGCGGTGTGTATGACTGGTAATTACTGACACACCATTAGGCAGTGTGTATGACTGGTAATTACTAACACTGGCCACTAGGCGGTGTGTATGATTGGTAATTACTAACACTGGCCACTAGGCGGTGTGTATGACTGGTAATTACTAACACTGGCCACTAGGCGGTGTGTATGACTGGTAATTACTAACACTGGCCACTAGGCGGTGTGTATGACTGGTAATTACTGACACACCATTAGGCAGTGTGTATGACTGGTAATTACTAACACTGGCCACTAGGCGGTGTGTATGACTGGTAATTACTGACACTGGCCACTAGGCGGTGTGTATGACTGGTAATTACTAACACTGACCACTAGGCGGTGTGTATGACTGGTAATTACTAACACTGGCCACTAGGCGGTGTGTATGATTGGTAATTACTAACACTGACCACTAGGCGGTGTGTATGACTGGTAATTACTAACACTGGCCACTAGGCGGTGTGTATGACTGGTAATTACTAACACTGGCCACTAGGCGGTGTGTATGACTGGTAATTACTAACACTGGCCACTAGGCGGTGTGTATGACTGGTAATTACTAACACTGGCCACTAGGCGGTGTGTATGACTGGTAATTACTGACACTGACCACTAGGCAGTGTGTATGACTGGTAATTACTGACACTGGCCACTAGGCGGTGTGTATGACTGGTAATTACTAACACTGGCCACTAGGCGGTGTGTATGACTGGTAATTACTAACACTGACCACTAGGCGGTGTGTGTGACTGGTAATTACTAACACTGGCCACTAGGCGGTGTGTATGATTGGTAATTACTAACACTGACCACTAGGCGGTGTGTATGACTGGTAATTACTAACACTGGCCACTAGGCGGTGTGTATGATTGGTAATTACTAACACTGGCCACTAGGCGGTGTGTATGACTGGTAATTACTAACACTGGCCACTAGGCGGTGTGTATGACTGGTAATTACTAACACTGGCCACTAGGCGGTGTGTATGACTGGTAATTACTGACACACCATTAGGCAGTGTGTATGACTGGTAATTACTAACACTGGCCACTAGGCGGTGTGTATGATTGGTAATTACTAACACTGGCCACTAGGCGGTGTGTATGATTGGTAATTACTAACACTGACCACTAGGCGGTGTGTATGACTGGTAATTACTAACACTGGCCACTAGGCGGTGTGTATGATTGGTAATTACTAACACTGGCCACTAGGCGGTGTGTATGACTGGTAATTACTAACACTGGCCACTAGGCGGTGTGTATGACTGGTAATTACTGACACTGACCACTAGGCAGTGTGTATGACTGGTGGTACACGTACATGGACAAACCACAAAAAATCGACTCGATGGGTCTACCATTTTTTCTTAGGTATGGTGCTCCGCTATTACATTTGTTGCTTCAAACAAATAGTTGGTTAAACAGGTAGGTTTAAGCTCCCGATTGACGCAACAGCAGGAGATCTCTACGACACCACAGCCATCTAAGGCAGGGAGTCCAAAAGGGCAAAACTGACCATGCTATCTGGATGGGAGGGCTGTTTTTATTCTATCCCTATCAAGTACACAGACACTAACCAATTGTGGCCATCTGTGAGCTCATGAATGCGGAAGGTGGCTGTTAATGCTTTCCTCCGAGTGTGTTCAGCTGCACTGTAAAGTGGCAGTGTGAAAAGATGGGCTGGCTGGCATCATGTGTCTTGGAGAAAGCATGTGCGAGCCTTCCCAGTTGGTAGCTGTCATGTGATCGGGGAGAGTTTGTTAGTGGGTGGGAACAGCCAAATTACAAAATTGGGAGAAAATGGGGTAAAAACTATGCATCTGAATATATGTTGAAAACTGTAAATGCAGTCTTCATTAATGTCTATTCATTCAATTTCAGTGACTGCTTTATCCTGCAGTAGATCTAGAGCCCACCCCTGGAAAACACCCTGGATATGATGCCAGGGGTTTCTGTTAATATTCAACCTGCTAATTCAAACACACATACTCACTCACTCTCTCTCTCTCTCTCTCTCTCTCTCACACACACACACACACACACACCATTCATGCTGTGAACTGTAGTCTGAGCAATAACAATGAAACCAGAACCGTTCCAGAAACCATTCTTGTAACACATTTTTTGCTTTCAGCTTTTTACTGGTCACAGCATTCCCACTTTTTAAACATATTTAACTCATATGATGCACAGATAATGGACATTTCAAGCATTTAAAATTTTTATTTTTAAAAAATAGTAATTTTATAAAATACATTTTCAACATGGATGGCATGGTGGTGTAGTGGTTAGCACTGTCGCCTCACAGCAAGAAGGTTCTGGGTTCGAGCCCAGTGGCTGACGGAGGCCTTTCTGTGTGGAATTTGCATGTTTTCCTTGTGTCCGCATGGGTTTCCTCTGGGTGCTCCGGTTTCCCCCACAGTCCAAAGACATGCAGGTTAGACTAATTGGTGGCTCTAAATTGACCGTAGGTGTGAATGTGAGTGTGAATGGTTGTTTGTCTCTCTGTGTCAACCCTGCGAGACCTGGTGACTTGTCCAGGGTGTGCCCCGCCTCTCACCCATAGTCAGCTGGGATAGGCTCCAGCTTGCCTGCGACCCTGCACAGGAGAAGCGGTTATGGATAATGGATGGATGGAATTTCAGCATGAATGTTATAGGGCAGTTACAAGGCAGTTAAATTCTGATGGTTCTAACACATCATCTCTGCTGTAATGTTCTCATGAAAGGGTTTAAATCCCAACAGTAATTTAAAATAACATGACAAACTTCCTAGTTTATTTTCATTCTCCAGGGGCTGTGCCAGAGAATCATTATGGTGTATTGCAAACATAAGAAACATAAAATTGTTTCAAAGTCCAAATTAATTAATTATGATTTGCAATTAACGGAAACCTTATATTTCATTAAAACCAGTACAAAGACAAAATATCAAATGATGAAGCTGAGAAATTTTATTGTTTTTGAAAAATATATGCTCATTTTGAATTTAGTACAAGCAATACATTAAAAAAAAAGTTGGGACAGGAGCAAAAAAAGATTGGAAAAGTTGTTTAATGCTAAAAAACCTAATTAGGTTAATTCGTAACAGGTCAGTAACATAATTGGGAATAAAAAGACCATACCAGAAAACCATCGTCTGTGAAAACAGTTCATTACTGCATCCACAAATGCAAGTTAAAACCATATATGAACAATATCCAGAAACACCACTGCCTTCTCTGTGCCCGAGCTCTTTTACGATGGACTGAGGCGAAGTGGAAAAATATCCTGTGGTCTGACAAATCAAAATTTTAAATTCTTTTTGGAAATCATGGACACCACATTTTCTGGCCTAAAGAGGAAATGGATCATCAGGTTTGTTATCAGCATATAGCTCAAAAGCCATCATCTGTGATGGTATGGAGGTGCATGTGTACACATTACGTGGGTAGCTTGCACAGCTGGGAAGGCATCATTAATGCTGAATGACATATACAGGTTTTGGAGCAACATGCTGCCATCCAGATGATGTCTTTTTCAGGGAAGGCCTTGCTGATTTCAGCAAGACAATCTCAAATCACATTCTGCAGGTATGACAACTGCAAGGCTCTGTAGTAAGAGTCCAGGTGTTAAACTGGCCTGCCTGCAGTCCAGACCTGTCTCCCATTGTAAACATTTGCCACGTTATGAAGCGCAAAATACGACAAAGGAGACCCTGGACTGTTGAGCAGCTGAAATCCTATATAATGCAAGAATGGGACAAAATTTCACTGTCAAAACTACAGCAATTGGTCTCCTCAGTTCCCAAAAGTTTACAGAGTGTTGTTAAAAATTAGAGGTGATGAACTACAGTGGTAAACATGCCCCTGTCCCAACATTTTTGAAATGTGCTGCTGGCATCAAATTCAAAAGGAGCATATATTTTCTCAAAAACAATAAGATTCACAGTTTTAACCTTTGATATGTTGTGGTTGTACTATTTATAGTTAAATATAAGGTTTCCATAATTTGCAAACCATCACATTCTGTTTTTATTTACAGCTTACATAGTGTCCCAACTTTTTTGAAATTGGGGTTGTAGACATTTGCCAAAAACCTTGGATTATGAAACAATTTTATGTTTCTTAAGCTTGCAATGCACCATACTGTTGTTGTAGTACTGTAACATTTCAATTCAAAATAGTCTCATGCTGACATACGGTATGTGGAGAAATTCACACAGGCTATAAATGTACAGGAAGTTATTTGTATTAAAATTAGAAATGGGTTTTGGGTGGCCATAGCTTTTCTAATGACTTATAGTGCATTAATTTTTATTGCATGAAAGTGTTTGCTTATTGCTTAAAATTATTTGGGTTTCATTGCAAGCAGACTTTCAGCTCATTCTCTGAATTACATCATCTATAATTGAATTGAATGAATTTAAATCAAATGAACCCCAATCCTGCTAGCTACAAATAGTGCATTTATTACATGACTCAGAAAAGTTAAGTGAGCTTTATTGTTTCTGGGATTCTTTTGAAAATCTTGTTCCAATTTTGGGTGGTGTTTCAAAAGTACACTGAATGTCATTTAGGTTTCTTGCAACATAGAAATTCAGATGATTAATTTTATTTCTCAGTCATTGTGTGTCCTTGGATTTTATTTTATTTTTTTTACTAATCCCTTTTGTTGCTTCCTTGTTTGCTTTCCAAAGTCTTTTTATGCTTATTTTGGTTAAACTGCTGTTCCTGTCTATAGTTAGTTATTATCATGTAAAGCTACACATACAGTGTCTTGCAAAAGTATTCATCCCCCTTGGTGTTTGTCCTGTTTTGTCGCATTACAAGCTGAAATTAAAATGGATTTTTGGAGGGTTAGCACAATTTGATTTACACAACATGCCTACAACTTTAAAGGTAAAAATTGCTGCTTTATTGTGACACAAACAATAATTAAGATGAAAAAATAGAAATCTAGACTGTGCATAGGTATTCACCCCCTTTCGTATGAAACTCCTAAATAAGAGCTGGTCCAACCAATTCATTTTATAAGTCACATAATTAGTTGATTAAGCTCCACCTGTGTGCAATCAAAGTGTCACATGATCTGTCACATGATGTCTGTATAAATCAACCTGTTCTGGAAGGACCCTTACTCTGCAACACTACTTAGCAAGCAACATGAAAACCAAGGAGCTTCCAAACAGGTCAGAGACAAAGTTGTGAAGAAGTATGGATCAGGGTTGGGTTATAAAAAAAAAAAAATCCCAACTTTGAATATCCCACAGAGCACTATTAAATCCATTATAGCAAAATGGAAAGAATACGTCACCATGACAAACCTGACAAGAGAAGGCCGCCCACCAAAACTCAGACTAGGCAAGGAGGGCATTAATCAGAGATGCAACAAAGACACCAAAGATAACATTAAAGGAGCTGCAAAGATCCACAGCAGAGATGGGAGTATCTGTCCATAGGACCATTTTAAGCCGTACATTCCACAGAACGGGCTTTATGGAAGAGTGGCCAGAAAAAAAGTCATTGCTTAAGAAAACATGTTTGGAGTTTGCCCAACAGCATGTGGCAGACTCCCCAAACACATGAAAGAAGATTCTCTGGTCAGATGAGACTCAAATTGATCTTTTTGGCCATCATGGGAAATGCCATGTGTGGCACAAACCCATCGCCCTGAGAACACCATTCCTACAGTGAAGGATGGTGGTGGCAGTATCATGCTATGGGGATATTTTTCATTTGCAGGGACAGGAAAGCTGGTCAGGACTGAAGGAAAGATGGACAGCACTAAATACAGGGCAATTCTGAAGGAAAACCTGTTTGAGTTGGCCAGAGGTTTGAGACTGGGACGAAGGTTCACATTCCAGCAGGACAATGACCCGAAACATACTGCTAAAGCTACACTCTAGAATGGTTTAAAGGGAAACATTTAAATGTCTTGGAATGGCCTAATCAAAGCCCAGACCTCAATCCAATTGAGAATCTGTGGCATAACTTGAAGATTGCTGTACACCAATGCAACCATCTAACTTTAAGGAGTTGGAGCAGTTTTGCCTTGAGGAATGGGCAAAAATCCCAGTGGCTAGATGTGCTAAACTAACAGAGACATACCCCAAGAGACTTGCAGCTGTAATTGCAGCAAAAGGTGGCTCTACAAAGTATTGACTTTGGGGGGATGAATACCTATGCACACTCCAGATTTCTGGGGTTTTTTTCATCTTAATTCTTTTTTGTGCCACAATAAAACAACAATTTGCACCTTTAAAGTTGTAGACATGTTGTGTAAATCAAATGGTGCTAACCCCCCAAAAAATCCATTTTAATTCCAGCTTGTAATGCAACAAAACAGGACAAACACCAAGGTGGATGAATATTTTTGCAAGACACTGTAGACACATGGTTGGTTTACACATACATCTTGTTAATGTCCCAGAAACAATAAAAATTGGGCTTGCCAGAAGGAAGAGAAAGTTTTCACATAAAAATGCAAATGACTAAAATTTACTTCTATAATATCCCACTCGTCTTTACCAGGGTATCATAGAGAGGACAGATCTGTGCTATGATCAAAATGGAGCCATATTCATCAGTGACCATATGCAGCAGCTGTAACAGTGTACATCCCTAGCAGAACTCAAAGTACATTATTAGCCAAAAATCCTAAACATAGTCTAGCTTTAGCTGTAGATTTCGTTCCTAACACCCACTCCCTCACATTACTATGAGCTATCGCTTCCCTCATAAGTCTTCATTAAGGGCCTCTTGCTGGATCATAGAATCACAGCAATTGCCAAGACCAAGTCCCAGGGACAATTAGCTCATGTTGTACAATAACATTATGTTCTATGTGGCTCAGAGGCAAACGCACATGTAATGCTGAGGCTAAAGATGATGCCAGAGCACAACAAAGGAAAAAGCATCCCTTGTTCTGATGAGTTGAAATTGAAACCACTTTTACTTGGCAGAATGACAGACCCTTGTCCCAGCCGTTACACACATGATTTTATCAAGTATGCCAAATCCAAACTTTCATTCAAGTATTATTTAATTATTTTGCATCAAATACCTCCTAACTGTTTTGAGCACATTCTTTATTTGTACTGAAATATTAAATAGTTGTGATTTTAAGGCCCATACGAACAGTGGAAATGCCAAGAAATGATTTCATTCCTGAGGAAGTGGAACAGACTTTCGTGGATCAGTTTGGTATAATGCAGCGTAATAGACAGTTTCAACAGAGATAATTTTTATGTTTCCAATCAAAGTTGACCTCCATAAGATCAGCGAAACAACAGCCAGTACTATGTAGATTAGCATATCATAGCATGTCCTTAATGACATACTGTATGTCATGCCGCATTTAAATACAAATCATAAATGAGACTTGTGTTGTTCTAAATGACCATGTTGGTTCCTCACAGCCCCAGGTGTTTGATCCTTGTATCAAGCTATTCTCACCCACTTTTCAAAACAAGCCAGGAAATGGATTGGCTACTCTAAGTTGCCTCTGGGTAAAGAAATGTGTCTCTGAGTGTGTGTATTTGTGTAATGCCTTGTGATGGATTGACATTATGCCCAGGGTGTATTCTGACCTTCTGCCTTGTGTTCCTGGAATGCCTTTGAATCCACCACTACCTTTACCAGGTAACAACACTTACTGAGGTTAAGATAAACAAGATAAACACCTTTTCAACTGGTTAGTTGTCATAAGTCTTTCCCAGCAAGAATATGCATGGTCCTCTTGAACAACATTTTCTTCAGAGACACTTTAGATGCTTATAGACTCTACTATCTAGATAAAAGTAAGCAAATGGTTGTTACCTCGCCCGGGACAGAGTCCACCAGGGGGCGAGGTATTGTTTTCGGTCGGGTTTCTTTGGGGGGTTTTTTGTTACCAATATTATGGGAAAACAGCTGGATCAATCTTCATGAAAATTTCAGGATAGATGGGTATTGGTCTCAAATAGAACCTCCAACATTTTGAGGGTCATCTGGTCAAGGTCACCAAAAAGGTCAAAATTGTTTTTGTTGTGGCTACTGCCTCATATAGAGGCGCTAGCCACTATGTCATCGTGCTGTAAGAATGTAAGAGTGTGACGATCAGTTTTGAAAACTGTAAGAAGTTCGAGTAGAATAATATAAAGTACAGACACTTGGTATATTTTACTTCTGTGATTTTTAAATTGTTCATTTTTGGATTACGCTTCATTTTTGTGGCTACTGCCTCATAGAGTAAATATATATGCTGTATTTACTGTATGGACATGGTATCAGAAAACAATTTTATTTATAAGCAGTAGCCACATGTACCCATAGTAGGGTGCATCAGTTGCCCCCTAAAAATGAAAAGTTCCTCCGATCATGATGCATTTTTGTTTTTATGTTCCTTTTGGTAAGAAAACACACTGGGTGAAATATTTTGACAAAATTCAAAAGTTTAATGGTGGCACCAGGAGATCAAAGTTATGGAAAAAGCTGCTATTTTATGACTTTTATGACAATTTTGATCACTTTTCATGAAACATTATGGCACCATATAGAGTATACCAAATATCTTAGATACACATTTTTAGTACATATTCTAAATATACTATCAAGCACAGTTTGAGTTTTAGCTGTTCATTGAATCATTGTTCAACTACTTTTAAACAATACAAATGTATTATGAATCACATTAATGCTTCTCAATCCCTTGCAAAGGTTCTTAACATGATCTCTGGCTCACAAGAAATCAATAAATGGAGTCCAACATTGTGATTCAAACTTTACGCGAAAACATAAAATAAACGTTTTTTGGCAAAAAATGAACCTCATGGTACCACCATTAGACTTTTGAATATGGTCAAAAAATTTTACAGGATGTCTTTATTGGTGAAAAGGAACACCCAAACAAAAATGCATCAGATTTTATGAAAGTGAGGGCAACTGATGCACCCTAACCCATAGGGTACCTTTTTTTTTTTTTTTTTTTGCGATATCTTCCTTCATATTCATCATAAGTGCTACCGGGCAAGGTTTGTTTTGCCTGGCAACACTTGTTTATTCTGTTTTTTAACAGTCTCATGATTGCAAGTTCATAACAATGTGTATGTGTGAAAACTTATGAAGGTTTAGTCATTAGGTTCCTTTTTCTTCACTATTTTTATTTGCATGAAATAATATAAAATCCAACCACACCACCCTCATTCAAATTTGTACAAATTCTTCATGTTGGGGTTTTTTCACTTGAAGCTATAATAGACAAAGAGAAGAATTCATCTGCAATACCTGTGCTAACAAATGGTGAGCCATCCCCCTTCGAATCAGTACTAAGTCAAACTCCTCCACTATTAGCAAGCTGTGCCAACCTTTATCTGAAAAAGAAAAACTGCAGCCTAGTTTTTAAAATGTGTTCTACTGCTACTTTTTTAGGACACACGGATATATTGATATGACAGTGTATGGCTTTCTGATGGCAAAAATATAGATCATAGTTTGTCATTAAGGATCATTCAACAATTTATCCTCTATATAATTTATAGTATGGCATGAGTTTACCCATCTATACCCATTTAAGGACGTGAACAAATAAGACAAAGAGAGGAGCAAAGATCAAGAAAACATCTTTAAATCTGTCATACACAGTGGTACATGAGGAGGGAAATCCCTCTTCATGATTATACAAAGCCAATAGTCATCCAAGATGGATGGATGGTAACAAGGAAACAACGCAGTTGAAATCTGCAATCTGCTGGCAAGCTGAGGCAATCCTCTGACTCTGTCACCTTTTACCACATGGCAAGTCACTGCTTCTGCCAAATACTGTACACTCTTGCAGAGGCGTGGGTAGGATAGATCACATGAGAGTCATGTAGAGATAAACAGCATGGTCTAGAAACCCCGACAAGACTAAACAAGTAGTATGTCGACATATGATCTGCTCTGGAGATTAGTGGTGTATTTATCCATCATATCAGTGTTAACATCTTTCTACAGCAGATAAATTCCTACAGTATATCCTAGATGAGTCCTTTAAGGACACATTTGGATAATGAGGTTTTTTTTTTTTACAGGTGTACAGAAAGGTTTGTTTTGCACTAAATCTGATTATTGTGTTTGCTGATCAGGCAGCTGTGTGAATGTATGAGGCTATTTGCGCAGTAGAATCACTGCCTCTGCATTGCTATGTGACAGGCTGGTTATGATGCAGATTCCAGGTGAGAAGAAAGAGGCTGTCAGGTGTGGGCAACTGCATCCAACAGAGCCCCAGCAGCTAATGACGGCTACTTTAATGAGAGCTGATACATGATGAATGTGGCCATATGGTCAGACAGCCTGCATGAGCCAGGAGCACACTTATCTTTTAGCATTCGCCGAGGTAAGGGAACATTATAGCGCTAAAGTAACTGGAACAGCAGGGAGAGGATGTGACCTTCAGCCACCCAGTGGAGGCTCACTGATCTGTCTGTAGTTCACAAAGGTCTGACTGCTCTAAATGAACTCTTAATGTTCATCTGCTTGCTGTATATGAGATATTAGTGCTGACTCCAGCATAACCTGTAACTCAGTGGTTGGTGGGTAATTGCCTATCGTTTTGCTCTTTTCCAAAACAGGAGGTTTCAGTCATTTCATATTTCAAAATGTCAGAATAATTAAGAGGACTTCATGAAATTACATCATTTTCTATTTATCTCACTATTTGTATTTTATATAGTGATTTGTACAGGAGCCGTCTGTATGTACTGGATCTAAGGATTGGATTCCATTAAAAATGGACCTGACCTCTTTACACCCACCTTCTTGGGATCGAGTATTGACATACTTTAAAAATACTGTGGGTCAGTTCATTACAAATATATATTATGATTACCTTCACCATGACACATTATAGTAGAGCACTCTCTTGAGAATGTACAGTAATGTAAAGTTCAATCGTTTGAAGTTAATTGGCTTGAAAAAATGTATCTTAAAATAATTCAGAATTATCTAATGTCCCGTGCTTCAGAACTCCATCTGTATATATTAATCCACAGTATTTTCATTGGGCAGGTTTTACTTCGGCACTTTAACAGTGTAGAATGAGTGCTCTTCATTAAAAGAGCAATTTGTTCACTCAGTCACGGGTGACCAGAAGAGCATGGCGAGTGTTAGTCTGGTCAAGCTTTTACATTTGTTTTTCATCCATTTTGTGATTGATTTGCAAATTACTGACCTGATGTACTTACGCACCTAGCTGAACACATTTCATGCTTCTGCGCTTTGACAGAAATTATAGAGATATGGTTCTATATTCCTGCATGCAAGCAGCATATGCTCATGGGTAAATTTTAGGTTAATATCAAATCCTTTTTTCACAGTCATACACTTATAATACAGTTCACACTGTGTATTAAGTAGAGAATGGAAGAACTTTTTTAACAAAGTGAAATATTGTGTAATCCCATGTGGTTGCATTAAAAACCTTCATATCTAACAGCATCCACAAGACTAAATGTTACATCAATGATATCAGGACTTCTCTCAAACAGCCAGGCTGTATAACTTTCTCTGCATATCTGGGCATATGTGTGTGAGACAGAGAGAGAGAGAGAGAGAGAGAGAGAGAGGAATACAGAAAGAGAATAAGATGAGAGAGTGTGAGATGGTTATTCAGCTATATCAGAGTGGCTAAAACCATATGTTGTCCCTGCTCGAATTTCCCCTGCTTGCCTATTCTGGCACACTGTGCTTGACACACACTAAGGGTATGTGAGTGGTGCCACATTGTCTTCTCACACCAGATGTTATCATGCTGTCTAATTGGCCTAGCAAAAACAAAGGAAGGGGCTTGAATGCAGTACCCACAATAGCAGTGCAAAGTTCTCCTCAGCCTGGCGACTCAGAAACAACTTCAACAGAAAACCAAATTAAAGCTTCCCACAGTCAAATGGGTCCATGAACTTTCCACATGAGGTCTATTCTGCCTCTAGGTTCAGTGCCAATGTTTTGAGCATGTTTGGTGTTCTCATGAGGTACAGTAAAAACCTGTATCACAAACTTCCTGAGACTGCAGAGAGCATCTACTGTCAGAGACCTGTTCTCCAGTTTAATGTAATAACCTTTCGATCAGTTTCCCATGGATTGGATTTCCTCGCCTCAAGTTCCTTGTTATTGTAAGAATTAAGCTATTTACACAGCCATCCTGTGCAGACGCCACTGCTAGAGCTATTAACAGAAATTTTTGTGAAGAAAGGAAGTAGGAAGCAGTGAGAGAAATGGGCCACTATATCCACTTAATCTTTATTTCAAAAGAAAATATTTGGGTTTAATATTTCTAAGGTCATGATGCATTGTACTTTCAAGACAACATTTTTACGCTGGCAATTCTTAAAACACATGAACCAGATTGTAATTAGGGTTCCTACTTCAGGTTTGCCTGAGTGAAATCAAAGACTAGTACTCTTACCTCTCAACACCCTGCGCTGCCATATGTTGTAAGTGTGAATGATATTTTAGATCTATGTGCTCTACAGTTCAGCAATGAGCCCTTTTATTGTTGCTGGACCTTAATAACTTCCAGTGGAAGCATAAAGCAGTGCTCTTTTACACACGTTATGCATCACACTTGTCATGTAATTCAGTTAGGTGAATGTATTGCATATCTCAGTGCAGCAAATCATTGTGTGCTTATATTCTGTTCAGTTTGCATTTAGTATATCTGTATAGATAACTGTGGTTAAAGGAGATACGCAGAACTCATCTCATCTCATTATCTCTAGCCGCTTTATCCTTCTACAGGGTTGCAGGCAAGCTGGAGCCTATCCCAGCTGACTACGGGCGAAAGGCGGGGTACACCCTGGACAAGTCGCCAGGTCATCACAGGGCTGACACATAGACACAGACAACCATTCACACTCACATTCACACCTACGGTCAATTTAGAGTCACCAGTTAACCTAACCTGCATGTCTTTGGACTGTGGGGGAAACCGGAGCACCCGGAGGAAACCCACGCAGACACGGGGAGAACATGCAAACTCCACACAGAAAGGCCCTCGCCGGCCCCGGGGCTCGAACCCAGGACCTTCTTGCTGTGAGGCGACAGCGCTAACCACTACACCACCGTGCCGCCCATATGCAGAACTTTTATTTTTAAATACATTTCTGAGTGGATAGTATCTCCATCCTTGACTCTTGTATGCTGCATGAATGGGAATAAAAAAATATATATTTTTGAAAGTTAAAATCGACCGCAAAGTTGGCATTTGAGCTGCCCCGCTGAACCAGCCAGCCCTGAGTGCGTGACGTCACAGCGGTAACCGGTTTTAATGCCGAGGCCTTTGACAGCTATAGACCAAAGTCATAGAAATAAAAATTTATGGTGAAAGTAAGAAATACCATTACTGACTTGCTCAACTAAGACTGATTTGACTTCATTGATTGTGGGTTGACTCTCATTAAAACGGGATAGGTGTTATAACTTATGCAACATACATGTACATGCATGCATTTTCACTGATAAAACGTAAAAGGCTAATTATGAACTGAGACAATCACATTCTGAAGCAAATTAAATAATCTTATACCGGTAACTTAAACACACAATACAAGTTACATGTATGTAGCAAGAGTTCTAGGTGGGTGGATCACAGAAGCACGGCAGGCCAGAACTGAGTTCTCAAAAACTCTTTTATTTAGCTTTTCAGCTTTTATATTCACTCTCACACACACGCACACAAGCGTCCAGGTTGGGGGAGAGCCCCCTTCCTCTGCTCTCCCTCTCCTTTATAGGGCACGGTCACTAGGGAAGACACACAAACACAGGTTAATTCCCATCAGGTGTAGTGATTCTGCCACTTACCTTCCCTAACTCCACCCTCCATTCACAGACTGACACTTGACCACGCCCCTGCTGCCACAATGTATTAATCTAAATGCAGGTAAACAACATGTTGTTTTTGTTGTTTTGTATCCAAATGAGAGTCAGAGCTTACCCGTCTGTGTTCTCGCTTCTTGAAGGCCGATCTTGTGGCCGATTGTTTTGAAACAATCTGACTTTCAGTTGTTCGTTCAGTTCTCCGTTCATTTGCTTCTTCCACGTAAAGGCAAGATGGCAGCAATATCCAGTTTAGAAATAAGATGGCTGCTCCACTCATTCTCCATTTTCTCCATACTGAGTACTCCGCCATTACTGCTCGGCTCAGGCAATTACTAAAACCCGGGACGGGACGGGATGTCACCGGTTTTCGCAACAACTGCGGGGAGGTCACTGCCCGAGCGATATGTCATGTCCCATTCCGTCCCGGGTTTTACCAACAACCCTCAACTCACACTCCGGGAGAACTTGTGCAACTGAACTTACTTTCCTTTTTTAAAAATAAATAAATAAATAAATAAATACTTTCCTTTTCTTGTAATTTTATTTAATTGTGGGTACTGCACCCTCTTTCAATACGGGCTTATAGCCAACACTCCTCAACAGATCAGAGGTCTCGTACGAGTCTTCAGTAAAATGTACAGAGCAGAGGAGAGACCACTTTGTAGGCGCCCAATGTGCCCGTGAACTTTTCGCAAAATGCATCCAAATCTTTGCAGTTTGAACATTCTTGGGCCATGAATGCAATGTAAATCCACCTTCTGTCGTGTTGCTGCACCAGCCAGCAACACATCTATGTAGCATGGCGATAAATTAGCTTAAAATGGAAGCTCGAAATTGCAGTTAGCTCTGTGTTTTAGTATAGCAGAAGTGGCGATGAGACCGATAGACTTCCTGCTGTGACATTGCGTACGTTAAGGTCATTCACTCAGACCACTACCTATATGAATCACTTTAATTGTACAAATTACTATATTAGATGGGCAGCACGGTGGTGTAGTGGTTAGCGCTGTCACCTCACAGCAAGAAGGTCCGGGTTCGAGTCCCGTGGCCGGCGAGGGCCTTTCTGTGCGGAATTTGCATGTTCTCCCTGTGTCCGCATGGGTTTGCTCCGGTTTCCCCCACAGTCCAAAGACATGCAGGTTAGGTTAACTGGTGACTCTAAATTGACCGTAGGTGTGAATGGTTGTCTGTGTCTATGTGTCAGCCCTGTGATGACCTGGCGACTTGTCCAGGGTGTACCCCGCCTTTCGCCCGTAGTCAGCTGGGATAGGCTTCAGCTTGCCTGCAACCCTGTAGAACAGGATAAAGCGGCTAGAGATAATGAGATGAGACTATATTAGATTTATTGTTAATGCTTAAAACTATTCCTGTGCCATTCTTGAGGTCTCAAGGCATTTATAAACGAATGTGAGGCCATGGTTCTGCATATCTCCTTTAAATGTGTGTTGATTTTTGTACTGGTTGTGCTGTATGGAACAATTTCCCAGACATAAATTAACCCCAAACTTGGTATTCCAGAATTCCCAAAAGGTGGAAACATCAGTAGAAATACACTTAGCATTACCAATTAAAGCATCTCATAATAAGCACCTGAGATGTTCCCGTCTTAATGATGATTAACTGTAGCTGATGAACCTTAAATGAACACTTATTGATGAAAACCCTTAGATGATGGCTTAGAGTGTACTGTGGATATTTATAACTCATAATACTTGATTAAACATTCAATTTGGGGTAACCAATGTGAATAAGTATAATTAGAAGTTGTTAATTTGATCCAGGTCTTCTTAAATCAAGTCCTGCTAGCATACACATACAAGCAGGTGGATCACCAACTGGCTCAAATAGTTTTTGGAAAATGGCCCCTCTAAAAGCAGTTTAATTTAAAACTGATAAACAGTCACTAATATTGAGCAGCTGTAAAAAGAAAGAAAGAAAGAAAGAAAGAAAGAAAGAAAGAAAGAAAGAAAGAAAGAAAGAAAGATATCATTCAAATGTTCTATTGGGCTTCCAGGGTACTTGAAAAAAAGGGAGGGGGTTCTGTTAATACAAAGCGACTCTTGAGGTAACTGTAATTTAAAAAGTAAATCATTAGTAGTCTATTGAAGTAATTACTTTAGTGGCTCCTTTTAAGGACAGTTTCAAGATTGAATAATAAATCTTTAATACAACAATTTATGTGCAATATGCAGTTTAATCAGCTACCTGCTATTTATTAAATATATTCTTTTATTGACTGTGCAGGCACATAGAACACAATACACTTAGTATCTGGTTCAGGATAAAACAGTAAGATAGTCTTTTCAGATCACTATACATACAGGGTAATATTTTTATTTAGCCATTTGGCATCCCTTACAATGTGCAGGGTGTGCAAAGAAACATAGATCAATGTGCACAGCGGAGTCATATACTAAAACACTGAGGTTTTAAACTAGATTCAATGAGCTTACAGATAATATGAATCTCTATGCATTTTTTTTCCTAGAAGAAGCCTTTATTTGTCACATGCACACTCGAGCACAGTGAAATTCGTCCTCTGCATTTAACCCATCTGAAGCAGTGAACACACACATGCACACACTCAAGTGAGCAATGAGCACACACATACCTAGAGCAGTGGGCAGCTATGCTACAGCACCCAGGGAGCAGTTGGGGGTCAAGTGCCTTGCTCAAGGGCACTTCAGCCCAAGGCCACCCCACATTAACCTAACCGCATGTCTTTGAACTGTGGGGGAAATCGGAGGAAACCCACACAGACATGGGGAGAACATGCAAACTCCACACAGAAAGGCCCCCGTTGGCTGCTGGGCTCAAACCCAGAACCTTCTTGCTGTGAGGCGACAGTGCTAACACCGCTACACCACCGTGCCACCCAATCTGCATCAGTATAAAACTAATAGGCTTTGTCTGTCTCAAACCTCTTACCTACTGCAGAGATTCTCTCACAGTGCAAAGCTTCAAACTGCATGGGATCTTTAAGAAAAGGTAACAGCATGTTTCCTAGGGTTTTGTTTGGACAGGATGTGGTTCGCTTCAAATGTAACCTGTTTCATATTGCAGATTTGGCAGTTAGAGCCATGAAAAGGTACCCAGTTAAAATGAGAGCTATGTTTGTGATATGGATTGCCTAAAACTGTTAACTAAAACCCAAAGCTAAGTCGCTGGACCTAAAATCCTGCTTTGTGGTATACCACTGAACTAGCATATAACATAGCGGAAAAGTTGTGACCAACCAAGAAGCCATTGCTGCGCTTAAACTGTATCCAGCTTACCTGTATCTAGATATGCCATTAGTTTGGTATTGACATAATTCACCACACCTTCTAAAACCTGCTACGTAGCTGTAATAATTGCAGAAAAAAATATGCTTATGATTGCAGTAAAAAACATAAAACCTGAAAGAATGTTGTCAGAAATTGAAGTTGGAGATATTGAAAAAGGAACAGGCAATCACAAGGAAGCATGAGTGAGGAAAAGAACAGGATGCAATACCCAAATTAAAAAAGCTGGAAGCAAAGTGGGTCAAGAACAGGTGTACAAAGTTTGGAAAACTTGACCACAAGGCTTAAGTCAGGGTTTGGGATGGGATCTAAAACAAAATGAGAGACAGTGTCAGGGACAGAGATAGAATAAGATACTGAGAAACAGCCCAAAAAAAAAAAAAACAGTCTGAGAGATTGAAACAGATGATGCAAAAAGCACAGGTGGAATGAAGAGATGATGTTATACTGGTCAAAGAACAGGGACTGTGAGTGGAAAGGTAGACAATCAGGCCTCCGACTAACCTATTGGATTGGGCTAGAGTAGCACACAGAAAATGATCAGGACCTGACACTGGATGAAGTTCTTGAATTACACATTATATAAGGGAAAGCTTGGGGGCTGAACCTGATGCAGAGGAAAGCTCAGGGGTTCATCATGTCTCTGAGGAGAGCTTTGGATCGAACACATTACAGAGGATGTCAAAAGCTCAAGGCCTGATATTCAGAGAGAAATATGAACTGTTGATTGAAGCTGGGAGGAAACAGGACCAAAATCTAACTCAGGGTTTGGGTCTAATGGAGGAAACTACTAATGGAGGGAGCTGATCCTGACAACTCAGTAGCAAGAATCATTCCAGCTTCAAGGACAGGAACTGGGACAGGCATCAGATCAAAACCAGGTGATTGTCCTGGGCATGGAAAAGATCAGAGACTGAGGTTAAAACAAATATGGCACCAGAGCTAAGGCTTAATTATAAGCTTGAGGACATGCAGAGGTGGAACTAGGGGTATGAACAGATATAAAGGCACCACCAGGTGCTTGAGTAGAGAAAGAAGATACACTGGAAGCTTGAGTACAATTCAAGACAAAACTAGTTTTGAGCACAGAAATAAATACTGTAGGAAATAGGGCTGCTTTATGACAATAAGACAGAATGAAAATCGTACAATCATATTCATAGATTAACACAGAAAGTACAGCCTAAGCAAGGAACAGACACGGAGCTACAGCTACAAGCAAAAGTAGAAACTCAGCTGAAAATAGGGGCAATAGGATAAAGGAAACAAGAGCAACTTGGACATCATTAGCACTGGAACCATAAATTGGTGTTAATGGAGCTGGCCCCTGTAGTAGACATGACAGCTAGAAACAGAAACATATTCTTAGGAATAACAACTGCAACCAGACAGCAGCCCATCACATTTACCAGATAGGAGGTGAAGCCAGGTTCAAAGGGCCGCTTGGGGGCGAGTCTGCGTCCGAAGGGCTGCCCATGCCATTGCGACAACAGGGTAAACACTTTACTATTGCACCATTCTGGAGCGCTGTATTAACAAGACTATACCATTTGGATGGTGAAGCTATTCTTCTGGAACCACTGTAAAGTGGATGCCTCTTAGGCTGTTTTTGTCTGTGAGTGTGTTGTTATTCTAAAGAGTTCACAAACTTTCAAGCACCACTGTACATGTGGTATATAAGGAGAAAGAATGACCCAGCAAACAATGCAGTGGACATGTTTGGAACTGGCTCTGGCATTCATGTGTTACAGAATGTAGCAAAAGGACAAAATGTACAGACAACAAATGATTTTGGAAGAGAGCAGAAGAACATTTAAATAATATTGGCTGGCTTTTTTTTCATGGTATATCAGATATAGTCTAGTCAGCTAGCTTGGAATATATCTGATATACCATGAAAAAAAGGCAGCTATTATTATTATTATTATTATTATTATACATGGGCGGCACAGTGGTGTAGTGGTTAGCGCTGTCGCCTCACAGCAAGAAGGTTCTGGGTTCGAGCCCCGTGGCCAGCGAGGGCCTTTCTGTGCGGAGTTTGTATGTTCTCCCCGTGTCTGTGTGGGTTTCCTCCAGGTGCTCCGGTTTCCCCCACAGTCCAAAGGCATGCAGGTTAGGTTAACTGGTGACTCTAAATTGACCGTAGGTGTGAATGTGAGTGTGAATGGTTGTCTGTGTCTATGTGTCAGCCCTGTGATGACCTGGCGACTTGTCCAGGGTGTACCCCGCCTTTCGCCCGTAGTCAGCTGGGATAGGCTCCAGCTTGCCTGTGACCCTGTAGAACAGGATAAAGCGGCTAGAGATAATGAGATGAGATGAGATTATTATACATACTAGGGGTGGCACGGTTCACAAAAGTCGCGGTTCGGTACGTATTGCGGTTTGAGGTCTGCGGTTCGGTACGTATTGCGGTTTTTTTTTTTTTAAATCTTAAGTACTCTGTATTTGGGCATATAGCCTACTATTTACCTTAAGTAAACATAGTTTAGGATACAGCATTTAAGAGAGGTTAAAATTATAGTTACAATGAAATAATCATGCACAAACTGAGTTTGAGTTGACATAAGCACATTTTATGAACAATCTCTGATGAAAAGCCAGGTAGTATTTTGAAACAGCAAGAGGGAAGACATGGATGATTTCAACAGCTTTTTTATTTACTACAGTATTTATACAAAGTGTCAGGAGTGTTTGCTGCCATGTTGTGGCATCTAGAGGAACCAGGTGTCTTTTGTCACATACAGAGTTTTCATAATTGGAAGAAATAAAAATGAGTTCTTAAAGCTTACTTTTGAACAGATGTGTGTGTTAAAGTATTCCCACGAGTGTACGGCATTCGTACTTTACAAAGCTTGCATATTGTGACGTTTTTGTCAATTGATTTTTTGACCGGCGTCATCGCATGTAATGGGAAAACCAAAATGTTCCCACACACCTGATTTGAATGCTGCGGGGGCATCCTCTATGTACGACGACCTGCCTTCTCCACTCCCACTTGCCATTTTTGCACTTGCCATCCACACTCCGCTGTCACTTCAATTCTTTCACATCGCGCGAAAGAGAACCACGTGGTTTCATACGGGCATTCGGCTTTTTTTTTTTGGCGAACGTCTTAAATAGGGGTACCGCGGTTTATACGCGTATTGCACCGCAACAGGCGTATTGTACGGTTCGGTTTTTTTCCCATAACCGTGCCAAGCCTAATACATACACATTCCTTTCAGGTGTTCAACGCATCTTTGTCTTTCAAAATTCTCTCAAAATCTTCTGTATTTAACAAAACAAACCTGGCAGCTATGTTTGTTTAAAATTGTCACAGTCGCTGGCTAGCACAGAAGTTTTACGTCTCTGACTTGTGGCGTCATGTTATCTTGACAACCATGCAATATTGTAAACCATATTCAACACTCATTCTCCATTGGGTAGAGTCAGTGGTGTAGTCTAGTTTTTTGTAGTGGGTATACTGTTGGACTCACCTGTCCCAGAGCAACACGTCCCGGAGCGACACCTGTCTCGAAGCAACACCTCATACCAACAAGCTCCTGCTATTACAGTTACATTAATGATAACGTATGCTAATTTCACTTACCAGGTAACTTTACGCTAGCATCAGGCTCGTTCTCTGTAGTACTGTGTAGGATGGCCTCAGTCTCATCTGGCTCTTTTCTTCTCCAACCTTTGTGTCACTCAAAGCAGCAGTAGCTTCACGTGCAAGCTTTCGAAAACACTCAGAGTGTCGTTTGACTTTGTTTTCGCTTCATCATTCAATTCTGTGATTCGCATTTGTTAATTTTCTTATGTGTTCAAATGAGATTGACCGCCAAGCAAGTGGGTTGTTGTTACTTGGCAACAAATCACAGGTCACAGGCGATGGAAGCCCCAGAGATCCAAGAGGTCAGTGCTGACAGACGATGATTTTAATGAATGAAAGTGTGAAAGCTCTGTCACAAAATTATATTGTTACATATCCTTGCGCATTTTTAAGAGGGTATACGGAAGTCATTGACCTTTCCCAGTGAGTATACGGTGCATACCTGCGTATCACGTAGACTACACCATTGGGTAGAGTGACGTAATACACATAGGATAAACGATATGCTAACAACATTGCATGCTATCAAACCAAATGAATGAAACCCACTAGAAGGGAATGGTTTTATTCCAATGAAAAAGTTTCCTGTATGTATAATAATTAAAAATTCTGTATAATCTCATCTCATTATCTCTAGCCGCTTTATCCTGTTCTACAGGGTCGCAGGCAAGCTGGAGCCTATCCCAGCTGACTACGGGCGAAAGGCGGGGTGCACCCTGGACAAGTCGCCAGGTCATCACAGGGCTGACACATAGACACAGACAACCATTCACACTCACATTCACACCTACGGTCAATTTAGAGTCACCAGTTAACCTAACCTGCATGTCTTTGGACTGTGGGGGAAACCGGAGCACCTGGAGGAAACCCACGCGGACAACATGCAAACTCCGCACAGAAGGGCCCTCGCCGGCCACGGGGCTCGAACCCAGGACCTTCTTGCTGTGAGGCGACAGCGCTAACCACTACACCACCATGCCACCCCTTCTGTATAATATAACATATTATATTTTGTATGTTCTTATTAGCACAGACTCTTTTTCTGGAAGTGCCTTAACTTATTGGTATCTTCATACAAGTCTGTCTACTAGCATGGACAAATACTTGTGGCAATCACTCTGCACAAAACTACCTTCCATAAAAGTGCCATAAATGTAAATATGAAGGACAGCATGTTGTGAGAGTAGGAAAGATTCAGTAGGAGAGTTCAGGTTGTCTATGAGCTGCTGCAGAATATCTCCCTGTAAAGCACAACGGTCACAACTCATCAGTGTTAGAAAATTAACTTTGCACTTGACCATTTTGATTTATGGCAGCGCGGCCCAAGTTCATGTGATTTTTACTGCATTATCCTTTGAACTGTAGGCATAATATCTCATCTACTAGATTGTCTGGACTTATATAACCATCTGACACCATAAATTACGTGTAACATAGCTTGAACAAAAAGGCAGAACTGTTGTGATGATATACACTGTGGGATGGAACTGCGACCCACCGGTGCACGCCACCATTCAGCAGCCAACCTGCATTTCAGTATGCTAACACTGCCTCCTGTTGTTGGAATATGTTAGTGCAAAATCTACAAATAAAGGATAGGGTTTTCTTCTGTTTAGCTTCTGGCACAAAACTGCATAGAACACAGTCTAAAAAAAAATAATAATCAAAATAAACACAAAACTTTAAAAAAAATACAAAAAAAGGAGCCCCATGGGTAAGTTCTGTTATGTCTTGCTGCAGTTTTGTGATTAGATTTCCCAGCATGCCTGGTATTGTGTTATTAAGCAGGTTTCCACAGTTTGTGTTCTGCTGAGGTTTTAGTTACATGCAGTGATCTGCCAACCCCATGCATCATATTTATCTTCCCTGTGTTCTGTAATCCATTTTGTTTGTTTGGATTATGTCTAGCTATTAAATAGACTATTGAAGTATCACATAATTGACTGTAAATGCATTTTAATAAGGACATTTTCAGATCACTGCATTATTTCTTCATCTTCTAGATGCTACGGTCATATTTCCCTAGTCCGTTATGCTTTATTTTGTGCATTTTTACTGCTGACATTTTGTGCAAACTGCAGATGTAACGTCAAGGTGGAATACCTTATAAAGGCATTAATGGTTCGGTAAAGAATAATATACCATAAGTTTGAAGATAAGTACAAAAGTATAAGATTCGTTGTCACCTTAATAACACTACTGACCTCAGTACTCTTTAATTTTAAGGTAGCAAAGTATTGGGACAATTTAATTGGCAGTGGATTGTTGGGTATCCTTTGGAAAGATGTCATGTCTAATCAGTAACACTAACGGCACCTTATTAAGTGTTTATAAAGGCGTAAACAGAAAGCCTGGAGGGCACTGGAGCAACATTTGGAGTTTGCATGGTAGGATATGACACAGAATACATTCTTATAGTGCAATGCAAGAGATGATTTCTTATTCATCTAATGATGTGCGACAGCGACCAGTGAGAGCAGAGCTGATCTCAGCAAGATGTCTTGAATTTCAAGGGAACTCAGGAGATGATTAAAGAAAGTGATTCTATATGCCATGTTGTCCTCTGCAGAGTTCCCTAGGTGTTTTTACCCCTTTTCTGCTTCTCCTGTTTTAATCAGTAGGATCTATTTACAAAGTCTGCATCTCATGAATAATTGCACAACAACTTCAGGACAGAAACACTGCAATTTCACCAGGACTCTCTTGATATTCTGTCATGAATGATTTAAAGAAAGAGGGAAGAGAATTTTCTGATTATTCTGTAGATTTACAAACTTGCATCACATCCATTTTTCTCTTTCCAGTATCAGTATATGTACAGTATAGCTACAGTTTATGCCATTTGTAATTCATTGACTTTTCAGTTTTGTGATTATGCTACTATAGTAGGCTGTAATTGCACACCAGCAGGATTTGGGTCATGATTTATTGTATGGGAGCAGCTACACAACAATTAGCATAATAGCTTTGGCACACTTATGACCTTCTATATTGTGCCTGCAAATTGCTGATTGGCTTGTAAATTATTTTCGTTTCTTTCTTTCTTTTTTTCGTAAATAGGAGACAATGAATGAGGGGAGTCAAGTTGATGTTTTAAGTCATGATTATTTTTGTAATTTGTTGTAATGAATCTCTGGATTATTCAGACTGCCAGTAGTGCAAATGAGCACTTAATTTAGAAACTAAACATGAACATGCATTTTAATGGCATAATTTGCATACATTACATTGTATTAAATGTGATGTACTAACATACTGGAGTGCACAGGATTAATTGGAAGGCTGACCTGCTATCCAGTTTAGAAGATAATGTTGGCATCTACTTATCCTCTATGCATTTCTCGACTGCTTAACGTTAACCCATCAAGTGCTCTTTGTTTGTCAAGTCTGCTTTTCAAATTGCATGAATAATATAGTATATGTAAATTTAAAGCTTTGCTCAGGCATGTCTATATTTGGTTGTGAAGAAAAATGTATAAGTAAAGGTATTGAGAAACTACCTATCTTCCCTTACCTTTGCTCTTTGAGAAGGTTGAGGTGTTTTGCTGTTTATGTCAGATGTTTATCATGGATTGGTTGGAGATGAATGCAAGTGTGGAATATTTTATTAAGCATGAAACATATGAGAACAAGACAGCACAACAAACACAAACTAAACAAGCAGGAGATATACAGTACCAGTCAAAAGTTCGTATGCTCCTACTCATTCATAGGTTTTTCTGTATTTTGACTACATTGTAGAACAAAACTGAAGACATCAAAACTATGAAATAACATTCATCCATCCATTATCTGTAGTCGCTTATCCTGTACAGGGTCGCGGGCAAGCTGGAGCCTATCCCAGCTGACTATGGGCGAGAGGCGGGGTACACCCTGGACAAGTCATCGCAGGGCTGACACATAGAGACAAACAACCATTCACACTCACATTCACACCTACAGTCAATTTAGAGTCACCAGTTAGCCTAACCTGCATGTCTTTGGACTGTGGGGGAAACCGGAGCACCCGGAGGAAACCCATGCTGACACGGGGAGAACATGCAAACTCCACACAGAAAGACCCTCGTCGGCCACTGGGCTCAAACCCAGAACCTTCTTGCTGTGAGGTGACAGTGCTAACCACTACACCACTGTGCCGCCCCATGAAATAACATATGGAACATATATGGAATTATGCTGTGGGTGGTAGAAGAGAGCAACTGGACTTGCTTGAAGATTCCTGAAAACATTTCACCTCTCATCCGAAAGGCTTCCTCAGTTCTGTCTGACTAATAGGGAGTATCAGGTATTTATCCTCTCATGGATCATCATAGAATCAGAATCAGAATTCTGATGGCTGCATAGTAGGTGGCTGATAAATGATGTCTTAGACCCCCACCTCTGTTCAGTGATGGCCGTTCCAGGTTGACAAAAAAGAACGATCCTCTAAGACATCATTTATCAGCCACCTACTATGCAGCCATCAGCATTCTGATTCGGATTCTATGATGATCCATGTGATGATAAATACCTGATACTCTCTATTAGTCAGACAGAACTGAGGAAGCCTTTCGGATGAGAGGTGAAACGTTTTCAAGAATCTTCAAACAAGTCCAGTTGCTCTCTTCTACCACCCACAGTTTACTATGACCTGGATGACTGAGATTCTTCACAGATATGTTTCTACGCACTTTGGGATGAGATCCCTTCGACTGGTGCGGGAGTATGAGAGGACTTCCAGAAAACTGACAGGCATTTTAGCCAGAGAGGATCGTTCTTTTTTGTCAACCTGAAACGGCCATCACTGAACAGAGGTGGTACTATGCAGCCATCAGAATTCTGATTCTGATTCTATTATGATCCATGAGATGATAAATACCTGATACTCCCTATTAGTCAGACAGAACTGAGGAAGCCTTTCGGATGAGAGGTGAAATGTTTTCAAGAATCTTCAAACAAGTCCAGTTGCTCTCTTCTACCACCCACAGTTTACTATGACCTGGATGACTGAGAATCTTCACAGACATATGGAATTTTGTGGTTTAAAAAAATTGTTAAAAAAAGTTTCATATTTAAATTCTTCAAAGTAGCCACCGTTTCTCTTGATGATGCTTTGCACACTATTGGCGTTATCTTAACCAGCTTCATGAGGTAGTCACCTGGAATGCTTTTCAATTACCCGGTGCCTCATCAAAAGTTAATTAGTGCAATTTCTTGCCTTCTTAATGTGTTTGAGATTAAACAGTAAACAGCAAATAATAAAAATACAGTAAATAACCCTCTTCCATAACTATAGTAATCCACATAATGTCAAGAACCGCTCAACTAAGCAAAGAGAAACAGCATCCATCATTACTTTAAGACATGAAGTGTCTTAATTAATAAAAATAAAGAAAAAGCATTGAATTAGATGTGTCCAAACTTTTGACTGCTATTGTATGTAAACATGACATGAAATCAACAACATATAATGATGATACTCACAACAGACACTAGACAAGGAGTGCTATACAAACGGGACGTAAGTACTGGTGCTCACTGAGCATAAACTTGGTTCAGGTGTTCGTGATCATGTGACATAGTGCATGACATGAACATGTGGAGCGCTGTGGCTGATGGGTGCTGTTGTCCGACACTGCTATCAGCACTAACCTGACAATGTTGATTTTGTAGTTTAAACTGAAAGGTTTATTTTTAAAATAAATAAATAAATCGCACGACCGATGTGCCTTGCACACTTTTTGTATTGTCTTAGGTATAACACATATTCCAAAGAAATTTGTGTGTGTGTGTGTGTGTGTTAGGACAGTGCATGAAAGCACATCTCTTATCTGCATAATTGCTCTCAGTCAGTGGAACATTAAATCCCATCAAGGGATATCTCTAGGTAGTAATAAAATAAGGAGGGGCAAATCCTGTTTTAAAAATTCCCAGCAGGCAAAAAAAATATATATTGTTCCAGTTGAGCTCATACTATAATTACATAGAAGGAAAAAAACACTAGGAATGTGTGTCTGTCTCTGTCACTAACGTGAATTGTGTCAGCATGATTAAAGTACAGTAACAGTGTGTTGCAGGTACACGGAGTCATCCACACAATACCGAGATTAACTGTTATGTTGATTGTCAAAAGTACAGCAAAAGGAATTGTCGCTTAAATCAAGGTATTGTAGTTTATCCTGTGAACACTGGGCACACAGCAGGAACACACCTTGGACAAGTCACTGGCCAACCTTAGGGCACAGTGTGCACAAGTATTATTACTTATGGGTAATTTTGAGTCAATATAGGCCATATCCTGAATTTTAAATCAGTGTTGTCACTAAACCTCGAGTCCAAGTCCAGTCTCAAGTCCCCAGTGTTCCAAGTCCGAGTCAAGTCCAAGTCATTAAAGAAAATTTCGAGTTGAGTCCGAGTCGAGTCCACTATTGATCCAAGTCAAGGTCAAGTCCAAGTCAATTCCGAAAACAAGACTCCAACCGCACCATTTGACGGTGGCTGATGCTGCCTTTGTGTGAAACCGTCTCTGCTACTGTGTTGGACTAACGTTACTGCTTGACTGCCCCATTTTCATTAATATGCTACAGATAAAAAGCTTGTTCATCGCTCAGCAAGCTCTGCTATCAACAGAGCAATGCACATAGCATGTCACTAACTTCTCTGGGTGGAGTCTTGCCAAATGACGATTGAAGTTCGAGGTTGTCCCTGTCGTCTCCTCGATAGTTCTTCTACATATGGAACACATAGCAGTACTTTTTTTCCCCACTGCACAAGAAGTCTGTATAAGCAAAGCGGACAATCCTAGGGGCTTCTCTCCAGGCATTTTCGTGCCATTAATGTTAGTTTGTTCCTGAACATGACGTATGAACAGGTGAATGTGCATTCTCTTGCACAAAATCAGTATAAAAATGAATGTAAATATAAATATCTTATGCCAAATTATTATGGCATGTGTCAAAAATAAAGAAAAAATCAGAGTCCTCGTCTCCAATTTACGAGTCCAAATGCAGTTAATGCATGAGTCCGAGTCCTCAGTGCTCAAGTCCAAGTCAAGTCACAAACCTTAAAATTAGGGCACGAGTTGGACTCGAGTCCGAGTCTTGGACTCTAGCACTACAAACCTGCTTTAAATTAAACTTAAGAAATTAAAATATGTAATTCTTTTTAATTGTATAATGTATATGTAAGGATTATCAACTGGTAAGGGAGTCTGGCTAGTTCATGCCTGTGACATGACAGTAAAGGCAGGTGTGTGTGTGTGTGTGTGTGTGTGTGTGTGTGTGTGTGTGTGTGTGTGTGTGTGTGTGTAGCATTTAAAATGATGCAAAATAAAGCGAATACAAAGCAAATAAAACTAGATAGAGACTGTGACTAAAGTCATAGTAATTTGCACTAGCTGACCTTTGTCAGTTGAAGGTCAAGGTCATTTGGCTGAATAAAATAAAAAACTGATTGAAAAAATCATGAAAATTGACTGAGTTATCCATCCATCCATTATCTGTACCTACAGGGACGCAGGCAAGCTGGAGCGTATCCCAACTGATTATGGGCGAGAGGTGGGGTACACCCTGGACAAGTCGACAGGTCATCGCAGGGCTGACACATAGACACAGACAACCATTCACACTCGCATTCACACCTACAGTCAATTTAGAGCTTGACTGAGTTATAAGTAATTGAAAAAAAATCCTGTTTTTCATGGATCATTCTGGATCAGTGATGAAGATCACCACCAAAAGTCATAGCAATGTAATTCAGCCCAGAGGCATTCTTCATGTGAAATTTGTTGATGATTAGTTAAAAATTGAGGGAGAAATAACATTCTAAAAACATTAGGAGAATAATAATAATAAGAAGAAGAAGACGAAGAAGAAAGATCCTGAGTGAAGGTAGAAAGATCCTGAGTGAGAGTAACAATTTGCGCCAGTGCTGCTAGCGCAAATTAAAGATTATGGAAACCATACAGTGGCACGGTGGTGTAGTGGTTAGCACTGTCGCATCACAGCAAGAAGGTCCTGGATTTGAGCCCAGTGGCCAAAGAGGGCCTTTCTGTGTGGAGTTTGCATGTTCTCCCCGTGTCTGCGTGGGTTTCCTCCGGGTGCTCCGGTTTCCCCCACAGTCCAAAGACATGCAGGTTAGGCTAATTGGTGGCTCTAAATTGACCGTTGGTGTGAATGTGAATGGTTGTTTGTCTCTGTGTGTCAGCCCTGCGATGACCTGGCAACTTGTCCAGGATGTACCCCACCTCTCGCCCATAGTCGGCTGGGATAGGCTCCAGCTTGCCTGTGACCCTGTACAGGGTAAGTGAGTACAGATACTGGATGGATGGATGGATGGATGGATGGATGGATGGATGGATGGAAATCATACAAACTAGGAAAGAAAAGATTAATCGAGACAAAAATGTCCATGTCACCATAAAACGAGTCCAGTGTCACAAAAGCTCATTGTGAGATATAGTGAACTGAAAGGAGAATGCAGATTATAATTAATTAATTAAAGACCCACATATTGTTTCTCTAATTCTACTGTCAATACATTCCTTAATCTATAATGTATCCATCACCAAAACATTATGCTGTAGAACAACCTATACGAGGTAAATATCACTATGTAGGCCAAATAAATGTGTGCTATGCAATATTGTCATTTACACATCATAAAGTTACAGCTGATTTTCTCCAAACTTGATTTGGTGTTAAGATGCTACCTTAAACATTTTAACTAATTTCTCTGGATTAGCTGCACCAAATTTAACCAATTAAAAGATAATTTACTGTAGCGTTAGAATATCCAGGAAAACAACTTTTCCTTTTTTAATCAACTGGACTCACTTTGTGATGACACACTCCAAATGTAACCTAGGTCCTAAAATGTAATACACAAGCAAGTTAGTGTTTGACGATAAAGTTTAAGAATTATCCTGAACACTAAAACAAGACTTTGCTGTAACAAGATTTTGATACTTGTACTTTTCAGGTGCTGATACATAATAGTGGATGCCCAAGAGACTGTGCATATTACCCTTGCACTGTGTAAGTACATAGATCCATTTTAACACTGAGAAAGCTGTAAGCAGGTAGTTTTCCAAAGTTTGTTTGTTTTATCTGTAACCACTTATCCCATGCTGGGCAAGCTTGAGCCTATCCCAGCTGACCATGGGCAAGAGGCAGGGTACACCCTGGACAAGTCACCAGCTCATCACAGGGCTGACACACACACACACACACAACCATTCACACTCACAGTCAAATTAGAGCCACCAATTAACCTAACCTGCATATCTTTGGACTATGGGAGGAAACCCACGCAGACACAGGGAGAACGTGCAAACTCCACACAGAGAGGTCCTCGTCAGCTGCTGGGTTCAAACCCAGAAGCTTCTTGCTGTGAGGCAACAGTGCTAACCACTACACCACCGTGCCACCGTTTTCCAAAGTAAGATTCAAATATCTATAAACATATCTTGTAACAAACAGAACAAAACAAATCAAGATGACAAAAGAAAAAAACTATTTATATTAGATGAGAGAGTTCCTAAGTTATTAATATAATTCATTTATTTTAGTTAGACCAGGTTATCTCATCTCATCTCATTATCTCTAGCCGCTTTATCCTTCTACAGGGTCGCAGGCAAGCTGGAGCCTATCCCAGCTGACTACGGGCGAAAGGCGGGGTACACCCTGGACAAGTCGCCAGGTCATCACAGGGCTGACACATAGACACAGACAACCATTCACACTCACATTCACACCTACGCTCAATTTAGAGTCACCAGTTAACCTAACCTGCATGTCTTTGGACTGTGGGGGAAACCGGAGCACCCGGAGGAAACCCACGCAGTTAGACCAGGTACTAAATTTAATGTTTTTACATCTCAATTTGATTTTTCAATGTTCTTTTCTGAAAATGTTCTTTTATAATTGATATCCTAACTAACTCTGATATTATTTATTATTCTGTCCACATTCACTGGATATGAGCAATCGCGCACTCTGATTGGCAGCTCTTATAATGTGAGTAGAGAAAAACAAAATGGCGGAGCATGTTGCTGAACCAACCGAGGATGAAATAAAAACTCTACTCAAAAATAAAACCCCAAAAAATACAAAAATAAAAAGCAACAAAATATGGAATAAAAGTATTCAATGGGGGTGGCACGGTGGTGTAGTGGTTAGCGCTGTCGCCTCACAGCAAGAAGGTCCGGGTTCGAGCCCCGTGGCCGGCGAGGGCCTTTGTGTGCGGAGTTTGCATGTTCTCCCCGTGTCTGTGTGGGTTTCCTCCAGGTGCTCCGGTTTCCCCCACAGTCCAAAGACATGCAGGTTAGGTTAACTGGTGACTCTAAATTGACCGTAGGTGTGAATGTGAGTGTGAATGGTTGTCTGTGTCTGTCAGCCCTGTAATGACCTGGCAACTTGTCCAGGGTGTACCCCGCCTTTCACCCATAGTCAACTGGGATAGGCTCCAGCTTGCCTGCGACCCTGTAGAACAGGATAAAGCGGCTACAGATAATGAGATGAGATGAGTATTCAATGGTAAGAACATTATTTTTTTATTTTTCAAGAATTATTATTATTATTATTATTATTATTATTATTATGGCATTTTTCACAAACTGCTACTGTCATTTCACCAGTTTACATTCTAATCGGAAATTATTTTGTCGGATGTTTTGTTTAAAGATTTTATTTATCCAATTTACAAAAAATAAAAATAAAAATGCTCTGTTTCTCAAAATCCAGTGAATGTGGATAGAATAAAATAGTTATTCCATTCACTCTCATTGTACATGGCTTATAGTCGACTTGGCACTACGCACCTCATGGGCTATCAGCTCATGTACGACTTAATTTCATGGAATGACTGTTAAATGTATCTTGTAACAAACAGATCAAAACAAATCAAGATCTCATCTCATTATCTCTAGCTGCTTTATCCTGTTCTACAGGGTCTCAGGCAAGCTGGAGCCTATCCCAGCTGACTACGGGCGAAAGGCGGGGTACACCCTGGACAAGTCACCAGGTCATCACAGGGCTGACACAGACAACCATTCACACTCACATTCACACCTACGGTCAATTTAGAGTCACCAGTTAACCTAACTTGCATGTCTTTGGACTGTGGGGGAAACCGGAGCACCCGGAGGAAACCCACGCGGACACGGGGAGAACATGCAAACTCCACACAGAAAGGCCCTCGCCAGCCACAGGGCTTGAACCCGGACCTTCTTGTTGTAGGCCGTAAGGTGAACCCCGTTTTCGTTTCATCTCGCTCCAACGTCTCCGAATTACGAAATATTTATTTTAAAATTAAGAATGAGTACTAGAAAGTGTGGTGAAAAAAGTTCTCACCTTATAATCCTGTCAATTCCTCGCACTGAGCGATCGCGTGGCGGACTATTTTCCTCTAAAAATGACGTGTCGGGACATCACGTGACCGGTCTGGACCAATCGCGTTGCCGATTTTTGACCACAGATCAGCTGACAGCTTGCGTAATTACAGTCACATTAGTAGAAAAAGTCTCAAACACCCTCCAAAGTGGGTGAAATGTCTTTTAAGTCCTAAATAGTGCTTTAAATACATCACTAAGACAATATTGCATATATGTGGTATATTGAAGTGTTTATATTATTATTAGAATAAAAAATTTTATTATCACCATTATTATAGTACAAAATATGGTGTAATGGTCTATGACTAGGACCATTCATGTATTCATTCTCTTAGGTTATTAACTATAAAGTACTGATCAACCATAAAACAATTTGCTTGAAAAACAGACCTACAATGTTACACAGGCAGTAATGGAATAGAGTATTGACTCATCATTGTGGGCTATACACACCATGGATTAGCCATCTGGCATATATAATATATAGGCAATGCGTGTGATTTCAGATCAAGATTTAAGAAATTGTGCAGGAAGGAGAAGAGTCCATAGGAATAATAATACACAATAATAATAATAATAATAATAATAATAATAATAATAATAATAATAATAATACAACCTATATATAATATTGCAGTTCTATTGCTCAGTTCAGAGGCACAATGGCAGGGATTCAAGTATTCACTACCTATGCAGCAGCACAGTAGAGGTAGGTAAACGCACTAGGCAGCACTATGCACCTGCAGCAGCGGCAACAAAGAAGATGCAAGACTGAGTCATCATACATCACACAACAGAACTATGTGGCAAATTGCAAACTTTAATAGAAAATGTAAACAACAAAACAGTGATATATACACATTACAAATGCAAATTTATATATATATATATATATATATATATATATATATATATATATATATATATATATATATAAAGTCCTGTGGCACGGTGCAAAAAGGCAGGGGTCAGCATCCAGGCAATGACCTAGGTGTCAGTGACAGAGAAAGAGAGAGGGGGGGAAGACACACACACAGTGCTGTGACTAATTGTCTTCACATTGAACAGTAGCAAGTAGCATTCTATGGTCATGTATGAGAAGTTAGTACATGGCTTACTTGTCCTTCTCTTGTTTAGCAGGCTCATTCAGAAATCTGGTGTACTGCTGGTAGCAGCTCTTGTGGTACTGCACCTCCAGAGCCACACAGTCTTTGTCCTTAATGTGTACCAGAATACTGTGGTCATCTTTAGTCTCAGCAGCAGTCTGCAACTTGCCTTGCCAGACAGAAAGACATGCTTATTACCACATAGGAATTTAAGTTTGCCAGTAGCATATTCACATAAAGGCACACATATGTTACATGCATACAAACATTGAAACATAACATCCATGCATGCAAACACACTTGCAGAGGGAGATAGCACTGTAGATAGTCATCAGTGATAGTGACCCTTTGTGTGTGTGGGGGCAGGGGGGTTGGTGGGTTGATCAGTGATTGTGACCCTTTGTGTGAGTGTGTGTGTGTGTGTGGGTGGGTTTGCTTACCTGCTGTTAAGGTCTCAGCTTTTGAAAGAGCTTCCCTTTGTCGTTTGCCTCCCTTTAAGATGAATTTGAGGGTTTTTTTTTTTTTACATATAATGCACAGGGCAGGAAGGATGGGACCTGAGCTGGACATAGGCAGTGCTGACCTGGATCTAAGACTCTTAGTGCTGCCCGATGTTGAGGGGCCAGCTTCGGAGGGGGGGTATGTATTCCCGGTATGTATTCCACCGTTTGAAGGTAAATTCCTGGGTCACTCCGTGCTTCACAGAAGCTATATGCATATAGCACTGCTTACGTGCAAGAAGTTTTCTCCTTTTTGCCGTTATTTCCAAACTTTCCTCTCCTCCACTGCTGCTAGACGAGGCTGTGGCGGCTGCCATGTTGGTCTCTTGTTTACGAAATGGGGCTACGTCAGCAACCGTGGAACCTGTTCTGTAGCGAAATCTTATTCCACGGTGCCAAAATATCATTCCGCGCCGATGACATTAGTTCGCTTTTTCAAGCCTTCGTGCGAAAAATTGACAGCATTACAAGGTGAGAACTTTTTGATGACATCATTTCATAATACGTCCATTTTTAAGAATTGGATATTATGTAGTTCGGAGACGTCGGAGCGGAATCTTGTTTCTGAAAGACTTTTCGGGGTTCACCTTACGGCCTATTGTGAAGCGACAGCGCTAACCACTACACCACCGTGCCACCCCTACAAATCAAGATGATGACAGAAAAAAAACCTAACTATATTAGATGAGAGAGTTGCTAAGTGATTAATAAAATGTATTTATTACCTCACCCAGGACGGAGTCCACCAGGGGGCGAGGTATTGTTTTCGGTGGGGTTTGTTTGTTTCTTTGTTTTTTTGTTAATGATATTACAGGAATATGGCTGGACCAAGCTTCATGACACTTTCAGGACAGATGGGCATTGGTCTCAAATAGAACCTCCAACATTTTGAGGGTCATCCAGTCAAGGTCACCAAAAAGGTCAAAATCATTTTTTCGTGATATCTTCCTTCATATTAATTGATGTGTTCTGATTGGCTGAGAGCAGTATGGTGTGTTCAAATTAGCTGAAAACAGTATGGTGTGCGAATGAGAATCAGAACCATGTGTATTGGCCAAGTATGTTCACACACAAGGTCAAAATCAAGGTCAATGTCAAGGTCACCAAAAAGGTCAAAATATTTTTTTTTTGCGATATATTCCTTCATATTCATCGTAAGTGCTACCGGGCAAGGTTTGTTTTGCCTGGCAACACTTGTTTATTTATTTATTTATTTATTTTAGTTATACCAAGTATTAAATTTCACATTTTTACTCAAACAACTCAATTTTTAAACATTCTTTTCTAAAAATGTTCTTTTATAATTGAGAGCCTAACTAACTCTGATATTAGTTATTATGACATTATTAATAAAGCACAACTATCAAGTGGAGGCTTGAATACTGAGAAAAATGGTTTCATTCTTGTCTTTAAGTCAATAATATCTGATTGTGTATCATCTGTGATTAATTTTATGGTAATTCTATTTTTTTTCTGACAACTGTCTGAACAAAATGTCCTGTCATACATTTTTCCAAGTAAGATATTTAATTGGCCAGCACATTAACAACAGCAGCAGCAACAACAATAACAACAAAACAACTTGAATCGTGAACTAAGTGTTTCCAATTGCATGGATGAACTTGTTGCGCTAATAGTGTTTCCACTTTTCTAATCTTGATCTCTATGCTCTTTTGTTTACAAATGATTTTGCAAACATGAGTGCTTGCACAAAATTAATTCCTCAGACAGTCCACTCACACTGCATTCTAATGAGATCAACGCTATAATGCCTCATCAGCCTAACAGCAGTCAGCAGTAGGCGAGTAAATGGAGAACAGCTTTGCTTTACAGAGCTACTTAACAGTTTACTCTAGAACCTTCTACGGTGATGCTGAAAGACATGAGATCTGCTTGTCCTCATAAAAATCTTCAAGGTGTTCTGAAGGGAAGCCCAACACAAGGATTGATTGATTCCCTTCCAGACAAAATGTCAGAAATTAATTTGGGCATAATGTAATAAATAATCTAACAGGATTACTTATTAACATTAATAAAGATACAATACTTGTTTTATAGAATATGTACAACAGAATCATCACACTTCAAATTTTAGATATTTAATAGGCAAGAATAAGAAGGAAAGAGAATGTGACCTTTCAAAAGGCCAGGTAGATCATACACATGTAAATACAGGTGTGGGCATTTTTCGGGCATGGCTTGGGTTATCTTGTCCCCTTTGAGTGAAGGGTCACTGCAAATTATTACAAAGTTATTCTGACTGATGATGCAATGATGAAATATTTCTATCCTGATGTTCTCCTCTGATGCAATACGATATGGCACGGTGGTGTAGTGGTTAACACTGTCACCTCACAGCAAGAAGGTTCTGGGTTTGAGCCCAGTGGCTGATGGGGGCCTTTCTGTGTGGAGTTTGCATGTTCTCCCCATGTCTACGTGGGTTTTCTCAGGGTGCTCCGGCTTCCCCCACAGTTCAAAGACATGCAGATTAGGTAAAATACCCAGCCACTGGGGTTGCACAAGACAGTGCATACTTAGTGCTGGTCCCAAGCCTGGAGAGATTGGGGAGGGTTATGTCAGGAAGGGCATCTGGTGTAAAAACCTCTGTCAAATCAAATATGAGGATTGTGATGGTCCGCTGTGGCGACCCCTAATGGGAGAAGCCAAAAGAAGATGATGAACTAATTGCAGATAAATTGGTACCAGCGTTTATAACAGCTGATAAACAACAATTAAAAAAGAAATGGAGTGTTGTCATTGCATAGTTTGTCCTCCAGAGGGCATACTGCAACTTCACTGTTGGCGATCACAACAATCAGCTGACCCAAGCAGATACAATGGTGTATCAAACAGATGAAGACATTCAGCTATTAAAAAATATATAAATAAAAACCCTGAAAAAAGTTTCAGTTTTACACATAAATTAATAGCATATATGGCTAAATTGTATTTTTTGTTTTGACTGAAATTCTTTTTTGTACAAATCCTCACAGCAACACAGTGTGGTGCATGTACACGGAGTCTAAAGGAATAAATGTTTCAAGGAAAGTATCCTAAGTATTTCATAGTTATACTAACAATGTATATGTGCTATATTTGAATGATAAACTGTGATGAATGATAAAGATGGATTAAACTTTTTTTCCTAATTATACCTTGAAAACACATAACTAATAAATGTACATTTTTCCATATGAATTGTTATATAGGCCTAATTAAAGTCACTCTGTTGTGTACATAGTACAATTTTTTATGTACATTTAGGCCTGCTTGAATATTTTTGTACTATTCATACTATTTTAATACATTTCTATTTGGATGAATACTTTGTTTTTCAAGGGCTGGGTATAGGTTGATAATATTGGTTATTGGAAATCACAGACCTTTTTTTTATCATTATCAGTGCCAAAAATCCCTTATCGATTGGGCTCTACTCACAACCCAAATGAAGACCTATGAGAAATATTACCCAGCATGTTAGGCAGTGCCCTCCACCACCATCATCAAAACGCCAGCACTTTAGTAAGCACTTTATTAGGAATACTATACTAATACCGGGTAGGGCCTTTTTTTCCTGTCAAAACAGCCTTGACTCTTCATAGCATGGATTCCACAAGATGTTTGAAACATTCCTTTGAGGTTTTGAGATCCTGTTGGATTCAGATCCATTGACAGGGAAGGCCACTGAAGAATATTGAACTCATTGTCATGTTTATGAAACCAGATTGAGACGACACTTGCTTTGTGACATGGTGCATTAACATGATGGAAGTAGCCATTAGAAGATGGTAAATTGTGGCCATGAAGGGATGCACATGATGAGCAACAATATTCAAATAGGCTGTAGCATTCAAGTGATGGTTGACTGGTATTAATGGGCCCAAAGTATGCCAAGAAAACATTCCCTATACCATTACATCACCTCCACCAGCCTGGACTGTTGATACAAGACAGATTGGGTCCATGGATTTATCTTGTTGGTGCCAAATTCTGACCCTACCATCGATGTGCCTCAACAGAAATTGACATTCAACGGACCAGGCTATGTTTTTCCAGTCTTCGTCTGTCCTAGTTTTGGTGAGCCTGTGCCCACTGCAGCCTCAGCTTTCTGTTCTTGGCTGACAGAAGTGGAAGTCGACATGGTCTTCTGTCTTCTGCTGTTGTAGCCCATCCAACTCAAGCTTCAACATGTTGTGAATTCTGAGATGTTTTTCTGTTTTACTGTAGTTACTGTAGCTTTCTGTCAGCTCAAACCAGTGTGGCTGCTCTCCGTTGATCTCTCTCTCTCTCTCTCTCTCTCTCTCTCTCTCTCTCTCATCAACAAGGCATTTCTGTCTGCAGAACTGCCACTCGCTGGATGATTTTTTTTCTTTATTGCATCATTCTGAATAAAACTCTAGAGACTCTTGTGTGTGTGAAAATCCAAGGAGATCAGAAGTTATAAAAATACTGAAATGAGCCCGTCTGGCACCAACAATCATGCCACTGTCAAAGTCATTGAGATTTCTAATGGTTTGTGTGAATATTCAAAGCTGCTAGTCATATCTGCATGATTTTATGAATTGCACGATTGGCTGATTACATAATTGCATGAGTGAGTAGGTGTACAGGTATTCGTAAAGTGAGACGGCCTTTCAATTTGGTCATTGTGATATATGTTTATTTCTGTAATATCTCAACAACAACAACAAAAAAAGAGAAGACAGGCCATTCTGTGGCTGAGAAGTTATTTAATTTGAGGGGATTCCCTAGCAAATAATATGCATGAAATCACTCACTTTGTGCAGTCAAACAGACAGAGGAAGTCCGTGTGCGCATGCACAGGTTTACCTGAGTCGTAGTCGTTTTCTTCTTCTTTTGGGTTTTACGGCAGTTGGCATCTACAGTGTTGCATTACTGCCATCTACAGGTTTACCTTGACCGTGCACTGACAGTTACATCATTCTGTCACTAAACGAATGGCTAATCACACGGAGGTGCTCACTGACCACCGATATTGTTACTTGTTTGTGTGTTTTTGGCTGTTGTTACTGATCAACTTGTACAGTATCAGTCAATGCAGCACTATAGTCGGCAGGAATTGATAGACTTCGGAGTTGCCCATAGTAGGGCAATAACGACGTCATTCCAGCGGACTCACAGTATCCCTACCATTAGCGCTAGAGCTCCGGGCTCCCCATGGATTACCATCCCAGAAAAGCGATGCAGACGCCGGAGAGAGAGGAAGCAGAAGCGGGACTGCAGGGCGGGCATCCATGCTAGGCTACGGAAAAACCCGCACAAACCACCAATTCCCAGCCTCTTTCTCTCAAACGCCAGGTCCATCACCCACAAGATCGGTGAACTGGAGCTTCTTCTAGCTACTAATAACACCTTACGGAATATAAATGCCATGATCTTTACAGAGACATGGCTCAACTCTTCCATCCCGGACACTGCCGTTGAGCTAGCCAACAGGACGCTACACAGACAGGACAGATCCAGCGACACTGGTAAGAGCAGAGGAGGGGGGCTAAGTGTGTATGTGAATAATAACTGGTGTACACAGAGCCGTATTATTGACTGTCACTGCTCCCGGGATCTGGAGTCTCTGTCAGTGTTGTGCAGGCCCTTTTACCTGCCGAGAGAGATAAGTGTTGTCATTCTGATTGCTGTTTACATCACCCCTGATGCTAATGCTAGCGCTGGACTTGCCCACCTTCACCAGCTCATCAGCAAGCAGCAGAAACAGCACCCTGAGGGGGTCCATGTGATTGCAGGGGACTTTAATCAGGCTAGCTTAAAGTCAGTCCTCCCTAAATTCACTCAATATGTGAATTGTGCTACCAGGGGAAACAATATTCTTGACCATGTTTATTGCAACTTAAAGCATGCCTACAGAACAGTGGTTCTCCCCCATCTGGCCCTCTCAGATCATCTCTCTCTGCTCCTCCTCCCTGCTTACATCCCTCTTAGGAGGACAGCTAAGCCCTGCATTAAAACCATCACAACATGGCCTGACAGTACACTTGCACAACTCCAAGACTGTTTTTCAAATACTGAATGGTCCCCGTTTGAAAATCTGGATCTTCAGGAGTACACAGAAACTGTCCTTTTCTATATTAACACATGCATTGACAATGTAACTGTAAATAAACGAATCCGGGTATTTCCAAATCAAAAACCATGGATGACGTCGCAAGTCCATCAATTCCTCACAGCACAGGACAGAGCCTTCAGATCAGGGGACAGAGCACTTTACACCATTGCTAGGGCTGATTTGAGGAGGGGGATTAGGATGGCCAAGCTTGCATATAAAGATAAGATTGAAGATCTAGTCGCGGATAACAATCCGAGGAGAGTACGGCAGGGGCTACAACATCTCACTAACTACAGAGGCAGCCATACAGCAGCTACAGCAGCAGACGGAGCCCTGCTGGCAGAGGAGCTAAATAGTTTCTTTGCCCGCTTCGAGACCAGAAGCTCCTCCTCCACAACTCCCCTGGACACCACAACATCTGCCTTCACCGTTGAACAGCATGAGGTGAGGCAGGTCTTTAAAATGGTGAACTTGTTAGGGTTTTGCTGAGATTTGAACCCAGGTCGCTGGTGTAGTGATCCAGCAAACCCCCACTAGGCCACCAGGGGATTGACTCAAGTGCAGAGGCGTGAGATGATAGTAGAGTACAAAAAAAAAACAGTTTATTTACAGAGTAAAAAATCCAAGGCAAAAAAACAAAACAAAAGTATGATCCAAAGGTTCAAAGTCCAGGGCCCTGTACTACGAACGGAGGTTAACCTACCCAGAAGTAACCCAGGGTTCCCCCGCTAAACCGGGGTTGACAAAACCTGGTTATCTTGTTTGGGGTTAAATGGTACTACGATGCCAGTTATGAAGTTGATTTGCTGAACCTGGTTTAACCTAATCAGGGTTAATGCACGTTCATGTTAAAGGGGAGGTTATCAGCACAAATCACCACTGTTCACAATGGCACGGTCGCCGTGCTTCACGGAGGAAGAATGCGCTGTCATAATGCAAAGCTACGAGGAGTTCAAAACAACATTAAGAGCAAAATCTAACACAGCGTCTGCCAATAAGGAGCGGCAAGCATGTTGGCAACGAATTGCCGATCGGGTAAATGCGCAAGTACATTCTCCCTTCTACATGTTCCAGAACAGAAGTATAGGATGAGAGAAAGCTTCATGATCAATCACAAGTCACAGAAAATGGTCCTTCGACATGGCCCCAGTCATATATAGCTTGTTTAATGTCCGAAAAATCCTGAATAAAATTTGGTATGGTAAATTCATGGAGTAGCTTACTTAAGCTGATATGTGCACAGAGTCACATGAATTAGGATGACTGACTGTTCAGTCCCTTTGACTAAGTTGGTGTATGTCCTGTGAACATTTCAGAGGCAACAGCAGTGCCAAACGCACCTGGCAACAGGTGAAAATGAAATATAAAAACATCATTCATAATGGTGTGTGTGTGTGTCGTTCTTTTTCTGTACTGTGTTTAAGATGAAAAAGCTTTTGCCCAAGGACAAGAAGTAGGCTAAACAGCATTTGCCTTTTATTTATTCAAGTTTTATCTGTTTGCCTAATAGTTCAAATTGTTTTGTATATAGTTTATAATGTAGTTGTGTGATATTAATTATAATATTGTGGGAAAACTACTTTGCACGGACGTTCATTTAATTTATTCTATCATCATTTTGTTTGTTCTATTTTTGTGTATTTTATTTATTTATCTGTTTGTCTAGTTGTATCTATTTTTCTAATAATATATTTTTTGCATTAATTGTTTTTTCCTATTAAAATAATCTTGTGTTCTTGTTATAACTTTATCCATTTATCTGACTGTTTAGTTGTATCTATTTTTGTTACAATTTCAATATTTTAATATAAGTTTTTTTCTATTAAAATGTTCTTGTGTTATATTTATTGTAGTTGTATCTATTTTATATCTCAGACTTAAATATTTTTGTAAAACAAGTGTTTTTCTATAAAATATTCTTGCGTTCTTGATAACTATGTTCTTGAGTGGGTTCTTTTTTTTTACAGAAAAGCCGTTCTGCATGGACATTCATTGAAGCCCTCATTGTTTTTTAATGGTTATTTATGAGTGTTTAGGGGTTACAATAATGTAAGTCTAGGTTGCTTTATATAAAAGGTATGTCCAGAAATATTGTCACTGTCTAAGCAGAGGGATCTGGCTTCTTTAGACGCTGTCTTCTTAAAACTGAATAAATATTTAAAAAGAGCCAAATGAGCCAGTCTTTTGAACGGCTCTTTTCAAAGAACGGATCACAAAGATGCGGATCCCATCAAAGGGCCATAAATCCCATCTCTAATCTGGCCTCCGATATCGCACGGGTCATCCAGGTACGCTGGCATTGTCTCTAGAGGAAATGTCGGTGGAGAGGTGGTGTTTAAAAAGGGTGTGGTTAATCGGAAACCTCGGGTTAACCAAGAACATAACCTGAGACGAGCAGGTTTGAGATGCAGCGTAAGTTGCCATGGCAGCATACCTTGGTTTGAACATAGCCAACTTTCGTAGTATGGGTTAATCGGGAAGTTACGCTGCACGTGATCAAGTTACTCTTGAAGTTACCCTGGTAAGCCAGAAAACCCGCTTCGTAGTACAGGGCCCAAAAATGAGAAAAGAGGCAAAATGCAAAACGCTCAGAAGATCCAAAAAGGTAGTACAAAGATAAGAAAAGAAAAGGCAAAATGCAAAACGCTCAGAAGATCCAAAAAGGTAGAACAAAATCCAAAGAAAACAAAATACCAAAAAACACAAGAGCATAAGCAAGGTACACGGGACAGAGGAAACAAACCATAGGTAGCACAAAGACTCCGTGACTGGGGACCAAACTGAGGAAGTATTTATATACAAGCTAAATGGGAAACAGGTGACAATAATGAGGACTAAACAGGCAATCAAAACAACCACAAAAAACACAGAAGCAGTGGTGACCTCTAGAGGCCCAAAACAAACATGACAAGAAAAAAAAACATAACAGTGGCCTCTAGAGGCCAAGACAGTCCCCAGTCCTAACAGGACCCCCCCAAGGAGCGTCTCCTGATGTTCCCAGGGCGATCCGGATGGGCCGAATGGAAGTCCCAACAAAGTTCTTTATCTAATACATCCCGAGCGGGAACCCAGCAGCGCTCCTCAGGGCCATAGCCCTCCCAGTCCACTAAATATTGGAGCCCACCGCGGACCTGGCGGGAGTCAAGCAGGCGGTGCACAGTGAACACAGTCTGACCCTGGAGGATGCGGGGGGGCGGGGGATTCCTAGGGGCAGGGGCATACATGGACGACAGTATGGGCCGCAACAGGGAAACATGGAATGTGGGGTTGATCCTTAGCGTCCGTGGTAACTGGAGCCGGTAGGAGACAGGGTTCACCCTGTGCACAACTTTGAAGGGACCAACGTAGCGAGGAGCAAGCTTGCGATTCTCCACCCGCAGCGGAAGGTCCTTGGCGGACAGCCAAACCTGCTGCCCAGGGCGGAAAACGTGGGCAGGCCTTCTATGGCGGTTGGCCTGAGTCTGGTTGGACCTGGAAATCTGGATGAGGGTCCTCCTGACCTTGCTCCAGGTCTTGTGACACCGTCTCACATATTGGTTGACCGAGGGCACCCCAGCGTCCTCCTCCTGGTCCGGGAACAGAGGTGGCTGGAACCCGAATTGGCACTGGAACGGCGACAGCTTGGTGGCCGATGACTGCAGGGTGTTGTGGGCGTACTCTGCCCATGGCAGCCAGGTGCTCCACGATGTCAGGTTATCCATCACCAGGCCTCGCAGGGTGGTTTCCAGGTCCTGGTTGAGCCTCTCCGTCTGGCCATTGGACTGGGTGTGGAACCCAGAGGAGAGGCTGGCAGTGGCCCCGATGAGCTTGCAGAACCCGTGCCACACTCGGGAGGAGAACTGGGGCCCCCGGTCTGAGACGATGTCCCGTGGGAGACCAAAGACTCGGAAGACATGCATAAACATTAGTTTCACTGTTTCAAGGGCAGAAGGGAGCTTGCACAATGGTATGAAGTGGCAGGCCTTAGAGAATCTGTCGACTATGACTAAAATGACAGTGTTACCTTGAGAGTCAGGAAGGCCCGTGATGAAGTCGACCGCCACATGGGACCAGGGATGCCGGGGAATAGGCAGAGGATGCAGGAGACCCTGGGGACGCTGTCATGGGTTCTTGGTTCTGGTGCAAACATCACAGGACAGGACGAATGACCTCACTTCCTTCTCCATGCTCGGCCACCAGAAGTGTCTTTTCAAGAAGTCCAGGGTCCTCCGAGCTCCCGGGTGGGCGGTGAGAGGGGACGAGTGACCCCACTGGAGAACCTTGGCCCGGGCTTGACAAGGGACGTACAAGAGGCCCGGTGGCCCCGTCCCAGGACCAGGGTCCTGGCGTTGAGCCCGTCGGATGACCTCCTCGACACCCCAGCGGACAGAGGCCACAATCCAGGACACAGGGATGATAGGCCCAACTTCACTCTCCCTGTTGGTGGCAGAGAACAGCCTGGAAAGCGCGTCAGGCTTGGTGTTCTTAGAGCCGGGGCGGTACGATAGGATGAAGTTAAATCGACTGAAAAACAGGGCCCACCTAACCTGTCGTGGGTTCAGTCTCTTGGCTTGCTGGAGGTACTCCAGGTTCTTGTGGTCCGTCCAAACCAGGAATGGATGTTGCGCTCCCTCCAGCCAGTGCCTCCACTCCTCAAGGGCCAGTTTGACCGCTAGCAGTTCTCGGTCCCCCACATCATACCGGGACTCTGCAGGGCTCAGGCGGTGGGAGAAGTATGTGCAGGGGTGCAACTTCCCCTCCGAGCGTTGAGAGAGAACCGCGCCAACACCACTGTCCGAAGCGTCCACCTCGACGATGAATGGTTGAGAAGTGTCCGGGAGGACCAGAATGGGTGCCGTGCAGAAGCGGTGCTTGAGGTCCTTAAACGCCTTTTCCGCCTGAGGAGACCAGACATAAGATCCACCAGTCCTTTTTGTGAGATCTGACATGGGTGCTGCTACGGAACTGAAGTTCCTGACGAACTTGCGGTAGAAGTTAGTGAATCCTAAGAACCGCTGCACCTCCTTAACGGACTTGGGAGTGGGCCAGTCCCGGACGGCCAGGGTCTTGGCTGGGTCCATTTCGAGTTGTCCTGTCCGTACAATAAATCCCAGGAAGGAGACCTCGGGGACATGAAACTCGCATTTCTGGGCCTTAGCAAACAGATTGTTCCGTAGCAGCCTCTGGAGAACCTGGCGGACATAGTGGTGGTGCTCCTGCAAGGTCTTAGAAAATATCAAGATGTCATCGAGGTAGACGAAAACGTACTGATTGATCATATCCCTCAAGACATCGTTGATAAGGGCCTGAAACACAGCTGGCACATTGGTGAGTCTGAAGGGCATAACTTGGTACTCGTAGTGCCCTGACGGGGTGTTAAAGGCAGTCTTCCACTCATCTCCCTGTCGGATGTGGATGAGGTGATATGCATTCCGTAAGTCCAACTTGGTGAAGACAGTGGCACCTTGGAGCAGATCAAACACTGTGGACATCAGCGGAAGGGGATAGCGGTTGCGCACAGTGATCTTGTTCAGGCCCCTGTAATCAATACACGGCCGGAGCCCCCCATCCTTCTTGCCGACAAAGAAGAAGCCGGCACCAGTGGGTGAGGTGGAGGGTCGAATGAACCCAGAGGCCAAGGCGTCCTTGATGTACTCCTCCATGGCCTTGCGTTCTGGCTGAGAGAGGGAAAACAGTCTGCTGCGAGGAGGGGTAGCCCCAGGGAGCAAGTCGATGGCACAGTCGTAGGCACGGTGCGGAGGAAGAACGGCAGCCCTGCTCTTGCTGAAAACTTATTTGAGATCCCAGTACTCTGTGGGAACTTGAGATAACTCGGTGAGATCAGGAGGCTCGGCAGGAGACACAAGAGAGCTAGAGAGCAGACAAGAGGCATAGCATGCAGGACCCCACTCCACAACCTGGCTAGTGACCCAGTCTATACAAGGGTTGTGGTGGGTAAGCCAAGGAAGACCTAGAATAACTGGGAACTCTGGTGAATGAATCAGGTGCAGGGATATTTCTTCCTTGTGACCTTGAGACTGGAGGAAGACTGGAGAAGTTACTTGGGTGACTCTTCCGTCACCTAAGGCTTGGCCATCCAGGGCAGACACAGACAGTGGGACTTCAAGAGGCGCAGTCGGGACATTGATACTTTGGGCAAAGTGGACATCCATAAAGTTTCCAGCCGCCCCGGAGTCTAACAAGGCCTGGCAAGAGTGGACGGACTCACCCCAGGAGATGGAGACCGGGATGTAGACTCCTTGGCCAGGGAGTTCAGGAGAGAGGGTAGGCCCTGTCACAACCCTCCCTCGGCTGGACGGGGCGGTCCTTTTCCTGAGAGCTCGGGACATGATGCTTGGAAATGGCCAGGCTTGCCACAGTAGATGCAGCACTTGTCCCTCCTTCTGCGCTCCCTCTCAGACGCGGAGAGATGAATACGGCCCACTTGCATGGGCTCCGGACAGTCACTGGAGGAGGTAGACGGGTTCCAAGTTGAGGCAGTGAGGCCGGGGAGGCTCAGGACTTGGCAACGCTCTCTAATCCTGTTGTCAAGACGAATGGCATGTGAAATCAGTGTTTCGAGGTCACTTGGGCATCCGATAGAGGCCAGACCGTCTTTGATGGGGTCAGACAGACCATGGTGGAAGGCTGAAACCAGGGCAGTCTCGTTCCATCCACTTACTGCGGCGAGCATCCAGAACGAAATGGCGTAGTCTGCGATGCTTCCTCCTTGCCGGATGGACATGAGCTTTTTGGCTGCGTCTTTACTGATGTCTGCTTGATCGAAGACACAAAGCATCTCCTCCATAAACAGCTGGAAATCAGAGCACTTGGGTCCCTGTCTCTGCCAGATGGCTGTTGCCTTACCAGCTAACAAGGTTATCACAAAGGCAATCTTGCAGCGATCCGTAGTGTAGGTGGTGGGCTGGAGCTCAAAGGTGAGTTGGCACTGGGTAAGGAACTCCCAGCACTCACTGTGCTTGCCGTCATACCTCTGTGGTGCAGGAAGGCTGGGTTCGGAGGTGAAGGAGGCAGCAGGCACTGGAGCGGATGGTGGAGCAAGAGCAGGGGGAAGAGAAGTCAGCTGTGCCAGGGTTTTCCCAATTTGCTGAAGCAGTACCTCGCGGTGAGCAAGGGTCTTACGTTGGCTTGCAAGAGTTCATCCATGAGTGTCCATGGTAGCTCCGAAATGTGTTAAAGCAGCCACAATTCCCTGAAGGTTAGCCGGGTAGACAGTTGAAGAAGCCTCTGCTGAATCAGTTATGACGGAGTCTTTCTGTTAGGGTTTTGCTGAGATTCGAACCCGGGTCGCTGGCGTAGTGATCCAGCAAACCCCCACTAGGCCACCAGGGGATTGACTCAAGTGCAGAGGCGTGAGACGATAGTAGAGTACAAAAAAAAAACAGTTTATTTACAGAGTAAAAAATCCAAGGCAAAAAAAAAAGTATGATCCAAAGGTTCAAAGTCCAAAAATGAGAAAAGAAGAGGCAAAATGCAAAATGCTCAGAAGATCCAAAAAGGTAGTACAAAGTCCAAAGATAAGAAAAGAAAAGGCAAAATGCAAAACGCTCAGAAGATCCAAAAAGGTAGAACAAAATCCAAAGAAAACAAAATACCAAAAAACACAAGAGCATAAGCAAGGTACACGGGACAGAGGAAACAAACCATAGGTAGCACAAAGACTCCGTGACTGGGGACCAAACTGAGAAAGTATTTATATACAAGCTAAATGGGAAACAGGTGACAATAATGAGGACTAAAGAGGCAATCAAAACAACCACAAAACACAGAAGCAGTGGCGACCTCTAGAGGCCCAAAACAAACATGACAAGAAAAAAAACATAACAGTGGCCTCTAGAGGCCAAGACAGTCCCCAGTCCTAACAGAACTCCAGGAAGGCTGCTGGCCCTGACAGGATACCGGGGAAGGTACTCAAAGCATGCTGCAATGAACTCGCTCCTGTCTTCACCAACATCTTCAATTTATCTCTCTCCCAGGCTACCATCCCCCCTTCTCTAAAGTCAGCAATAATCATCCCTGTTCCGAAGAAATCATCTGCAAACAGTTTAGCAGACTAGAGACCGGTGGCTCTTACCCCTCTCATAATGAAGTGTTTTGAAAGACTGGTGCTAAAACACATTAAAACCTGCTTCCCTTCATCCCTGGACCCATATCAGTTTGCTTACAGAACTAACCGGTCCACAGATGATGCTGTTTCCATTATTCTCCATACTGCCTTGGAACACCTGGAACACAAGAACAGTTACGTCAGGATGCTTTTTGTGGATTACTCTTCTGCTTTTAACACCATCATCCCAGACATCCTGATTCGTAAACTGCTGATCCTTGGCCTCCCTCCATCCATCAGTAGCTGGATCAAAGACTTTCTGACTAACCGTCCCCAGTCCGTCAGAGTCGGCCCTCACATCTCATTTTCAATTGCACTCAGTACCGGCTCACCTCAGGGCTGTGTGCTGAGTCCCCTCCTCTATTCACTATACACATATGACTGTACATCTTCATCTCCCTCTATTTCTGTCTTTAAATTTGCAGATGACACTACTGTGGTTGGACTCATTACAGGCAGCGATGAGTCTGCCTACAGGCAAGAAGTCCTGTGCCTGTCTGAGTGGTGCTCTGCAAACAACCTCATCCTCAATGCCACAAAAACAAAAGAACTGATAATAGACTTCAGGAAACACAACATAAACCATCAGTCTCTCCTCATTAATAATGTGTGTGTGGAAACAGTGAACTCATTCAAACTTCTGGGTATCCACATCACAGACAACACAACATGGTCACTAAACACACAGGCAACTGTAAAGAAAGCTCAACAACGTCTTCACTTCCTGAGAATACTCAGGAAAAACGATCTGTGTCAGAAGCTGTTGGTGTCTTTCTACAGGTCGACAATAGAAAGCATCCTGACATACTGCATCTCTGTGTGGTTCGCGGGGTGCTCTGCTGCCGATAAGAAAGCTCTGGAGAGAATCATAAAGACAGCAGAGAAAATCATCGGCTGCCCTCTTCCCTCTCTGTCAGACATTGCACACTCCCGTATTCTCTCCAGAGCACGAACTATCATCAAGGACAATTCTCACCCAGGTCACCATCTGTTTGAACTGTTGCCCTCTGGCAGGCGTTATAGGTCCATCAAATCCAGAACCACTAGATTCATAAACAGTTTCTTCCCATATGCCATAACATACCTAAACAAACAGAAATGACAACTGCCTAAGCCACCCTCTCACTTATGAACTCTTCACGTTGTACTCTTTATTCTTGATTGCATTCTGTATAGATGTTGTTGTTTTTCATTGTTTTACTGTTTTATTTATTTTATTATTTTACTATTGATGGTATTGAGTACTGAGTTGGAGTAGCAGCATAATTTTGTTGTACTTGACGTATAATGACAATAAACGCATTGAATTGAATTGAATTGAATTGAATTGAATTGAATTGAATTGAATTGAATATTTATTAGTTTGGTCCTGCGTTTCCTTTCCTTCGCAACATAACATCTTTTCTTCTCGCTTTCCGTTATTGTAGTAGGTCTTTCACATTTCATTCGCACACTCACGTCCTCCATTTTTCTCTCCTGTTTCAAATTTGTATCCCACAATGCCTTGTGCGAACAGGGAAAGCACACCATGTGATGCATGACGTAGTATCTTGAATTGGGTCATGGTGAAGCAGGAAAAAATAGCGGAGAATTTAGGGCCACGTGTCCCTATATTAATTAATTGTTCTATTAAAAAAAATTAATAAAATTGGAAGTCTGTGGTTCGAATTCAGTAGCTTTCGGTCCACTAAACAAAAATAATTGGGTGTCAGGGAAAATTCTTTTTATGACCTACACTTGAAAAAATTTGAAAGGCAGCCTACCTTTAATAAAGTGCTCAGTTAGTGTAGGCATGTCTAATAAATTGGCGACTTAGAATAAACAGTGCTTACATCACTGCAGTGGCAATAGTAATAGTAACAATAGCAGCAGTAATGGTCATACATCACTATATAGTGTGCAGCTAGTAGTCATTAGGACAGTATTAGGACAAATAATAATACTAGTAATACTAGTAGTAGTAGCAGGAGGAGGAGTAATACATAGCTACGGTAAATCTTGATAATGAATTAGAAAGTATGCCATTTACAAAATATGGATGAGTCACAGAATACATATTCATGGAAAATTAAAAATATCTTAAAAAGCATGGATCTTTTACATGGGCAGCATGGTGGTGTAGGGGTTAGCACTGTCACCTCACAGCAAGAAGGTTCTGGGTTCGAGCCCAGTGGCCGATGAGGGCCTTTCTGTGTGGAGTTTGCATGTTCTCCCCGTGTCTGTGTGGGTTTCCTCCAGGTGCTCTGGTTTCCCCCACAATCCAAAGACATGCAGGTTACAGTGGTGCTTGAAAGTTTGTGAACCCTTTAGAATTTTCTATATTTCTGCATAAATATGACCTAAAACATCATCAGATTTTCACACAAGTCCTAAAAGTAGATAAAGAGAACCCAGTTAAACAAATGAGATAAAAATATTATACTTGGTCATTTATTTATTGAGGAAAATGATCCAATATTACATATCTGTGAGTGGCAAAAGTATGTGAACCTTTGCTTTTAGTATCTGGTGTGAGCCCCTTGTGCAGCAATAACTGCAACCAAACGTTTCTGGTAACTGTTGATCAGTCTTGCACACCGGCTTGGAGGAATTTTAGCCCATTCCTCTGTAGAGAACAGCTTCAACTCTGGGATGTTGGTGGGTTTCCTCATATGAATTGCTCGCTTCAGGTCTGTCCACAACATTTCGATTGGATTAAGGTCAGGACTTTGACTTGGCCATTCCAAAACATTAACTTTATTCTTCTTTAACCATTCTTTGGTAGAACAACTTGTGTGTTTAGGGTTGTTGTCTTGCTGCATGACCCACCTTCTCTTGAGATTCAGTTCATGGACAGATGTCCTGACATTTGCCTTTAGAATTCACTGGTATAATTCAGAATTCATTGTTCCATCAATGATGGCAAGCCGTCCTGGCCCAGATGCAGCAAAACAGGCCCAGACCATGATACTACCACCACCATGTTTCAGAGATGGAATAAGGTTCTTATGCTGGAATGCAGTGTTTTCCTTTCTCCAAACATAATGCTTTTCATTTAAACCAAAAAGTTCTATTTTGGTCTCATCCGTCCACAAAACATTTTTCCAATAGCCTTCTGGCTTGTCCACGTGATCTTTAGCAAACTGCAGACAAGCAGCAATGTTCTTTTTGGAGAGCAGTGGCTTTCTCCTTGCAACCCTGCCATGCACACCATTGTTGTTCGGTGTTCTCCTGATGGTGGACTCATGAACATTAACATTAGCCAATGTGAGAGAGGCCTTCGGTTGCTTAGAAGTTACTCTGGGGTCCTTTGTGACCTCGCTGACTATGACACGCCTTGTTCTTGGAGTGATCTTTGTTGGTCGACCACTCCTGGGGAGGGTAACAATCAGAGTGCGAATTACCCCACCATAATTGTGGGGTACCATCATGGTCCACTATCATATCAATCCCCCCCCCCCCCCCCCGGTCCTGTCCCGTCTTGTCTATGGAAGTCGGTGTCAGTAACTCAACACAATAACTCTGAACAATAATTTTTAATGTCATTAAGAAGCATGACAAACCATACAGTACTACCACAGAAGAAAAACAGCAGTACAACCTGATAACCTTCTTTGTCAGAACAAACTGGGTATCAACACTACAAATGAGTCACATACAGTATATACACACATGCAGAACAGTCCTGCTGAATGTCTTGCTCTCTTTCATCTTGCTGTGCCTCTCCTGTCTGCTGGGAACCCATTTTCTTTATTCACATGAACAGTGTATAAAACCTAACTGCACCTACACTTGTACTGTAATTGTCTGTAGATCTTAGTGCTAATATTTACTACTTACTCTTTTAGCACCAAAAAAATGCCTGATCAAGTTTATTTTCAAATCAAGTTTATTTGTACAGCGCTTTTAACAATAAACATTGTCGCAAAGCAGCTTTACAGAATTTGAACGACTTAAAACATGAGCTAATTTTATCCCTAATCTATCCCCAATGAGCAAGCCTGTGGCGACGGTGGCAAGGAAAAACTCCCTCAGACGACATGAGGAAGAAACCTTGAGAGGAACCAGACTCAAAAGGGAACCCATCCTCATTTGGGCAACAACAGACAGCCTGACTATAATATTAACAGTTTTAACAGGTATAACCCTCAACTGTCCTCATGGGGCCGTCCTTCACAGGAGTGGGGCGATAAAACTCCGACCAGACACAGGGCACCAGGATGGATCAAGCAGGTCCGAGGGGCAGAAGAGGCCAGCATCTCAATCCCAGGACCAACATGCAACCCAGAGGGACAGATGGGGGGGGAGAGAAAGAAAACACGTTGTTAGGTATGCCCTGCTCTGGCTGGATGCTTGATTGGGTGATGGGAGCACACTCCTCAGCAATGATGAGATGCAGATGGGACCCTTAGGCCTGGCCAAGACAATTCAGTTACATTTCACCGGGTCTGGGACATGCGACAGACACAGGGCACCAGGATGGATGCCCTGTGTCTGTCGCATGGAACAGTATACATATTGCACATATTGCACCGAGTACAAGCAGGGACTCCGGCAAAAATGCCTGATGTCTGGCCCTTTTCTTTTCCTCATGTTTGGCCTACTGCAGTGGTCTCCAATTAGTTTTCATGGAGGGCCAAATTATGAACAGTAAGTGAGGCCAAGGGCCGCAGCCACCCCCCCACCCCAAACCCACCCACCCCACATGGCCATGCAAGACACAGAAGGTGGTACTAAAAAAATAGTAATTTTTATTAGGCCTACTCGCAGTAGCAAACATTTTGCAATATGAAAAAAAAAACAAATATTAAGTGTCCAGAAGGGCTGTGTATTACAAAGTATGGACAACTAACAACCATCCTCCACACACACACACACACACACACACACACACACACACACACACACACAGGGAGGGAGGGAGACAGTGCACAGAATTATCACTTTCTTTAAAAATGTAAAATAAAACATCAGCTTTCTTTACAAATGTAAAATAAAACATCAGCTTTCTTTAAAAATGTAAAATAAAACATCAGCTGCCACACAACTATATCTGCTGCCACACTAGTGCCAGGAAAAGCAGTATACATGGGCAATGGACAAACTATACACAACTAACCACCTTCCTAGCCGGGGAGAGAGAGAGAGAGAGAGAGAGAGAGGTGCAGGATTCTACAAGACCGCATCAGCCACATCAGTCACTGAAGAGAGATAGAGGATTCTGCAGGACCATATCAGCCACGTCAGTCACTGAAGAGAGAGATAGAGAGAGATAGAGAGAGAGCAAACAGACCAGATATTAAATGTCTGGGATAATAAAATGCTTACTGAGTAATAGGCCTACTACTGATAGACACAAATATTTTACTCACCAATCAGTGTGAGAGATGGCAGTGACTGGATGAGGAGGCAACCTTCATGAAGTCTGGTTTGTATTCTGTTGTGGCAATCTTCAAACAATCGCCAAGGTGTGCGTCAGACAATCTGTTTCTTGCGTCATTTTTGAGACAGTTCATTGCCGAAAATGAGGCTTCACATATGTATGTGGAGGGGAAACTTGTCAAAAGGAGCATTGCAACTGATCTGGTGTTTCTGAATCGATCACGGTCGACATTGATCCAGAATTCAGCCAACTCGCGCTCCTGGTGGTGCGCTTTAAGCGTGTCGGATGTTGCCATTTCCGAGACCTCCATCTGAAGCGATGCTTCATCTATAGAAGGCAACAGTTTCTTGGCCTCCGATGTCCACTGGCCATCAGGCGTCACAGAGAACGGCTGTCTCAGAAAAAGGAGGATGTCACGGGAGAGCTTGCGGTTGCTTTCAAATCGCTCCTTGAAGTTCTCCGCCAGTTTGGTCACGAAGTGCACCATTGCTGGATCTTCGCGCATGCCGTTCTTTTCACAGTGCTGTTGCAAACGAGGAAAGTGCAACTTTCTCCCTCGAATGTCTCTCTCGAAAATGTTCAGCTTTCCCTGGAATGCTTCAATAGCTTCGTACATGTCTGCAACAGTGTGATTCTTGCCTTGTAGTTTAAGGTTAAGGTGATTCAGATGAGACATTATGTCGCTTAAAAAACACACGTATGCCATCTCCTTCCGATCGGTCAAAAAAGTCTGGAACTGTTGCGCTTTTTGACTCTGCAGGCTGGAGAGGAACGAAACAAGCTCGGCGTGCAGGTCACACACACGCTCCAACACACGGCCTTTGCTCAGCCAGCGCACGTCGTTCTGCAGCAAAAGGTCTCTGTGCTCAGCTGACATTTCTTCCAAGAAGGCTCGGAAAACCCGGTGTTGCAGACTTGAATTCGCTCGAATGAAATTCACTAGCCTGGTCACAAAATCCATGACATCTTTCATTTTGTTGTCGAGTTTCGCGCACAGCACTGACTGGTGAATGATGCAGTGAAATGTCAACATCTTTGGGTTAATTGCGGACAGCCTGCTCGCCAATCCCTGTCGAAGTCCCACCATGGACGGGGCTCCATCAGTGACAACTGACACAATTTTGTCCACGTCCAAGCCAGCCTTCTCAAAGAACCGTGTCAGCTCGTTAAAGATAATCTCCCCCGTTGAGCGCCCAGGTAGAGGAAGCAAACATAGCAGCTCTTCCCTGAATGCATTCCCATCAAAAAATCTGACAAAAACAGACAGTTGCTCCATATCCGTTCGGTCACACGACGAGTCTATTGCCAGGGACATGGCATCTGCTTTAACGAGATCCGCCTTCAGTTTGGATGTACAATCCTCGGCTAAAACTTCGACTCGTCTTGCGGTAGTGTTGGCTGACAACGGTACCTGCTTTAATAGCTCCACGACAGTTTGCTGGGTTTTCATATCGTGGCATAAAACCTCTTCCACCATACCAATCGCACACTCTTTAACCATGGCTGCGTCTGTGAAAGGTTTCTTTGCTTTTCCGAGACTCCACGAAACACGTAAAGACGCTGCTCTTGCCCTTTGATGTGCCGTGTTACACGTTTCAATTCTAAAAACTGAGCGCTTTAAAGAAGACTGCATGGTGGTTATTTTTTGTCTGCGTTGATCAGAATGTTCTGGGAAGTTGGAATTAAAGCTAGCATGCATAGTTCTGAAGTGCCTCTTGATGTTGTCAACCTTGCAGACTGCGACAGTTTGCATGCATATCAGGCATGTTGGCTTAGCGTTCTGATATGCCGGTAAAATGAAACAAAACTCATCCGTCCATTCCGGTTTAAACTGGCGATTTTAAACTTTACGTTTCTTTGAAGTGGTAGCCATTGTCTGTTGTTAGTATTTCATCTGTCAATGATATATTGTTTTACTCACTCTGTGATTAGCGGAAGGCACCCAGGGATGTGGAGGGATCGCATTGCGCATGCCTGACCTTTGTTTAGACGTCACTTGGCGGGCCATAAAGTCGCTGCCCGCGGGCCGTAGTTGGCTCGCGGGCCGTGGTTTGGAGACCACAGGCCTACTGTCTCTGTGAATAAACTCAAACAGGGTACTCAGATGAAACTATGACTATCTTAAAAATAATACAAAAGGAATGTAAGTAAAAACAATAGAAAACATCCATGTACTAGGCTATTTTGCCTAGGCTAGCCTACTACCTGGCTCTTTTTATGTTGCCCCCAGTCCCCAGAGGTTCTGATTGTAATTTTGCATAGGCTTAGCTAGGCCTACATCAGAACTTCTTGTGCCTAATCACACACACAGGATGGGCCTATGTGCCAAATGAATTTCAGAAGGGCACAATTTATTCATGATAAAATGAGAATGGAAACATATGGAGTTCTTCTCCTTTGAAATGAGAATCGTTTCTATACCACACTGTAATAAGCTTGATTTAAATAGAGACTTAGCTTATCTTGCTAACTAACATTGGTAACTAACGTTAATGTCCATCCACTGTAGCCTTCTGGACTCAGTGGGTAAGTAATTCAATGTATAAAGATGTGACATGAGCTGAAAGAACAAATCACTTTAATAAATGAAAGTTGTAAAATAACACATTTTCAACAGGCTAAAAGTTGGTTAGCAACTAACATTACCAATGCACGTCTTCTGCTGCAAACCACAGACTGTATAAATTGCTGCAAACCCATGGACTGTATCTGATGAATCAACTGAATACGGTGTGGACTAGAAGCTGTTGCTTCTAGCGCAGGGCTTTTCAAAGTGTGGGGCGCGTCTCCCCTAGGGGGTGCCAGAGTTCTTCGGGGGGGCACAAAGTGAGGAAAAATAAACCAGAATAAGTTACTATTGCGGACATTTAGCGAACTTCAGCTAGCCTTTGCCAGAGACAAAATGGATTGTTGTTTATTTGCTCTCTGCGGGGGGGCTGACTCTCCCACACTTTGAAAACCCCTGCTCTAGCGCGTTCTAGCGCTGCGGTGACTAAAAATGGTATGGTCCACAATAGGGGTGTCTGTCCGAAATCAATTTACATTAAAATGTTCCTACAATAAGAATGCCGAATGGGAGTTGGTTTGAATTATATATTCCTTTTCACAATATCAGAAAAAATATCGGACCCCCCCAAAACTTATATTTTTGTCTCTTTGGGGGGTACTGGGTCTTCATTGGGGGGTATAGTACCCCCCAGTACCCCCCGTAATTCAAACTATGGTAACAATGGTCTTGAATTTTCTCCATTTATACACAATCTGTCTGACTGTGGATTGGTGGAGTCCAAACTCTTTAGAGATGGTTTTATAACCTTTTCCAGTCTGATGAGCATCAACAACACTTTTTCTGAGGTCCTCAGAAATCTCCTTTGTTCGTGCCATGATACACTTCCACAAACATGTGTTGTGAAGATCAGACTTTGATAGATCCCTGTTCTTTAAATAAAACAGGGTGCCCACTCACACCTGATTGTCATCCCATTGATTGAAAACACCTGACTCTAATTTCACCTTCAAATGAACTGCTAATCCTAGAGGTTCACATACTTTTGCCACTCACAGATATGGAATATTGGCTCATTTTCCTCAATAAATAAATGACCAAGTATAATATTTTTGTCTCATTTGTTTAACTGGGTTCTCTTTATCTACTTTTAGGACTTGTGTGAAAATCTGATGATGTTTTAGTTCATATTTATGCAGAAATATAGAAAATTCTAAAGGGTTCACAAACTTTCAAGCACCACTGTAGGCTAATTGGTGGCTCTACATTGACCGTAGGTGTGAATGTGAGTGTGAATGGTTGTTTGTCTCTATGTGTTAGCTTCGCGATGACCTGGCGACTTGTCCAGGGTGTACCCCGTCTCTCACCCATAGTCAGCTGGGATAGGCTCCAGCTTGCCTGCGACCCTGTACAGGATAAGCAGCTACAGATAATGGATGGATGGATCTTTTACTCACGGATACGTCATATTGTCCATAAAATATCAATAGTAAATTAATAAAGTCAACATATAAATAGGTCTACAGGTAAGATATTTTAATTATGGGGCGACATGGTGGTGTAAGTGGTTAGCATGGTTACCTCACAGCAAGAAGGTTCCGGGTTCGAGCCCAGCGGCCGGTGAGGGCCTTTCTGTGTGGAGTTTGCATGTTCTCCCCGTGTCTGCATGGATTTCCTCCGGGTGCTCCAGTTTCCCCCAAAGACATGCAGTTAGGTTAATATGGGTCAGCCTTGGGCTGAGGTGCCCTTGAGCGAGGCACCTAACCCCCTCTGCTCCCCTGGTGCTGTTAGCATGGCTGGGTATGTGTGTGTGCTCATTGCTCGCATGCGTGTGTGCATGTGTATATTCACTGCTTCAGATGGGTTAAATGCAGAGAATAATTTCACAAGCATGTGATGAATAAAGTTCTTCTTCTTATGAACTTCAGCAGTCCAAACATTTCATTGTTTTAGACTTCTTAATTTGTTTTAAGAATTTGAAGTTCAAGACTTTGGTTTAATTCATTCAATATGTCTTCCATACTTAAAATTACAATAAGATCCGGAAAAGTTGCAGTGAAATGAACAAATCCTTTGTCTTCATATGCAATTGCTTGAAAATTTATTAGGGCCTCTTTAGTTGGCCTTTCTTCTGTTTTGTTTTTCTCTTTGAGGGAATGGATTTGATGGACATTCCATGGCATGTCTGTGATTTCTGCCTCCTCTTCTGTGGCCTCTTTGTATAATTTATGGGCACTTCAGTCTGTGTTGCTTTTTACCGTCTCCTCATCTTTTTAATGACAGTAGGCTTTGGTCTTATGGATATTTTTGTTTTCTTTATGCAATTTCTGTGTGCCTTCAGTTTAGATACAGATTCATCACTGATGTTATGGAACACTACGACGTTCTTAAAGTTTGATGACAATGGGACGTGAACTTCTTTTCTACATCAGTGTTTGGGTGAAATATGTAAACTTGTGTTCTCTGTGTATTATTAGATGTTCAGGGGCGTAGCTAGGGTGGGGTCCTGGGTAGGGTGACCAAACGTCCGGTTTTCCCCGGACATGTCCGTTTTTCACGTCCTGTCCGGGGCGTCCGGGTTTTTTTTTAGAAAGTGGGGAAATGTCCTGTTTTTTATTACCTTTCATTGGACCATTAAATTGACCGGCACTAGGGCACTGCGCACGGTGCTGCGTGTGACGTAATCCCTGAGCCGCTTCAGTGCGATCAGCTTTTTATAATCAGAAGACAGCGTGGCTGTCAGTACGCCAGCAACATGCCGAAGCGCAAATGCACGTTTACAGACGACTTACAAAAGAAGTTCCCCGCTTTCAGACCGGGTCGAGACAAGTGGGAAGCTTTGTGCACAGTGTGCAAAGCAGGTACATATGTCTCGGTGTCCAGTGGAGGTGCCAGGGATTTAAAATTCCACCTGGACACCGAGAAACACAAAAAAGCTGTTCGAGGCGAGAGTACCTCAAAGTCGATAACAGAGTACTTTGTGAAACCAGGGAACGAGGATGCCGTGAATGCAGCAGAGGGTGCCTGGTCATTTCACACAGTGAAACATCATAACAGTTATCGGTCTATGGACTGCACGAGTTCATTGTTGAAAAAGACCCTCCCCGATTCTGACACGGCCAAAAAGTTCAGTTGTGCCCGTACTAAGACGGAGGCAATTGTTAACGGTGTTCTGGCACCTCACTCTGTCGAATTGGCGCACGAAGTGCTCAAAGATATCCCATTCTGTGGTGTTAGTACTGACGGGAGTAATCACGGTGCAGTAAAAATCTTCCCCATAATTATCCAATACTTTGATTGGAAGGAGGGTGGTGTGCAGACCAAATTAATTGAAGTGAAAGATACACCAAATGAGACAGCAACCACCATCGCAAACTACCTAATGGAAACATTGGCAAAGAACAATTTGTCTTCCAAATGCATCGCATTTACTGGGGACAATTGTAACACTAATTTTGGTGGAACCCGGCGTGACAAAGGGGGAAACAATGTATTTGCGAATTTGAAAAGATTGCTGCAAAACAAAACACTGATTGGCGTGGGTTGCCCAGCGCATATACTGAACAATTGTGTCCATCACGGGGCAGACACACTTGATGTGGACCTTGAAAATATCATTTTTAAAATATACCAGTACTTCCACATTTACACCGTGCGTACTGAGTCCCTCAAAGAGTACTGTGATTTTGCTGACATTGAGTACAGGAGGATGCTTTCACACAGCAAGACAAGGTGGCTCTCTCTGTTCCCAGGCACAGAGAGGATGCTACAGATGTTCCCTGCTTTAAAAGCATTCTTTATGTCTCAGCAAAAGCCACCCATGGTGATCAAGGCGTTTTTTTGAAAACCCATTTAGTGAGATATACTTGTGGCACATGCACTCACTCATGTCCATCTTCCACAATCACATTCAAGAAATGGAAAGGGAGAATAACTCCATCATGGAGGTTAAGAAAATATTGAGCAGCATCCACAACATTCTTCTTGAACGGAAGAACAACAATTTCATGTCCCTCAAAGTTAAGGGACTGCTGGCCGAAAATCGCAGAGATGGACTTGAAGGGGGCTGTGACAAGTTCATGGCTGATGCGCTCGGCATGTACAGTTCATGTTTAGAGTATCTGGAGAAGTGGATGACTCCCATGGAAGAGTTCTCACCATTCATGTGGATGGACATGAGTGAGCCACCAAAGTGGAATGATGTGGAGGCCTGCATCAAGTACCTTGGAGAGAAGGGGGTGCCAATTGATGACGTTAAATGTTTTGACCAGGTTGCCAATCTGAAGAAATTCATTGAAAGCTGCAGTGACGATGAGTTCATGGGCCTGCAGGTGCACCAGAAGTGGACCAAATACTTTGAGAAGGCCAAAAATACTGCATGCTACTCAGAACTGCTGAAGATTGCACAGTTTGTCTTTGCACTTCCTTCTCACAATGCAAATGTGGAGAGAGTTTTTTCACTGATGCAGAGCCAGTGGACAAAGGAGAGGAACCAGCTCTCTGTTGAATCATTGAAAGGGATTCTATTTGTGCAATGCAATTTCAAAGATATGTCTTGCAAAGACTTTCATGCTTATTTGTTGAGCAACAAAAAACTGCTGAGAAAGATCAGCTCTACAGCAAATATCAATGGGCAAACAAGGAGGATGAGGAAGAAAAACCAGACGAAGAGGAAGAAAAACCAGACGAAGAGGAAGATGAGGATTAAGCAGGAAACTAAAGATAGACTATTGATATTTTTTGTTAGTTTTTTTACATTTTTGAGTTATTTTTAAAGTTAATGTACAAGAGGTCTCATCTCATCTCATTATCTCTAGCCGCTTTATCCTTCTACAGGGTCGCAGGCAAGCTGGAGCCTATCCCAGCTGACTACGGGCGAAAGGCGGGGTACACCCTGGACAAGTCGCCAGGTCATCACAGGGCTGACACATAGACACAGACAACCATTCACACTCACATTCACACCTACGGTCAATTTAGAGTCACCAGTTAACCTAACCTGCATGTCTTTGGACTGTGGGGGAAACCGGAGCACCCGGAGGAAACCCACGCGGACACGGGGAGAACATGCAAACTCCGCACAGAAAGGCCCTCGTCGGACACGGGGCTCGAACCCGGACCTTCTTGCTGTGAGGCGACAGCGCTAACCACTACACCACCGTGCTGCCCACTAAGGTGTCCTGGTTTTCCCAAATCAAAATATGGTCACCCTAGTCCTGGGGTGCCTGTGGACCCCCCCCCCCCCCTTTGTCGGACCATACATTTTTTTCAATAGCCGCATAAGAATATTAGAAAAACGCCCACTGTAATTTTTCTAACATTTTTTTAAACTAGATTGTCACCTCAGCCTCATTAGGGTTTCTATAACCTTGTATGGAGTTGCTGTGGTTTGGGCGCGAAAACCCAGTTCTGCGCAAGCGCAACACGATCGCACTAGAAAGCATGGTCAAGCTGCCAGTGTAGCTGCAGTCTTTTTAGTTGCGAATTACAAGCATTTCCTCTCGTGTTAATAATTGGCCATGCCAAAACAAGCAAAACTTTCCTCCTTCTTTCGACGTGAAGACAGGTAAGCAATTTATTATATATTTTTTCCATCAAAGTTGCATTTTGTGGCTTCGAAGCTAAGTTTTAGTGCTGTTTCTAGAACACATCAAGAAAACGCGGAAGAAACAGCAATAATGGAAGAGCCGGTTTCTAAGCTACCAAAACTAGCAATGGTAATTATTTTTTGTTACATAATGTACTCAGGCTGCCAGTCAGTGTGTGACCCCCCCCCCCCTTTGAAAAATCCTACTCCCCGGTTTATGCAATTTATGTGTGCCTTCTGTTTAGATACAGATTCATCACCACTGTAACAGAACACTGCGATGTTCTTAAAGGCCCCGTCACAGCAGGAATCAAGCAGAACCAGCCGGAATGAAAAATTTTTCAAAATTCGTGCCACATTCGGGCGGGAATTTCAAACTGACCAACATTCTTACAGCTTTGTAAGAATGCCGTTCAAATACTTAGATGCGCTTTGAACCTGCCTCGAATGATTCTTGCATATTCCAGGTGTATTAGCTTTTGAATGCAGTTAAAATGGAGTTGGAACACAGTAGGAATACCTAGAATGCTGTTAGAATGCAGTAAGAATATTAAGAATGCACTTCGAATGCCGTACGAGTGCGGTTTGATTGCTGCCCGAATACCACCCGAAGTCTGGTCGGAAGGTGCCTCGAATGCTGTACGAATTCAGCTCAAATGCAGTCAGAACGCTCCCGGAATAGCCGCCGAATATGTTTCGAACGTCTAAGAATTCAAAGAGAATGCAGCTCGAATACTTAGAATGTACTTCGAATATCCCGGAATATACGAAGAATTTTTATTCCGACGGCATTCCGGCTCATTCGAGGCACATTCAGGACATTCTGGCAGGATTTGAAGTGGCTTGCCATTTCGATTTTTCCCTCGAACGTGATCAGAATGTTTCGAATGCTGTTGGAATGCCGTAAGAATATTTAGAATGCAGTCAGAATGCAGTTAGAATACACTTCGAACGCCGTTTGATATTTCTCCTCTTTGAATACATCTCGAATATTTTGAGCATGAGCAAAACATTTGGGCCGGCCACAAGAATGGGGCTGAATGCTTGGAATGCAGTCATAATTTTTAGAATGCACTTCGAATATCCTGGAATATATGAAGAATTTTCATTCCGACGGCATTCTGGCTCATTCGAGGCACATTTGGAACATTCTGGCAGGATTTGAAGTGGCTTGCCATTTCGATTTTTCCCTCGAACACGATCAGAATGTTTCGAATGCTGTTGGAATGCCGTAAGAATATTTAGAATGCAGTTAGAATACACTTAGATTAGATTAGATTAAACTTTATTGATCCCTTTGGGCAGGTTCCCTCAGGGAAATTAAGATTCCAGCAGCATCATTACAGATAAACACAGAAAAGAAATAGAGAAAACTTCGAGATAAATTAAAAATAAATTAAGTATTTACATATACAAATATAAAAAGAATAAGATATGTGGAAGAGAGGAAGGGGGCAAGGAGGGGGGGAAAAGGTGGGGAGAAGGGGGCGGCGGCAGGAGAGATATTGCACTTTATATTGGACATTATATTGCACACTTTGAGCACTGCTCGATATGTCTCCTCTTCGAATGCACCTCGAATTTTTTGAGCATGAGCAAAACATTCGGGCTGGCCACAAGAATGGGCCCGTATTTTTGGAATGCACTCAGTCAGAATTTTTAGAATGCACTTCGATTATCCCAGAATATACGAAGAATCTTTATTCCGACGGCATTCTGGCTCATTCGGGACATTCCGGCAGGATTTGAAGTGGCTTGCCATTGCGATTTTTCCCTCAAACGCGATCAGAATGTTTCGAATGCTGTTGGAATGCCGTAAGAATATTTAGAATGCAGTTAGAATACACTTTGAACGCCGTTTGATATTTCTCCTCTTCGAATGCACCTCGAATATTTTGAGCATGAGCAAAACATTCGGGCTGGCCACAAGAATGGGCCTGAATGTTTGGAATGCACTCAATCAGAATTTTTAGAATGCACTTCGAATATCCCGGAATATACGAAGAATTTTTATTCCGATGGCATTCCGGCTCATTCGAGGCACATTCGGGACATTCTGGCAGGATTTGAAGTGGCTTGCCATTTCGATTTTTCCCTCAAACACGATCAGAATGTTTCGAATGCTGTTGGAATGCCGTAAGAATATTTAGAACGCAGTCAGAATGCAGTTAGAATACACTTTGAACGCTGTTTGATATTTCTCCTCCTCGAATTCACCTTGAATGTTTTGAGCATGAGCAAAACATTTGGGCCAGCCACAAGAATGGGCCCGAATGTTTGGAATGCACTCAGTCAGAATTTTTAGAATGCACTTCGATTATCCCAGAATATACGAAGAATCTTTATTCCGACGGCATTCTGGCTCATTCGGGACATTCTGAACATTCTGGCAGGATTTGAAGTGGCTTGCCATTTCGATCTTTCCCTCGAATGCGATCAGAATGTTTCGAATGCTGTTGGAATGCCGTAAGAATATTTAGAACGCAGTCAGAATGCAGTTAGAATATACTTTGAACACCGTTCGATATTTCTCCTCTTCGAATGCACCTCGAATATTTTGAGCATGAGCAAAACATTCGGGCTGGCCACAAGAATAGGCCCGAATGTTTGGAATGCACTCAATCAGAATTTTTAGAATGCACTTCGAATATCCCGGAATATACGAAGAATTTTTATTCCGACGGCATTCCGGCTCATTTGAGGCACATTCAGGACATTCTGGCAGGATTTGAAGTGACTTGCCATTTCGATTTTTCCCTCGAACGCGATCAGAATGTTTCGAATGCTTTTGGAATGCCGTAAGAATATTTAGAATGCAGTCAGAATGCAGTTAGAATACACTTTGAACGCTGTTCGATATTTCTCCTCCTCGAATTCACCTCGAATGTTTTGAGCATGAGCAAAACATTTGGGCCAGCCACAAGAATGGGCCCGAATGTTTGGAATGCACTCAGTCAGAATTTTTAGAGATGCACTTCGAATATCCCGGAATATACAAAGAATTTTCATTCCGACGGCATTCCGGCTCATTAGAGGCACATTCTGAACATTCTGGCAGGAATTTGAAGTGGCTTGCCATTTCGATCTTTCCCTCGAACGCGATCAGAATGTTTCGAATGCTGTTGGAATGCCGTAAGAATATGTAGAACGCAGTCAGAATGCAGTTAGAATATACTTTGAACACCGTTCGATATTTCTCCTCTTCGAATGCACCTCGAATATTTTGAGCATGAGCAAAACATTCGGGCTGGCCACAAGAATAGGCCCGAATGTTTGGAATGCACTCAATCAGAATTTTTAGAATGCACTTAGAATATCCCGGAATATACGAAGAATTTTTATTCCGACGGCATTCCGGCTCATTCGAGTCACATTTGGGACATTCTGGCAGGATTTGAAGTGGCTTGCCATTTCGATTTTTCCCTCGAACACGATCAGAATGTTTCGAATGCTGTTGGAATTCCGTAAGAATATTTAGAACGCAGTCAGAATGCAGTTAGAATACACTTCGAACGCCAATCGATATTTCTCCTCTTCGAATGCACCTCGAATGTTTTGAGCATGAGCAAAACATTCGGGCTGCCCACAAGAATGGGGCCGGATGTTTGGAATGCACTCAGTCAGAATTTTTAGAGATGCACTTCGAATATCCCGGAATATACCAAGAATTTTTATTCCGACAGCATTCCGGCTCTAGTGTGACTACCCTATGAAGTTTGATGACAACGGGACTTCTTTTCTACATCAGTGTTTGGGTGAAAGATGTAAACTTCACCCCTTTTGGCAAAAATGGCATTTCAGAGTTGTGTTCTCTGCGCAGTATTAGATGTTCCACATCTCTAATCGAAAGACTCGTCTGCTGATCAGTGAGTCCTGGCTCGACTTTATCTGGCGCTTCTACCTCCATCATGGGCAGATAACGTCACCATGGAGACGAGCTTTGTGACGTCAGTGTTCTGTCGACCCGTAGCATCGTCTGTAAACTCAACCACGTGACGCGTCATCCTTACGAAATCCGGAGCGTTTAAACTGAACTCCTGAAAGGCCGCCATGTTGGAATGACGTTATCAGCGAGAGCCGCGCGCGCACACGCACTCATGCCCGTGCGGCTTTGAGAATGGCGAGCAGTGAAAGCGCAGCGGCGAGCAGCGAGTCTGTCCGAAAGGAACACAATGACAGTTATGAGAGAAAGTGTATTTTCTGTAAGATAGTGAACGGGGAGATGGACACCGAGCTTCTACACAGCGTGAGTGTTAACAGACTAACGTTAATGTTCCTGTAACTGATTGTTTACGTGTGAAACTAGCCGTAATGACTTAGCATAACATTAGCTAGCTAATCAACACTGACTGCAGTACTGTATGTGTTTGAGGGGAGACTTCTGTAACATCACCGGGTAATTTCCTGATCCAGCCTTTCGGTTGTCAGTGGGTTGAGTGACCGGTGTATTAAGACACTTGGCTAAATATTGAGAAATATTTATCATCAGTGTGGAAGGGGAATAGATTCAAGGTTCAAGATGTTTGTCATATACACAATAACAGACACAGCGGTTTATTATTGGGTAATGAAATTCTTATTTTGCAACTGCCCGACCAAACTACGCTTACCAAAATAAAATAAATTTATATATATATATATATATATATATATATATATATACACACACACACACACACACAATGAATATATAAATATAAATATATATACACACAATATTGTGTGTATATATATTTATATTTATATATTCATTGTGTGTGTGTGTGTGTGTGTGTGTATATATATATATACACACACACACACACACACACACACGTATGTATGTGTGTGTATATATTACTGGCCCGTAGCCAGGGGGGATCGGAGGGTTCGTTCGATTCCCCCCCCCCCCCTCCCCGGACACACACGCCCCTCAAGATTACTCAAGATTTATTCATTTGTTCATGTTCGATGAATATACATTGATTCCCATTTAAATTTACAATATCAAATCCAGACTAATCAAAAAAGAAAAGTAGACTAAGTGAGGACGAGTTAGAAAAACGGGTTCATTTCTCCTATGTTTATGTTTACACGTTTTGTTCAGACTGCTTTACACCCCAATCCAGTGGGTGGCGGTAATGCCCCCATTAGACCCCTCTTTCACTGACGTCACCCGAAACCGGAAGTAAACAAACCCTGCGCCATATTGGAAGACCAACAAATTCGTGATTAGGGGAAAATAACGGCAGCGCGCGGTATGTGAACCCATGAGGCACTTGGTTCATCATAAACCTACAATGGTAAACTTTTGTGCTGTGTTAGGGTTCTAACAAAGCTGATGGGAAAGGTGAAAAGAAGTCTTTCTACAGAATACCAGCTGTGATTGAGACACAAGGGGAGCAAACCAAGGAGCTTTCTGCCAGGAGACAGAGAGAGGATTTAGCTGCTTTATGCAGAGCGGATCTGAATACTTCAAGTCTATTTTGTTACTGGTAAGTCACTAGGCTAGAGTGTTGTAGAACATTTTTTTAAATGTTTACTGAGTAAAAACATCCCTAATTTTATCAAATATACTCTACTCTATATTTCATTTCTTTCTTTTGTTTTAATTTTCCTCCCTCCATCCCTCTTTGGATTTTAAATATAGTTTTTCCCCATGTCCAAATAATTCATATATATATATATATATATATATATATATATATATATATATATATATAAAAACAGAAGTAGTAAATTAAAAATAAATTATGAAATAAAAAAATCCATTCTCCCTTGCCCCGAATCTTATCATATGGGTCAAACCCATCAATCACAGCCAGTTTCTCCACATACCGTGCCCTTTCTGCAACTGGTAATGTACTCACATAACCCGAATTATCAGCCATCGTGTCACTTTACTCTCGCTCGTACTTTGTTTTATATTGTGAGTGCATGTACTTGGTCTTCCAATATGGCGCCTAACAAAATCTCGCGGTACGGTGACATCACGCGGTAGCCCTGGATAGAAGAGAAAATGGGGGGAAAAAAGAAGATAAAGACAGAAAACGCAAGAAATCTGCTGCTACTTTGTCCCAAAATATTGGCGCCATGTTCCAAAAAAGGGCCAAAATGGGTAAGGTGCTGAGTGCAGGACTTTGTTTTTCTTTTGTTTACAACAGTAGTGGTAGATCGATCTGTCAGAGTGATCAGTGGGGGGTAGCGTCAGCCCGTCCGTCAGTCTATGTGTGTCAGTGACACGCGCACATAGAGATGAGTTAGGTTGCTCGATGGCTAGGTACTAGTAGCGTCGGACCTGGGGCTGCTTTTATTTTTTTTTCAGCTTGGGAAATCGGAGCTGTGGTGTGGTGTGAAGACAGTAAAATGCGAGACTTTAAGAGCACGTGTTTTTCAGTCGTCATGGTAACATGGCATCATGGTAACATGACGCCCTGTCAGTGGTTTGGCATTTGGATCAGAGTGAAAAGAAACGTGTGCACTAGCTGAAAAATGAAAATGTTCAGACCAGTGTGTGTGAAAAACACCCACTGTTGCTGCATTTGGGCAATTTTAAATTAATTGTCCTTTTAGGGCTGTGCGATATTATTTCAATCTCAGGATTACTTGAAACATTTATCTCAATTAGAAATTATTGTTGTTTTTTTATGCTAAAGCATGGGCAGATCAGGAGTGTTCTGATGCCATAAACAACAACTGAAGTGAGCAACAGAGACAGACAACAACAGACAGACAGAGGAGGGGAGAGCAACGACAGGCAGACAGAGGAGGGGAGAGCAACGACAGGCAGACAGAGGAGGGGAGAGCAACGACAGGCAGACAGAGGAGGGGAGAGCAACGACAGGCAGACAGAGGAGGGGAGAGCAACGACAGGCAGACAGAGGAGGGGAGAGCAACGACAGGCAGACAGAGGAGGGGAGAGCAACGACAGGCAGACAGAGGAGGGGAGAGCAACGACAGGCAGACAGAGGAGGGGAGAGCAACGACAGGCAGACAGAGGAGGGGAGAGCAACGACAGGCAGACAGAGGAGGGGAGAGCAACGACAGGCAGACAGAGGAGGGGAGAGCAACGACAGGCAGACAGAGGAGGGGAGAGCAACGACAGGCAGACAGAGGAGGGGAGAGCAACGACAGGCAGACAGAGGAGGGGAGAGCAACGACAGGCAGACAGAGGAGGGGAGAGCAACGACAGGCAGACAGAGGAGGGGAGAGCAACGACAGGCAGACAGAGGAGGGGAGAGCAACGACAGGCAGACAGAGGAGGGGAGAGCAACGACAGGCAGACAGAGGAGGGGAGAGCAACGACAGGCAGACAGAGGAGGGGAGAGCAACGACAGGCAGACAGAGGAGGGGAGAGCAACGACAGGCAGACAGAGGAGGGGAGAGCAACGACAGGCAGACAGAGGAGGGGAGAGCAACGACAGGCAGACAGAGGAGGGGAGAGCAACGACAGGCAGACAGAGGAGGGGAGAGCAACGACAGGCAGACAGAGGAGGGGAGAGCAACGACAGGCAGACAGAGGAGGGGAGAGCAACGACAGGCAGACAGAGGAGGGGAGAGCAACGACAGGCAGACAGAGGAGGGGAGAGCAACGACAGGCAGACAGAGGAGGGGAGAGCAACGACAGGCAGACAGAGGAGGGGAGAGCAACGACAGGCAGACAGAGGAGGGGAGAGCAACGACAGGCAGACAGAGGAGGGGAGAGCAACGACAGGCAGACAGAGGAGGGGAGAGCAACGACAGGCAGACAGAGGAGGGGAGAGCAACGACAGGCAGACAGAGGAGGGGAGAGCAACGACAGACAACTGAGGTGAGCAACAGAGACAGACAAAGTCACAGCACAGTTGTAGGAAGATAACAGTAATAAGTTAGACAACAGAGAACTTATAACGAATAAAAAAATGTCTAAATTAGAAGATTTGAAGTGTGCTCGTGTATTTGGGGGGTACGGGAGTAGGGGGCCAGATAAAGTCCACTTTTGGGGAAAAAAGATCCCCCCCCCCCCCCCATGTGTGTGTGTGTGTGTGTATATATATATATATATATATATATATATATATATATATATATATATCTCAGGCCCGGAGCCTCTAGCCGCTTTATCCTTCTACAGGGTCGCAGGCAAGCTGGAGCCTATCCCAGCTGACTACGGGCGAAAGGCGGGGTACACCCTGGACAAGTCGCCAGGTCATCACAGGGCTGACACATAGACACAGACAACCATTCACACTCACATTCACACCTACGCTCAATTTAGAGTCACCAGTTAACCTAACCTGCATGTCTTTGGACTGTGGGGGAAACCGGAGCACCCGGAGGAAACCCACGCGGACACGGGGAGAACATGCAAACTCCGCACAGAAAGGCCCGCACCGGCCACGGGGCTCGAACCCGGACCTTCTTGCTGTGAGGCGACAGCGCTAACCACTACACCACCGTGCCGCCCCTAGGAAGGTGATGTTTTAGCAAATATAATTAATAAACATGTGTAGTAGAATAAACATACACATTCTTTCAATAAGATTAACATGGTATATAGCTAGATTGTAATTAATTTGTAACAGACGCGAGATGGACAATCGTAACAGAAGTAATGTAACAGACATCATTTTGGAACTCATAGGCTTGACTTTGGCGCATAAATATGTTTTTATTACATCTCAGAAAATTAAAGTTATCTTTTAACATATCATTCATTAAAGATTACATGTTTTGTGACCTGATGGTAAAAAAAGAAATCGTTTTAGGTGAATAAGTTCATGTCCCCATTTCAGTACCCATAAGCATGGAATCACTCTCTCTCTCTCTCTCTCTCTCTCTCTCTCTCTCTCTCTATATATATATATATATATATATATATATATATATATATATATATATATATAAAATAATTAGAGATGCACCGATACCACATTTGTGAAAACCGATACGAGTATGAGTACTATCATTTCAGTACTTGCCGATACCGAGTACTACCGATACTGTTGATGTTATTAAAATATAATTTTTCAAAAATTGCAGCATTTGAATATTTAATAGGCCTACTTTATCTATTTCCCGTGAATGTTGTTTTCTAACTGGAGTGATCATGCACACGGGTTCACATTGACAATCTCCGCTGCTCCAGAAGCGCAGAGTAGCCTTGAGTCCACGTCACACAGCCAGACAGCGCCTCTTCACGGTAGCGCTTATCTTTTGCAACATTGTTACAATAATGTTGCAAAACCTAAGCGCTGCTGCGCTAGGCCTACTAGGCTACATAACAATGTTGCAAAAGAAGCGCTACCGTGAAATGAAGAGGCGCTGTCTGCTGGCAGTGTAATGTGGACTGCAAGGCTATCTGCGCTTCTGTGTGCAACCTCTCTCAATTGTCGCGCAACATTCACTCCCAGAAAACTACACTCATTGCAAATAGCCTACACAAAGAATTAAATATTTAGCTGCTGCAATTTCTGAAAAAGGCTGCTATTTATTTGGATTAGATTACAATGTCCAACTTTCGAAGTCAAGAAAGACTTGCACTCTTGCAACATGTAAGACCGATTGTTGATGAAGGGAGGAGAGAGCAGTGAGTTACCACATGCAGCGTGATCATTTCACTCCGCTGGTCACTTACCCCCTCTATCATCAGCCTTCCGCAACATTGCGGTCTTGGTTGACTTAAGGGTTGTTCTGGTGGTGCGCTTAAACTACTCCAATTACATTTAGCAACAAGACAAGGGCGTGAAAGGGAGGAGCAGTGACCATCGCAACATCACAGAGAGCGCACAAGATAACAGTGGCGGCCGGCGACGATGTATTATTTAATTTCCGTCGCCAGTAATGCAGACTAAAATATGCCCCCCCCCCTCCCTCCTCTCATGTGCGCACATCCTGCTGTGTGCTGCAGGAGAGTTGAATGCCTCGAGCACGCTCTTGTTCAGTCGCAGAACTTGTTAGGCAGACGCTGTTGCTGTCCATTCGCAACATCGCGTCCCGTGCTCGTGGAGCTCCATACCTGTAGATGGGACGTCAATTTCCTTGGTCTTAGCGTTGCCCTCAACTGAAACAAGTTGGAAAACTCAATCAGCCATTTCTTAAAGCTCTCTCTCTCACTCTTCACTCTTAAACTCTCCCGGTTGGACTCGTACTTAAAAACTCTGCCGGTTGGATTCACCTATACAAAAATCCGATTTTCATTTGTTTGTTAGTGAGTAGCCTGTCCTACAAAACCCTTACCTAGGCGAATAGCCAACATTAAAAAAGGACAACGTTGGGGATCTTAGCGTAGGCCTATCTGCGTATGGCAGCGAAAGGGAGTGGAGTGTGGAGAGATGTTTAAAATGACAGTGTTGGGGAAAGATGTTGTGACGGCACTGTTTCATGACTACGCAAACACATCTTCGTCATGGAAAAATGGGTTGTTGTCGAACAATTTTTTTTGTCTTCTGACGAAATTAGCCTACGCTCAATGCTTGAGATTTACAATTTTTTTCCTGGGAGAGGCTTTTTTTCCTCGAACGGACGCTGGCAAAAGGCGCTTCACGGAACACTATCGGCGCATGGTATAGCCTATCATATTATGCTCAAGCCTGAGCTCAACAATGCTTCAGTTTTTTTTTTTCTCTCTCGAATGGAACAAAAAGCGCTGCGGGGAACATTGGTATCGGCGCATGGGATTGGCACTGGTATCGGTTCATGGTATCGGCAACTGTTTGACAAGTATGAGCATATTAGTGGAGTATTGGGGCCGATGCCAGTATCGGTATCGGTGCATGCTTAATATATATACTGTGTGTGTATATATATATATATATATATATATATATATATATATATATATATATATATATATATATATATATATATATATAATACACATACATACATACACAAGTGCATATGGAATGCAAAATAAAAAGGTAGAGTGAAAAATGAAGATAACATTTAAAAAAAAAAAAGGCAAACAATGTGCAAACATAGAGGTAGATATACTGTGCAATGTCTTGTGCAAAATTGCTAATATAATCCGTGGCTCAAAGCCTGATGGAAATATAGGTAGATGGTGATTATAATCCTTGGTTCAAAAGCCTGATGGCCTGGGGGTAAAAACTGTTTGTCAGTCTAGTAGTCCTTGCTTTCACACTCCTGTAGCGTCTGCCAGATGGTAGGAGTGTGAATAGTCTGTGTTGTGGGTGTGTTTGGTCCCTGATGATGCTCTGTGACCTGGGTGTTGTAAATGCCCTGTAGTGGGGGGAGGACAGCTCCACAGATGAACTGTGCCATTTTAATGACACGCTGGAGAGCCTTTCTGTCCTGAGTTGTGCAGTTCCCGTACCACACAGTGATGGAATTTGTCAGGACGCTCTCCACTGTGCACCTGTAGAAGTTGCTGAGGAGTTTGGTGGACAGTCCAAATTTCCTCAGCTTCCTCAGGAAGAAGATTCTCTGTTGAGCCTTCTTGATGGTCTGTTGTGTGTCCAGGTGAGATCCTCACTGATGTGAGTTCCGAGGAATTTAAATGTTTTCACCCTCTCCACCTGTATCCCGTTGAATAGTGTCAGGAGGAGACTTTCACCTCCTCCTCTTAACAAAATGACAGTTGTGATAGAAAGTGTATTTTCTGTAAGACAGTGAACGGGGAGATGGACACTGAGCTTCTAGCAAAACAGATATCTGTGCAGGCCTAGAAATTCGTGTATTTTTTTTTTTTCACCAGCCAGCCGGACTTGTGACCTTCCAAAGTAACTAGCCGAACAGAAAATCAACTCGCCAAAATTTGTTCATGTATGAATTTTACTTCTGTCAAAAATAACACGAGAGTAGTTACCATTGTTCATGACTAATGCGCATTTATTTCAAGACCCGAGTATTTTGATACTGTTGTTAAATACATAAATGAGAACAACACAGAGCACCGTAATATAATATCAACAAATAATAATATGTTGGAAAACTTGGCAACTTGGTGTATGAGTATTGAAAACAAATATACTTACTATTATGACTAGAGCACCCAAAATATGTCCAACATGCTTTCTGTATTTAACCATTTATGAGAGAGAAAGCATTAGGAGCTTCATATTGACTAGGAATCAACTTGAAAAAAATTACTTATTCCATAAAAATTGTATCGCAGCCAAGTCCTACCCTGCTCCCACGTTTGCTTACAAGTCCTTTGTCGTTTCTCCTTCTCGTACACTTTATCGGCGGCCTTTTTCTCCTCTTCAGACCGAGGTTGCTTTGTCCTCGTGTCTGGCGGTTTCTGTACACCTTTCAAAAAATTCCACATCGCAACGTAGCTTTGGCAGATGTAGATGTAAACAACAACAAAAACACGTTTAAATGGGTGATAATGTGGCCACACCTATTGAATTTGATAATGAGATTACCGCGATATTCAGCGAGATGTGTTATATGCATGCGCAGTAGTGAAAAAACCGACAGCCTGACTCATACACGATATGATTCGGAATTCTTCGGTATTTTCCATCCTGCCAATAAACACATCAATTAACGCAGACACGGCACACGCTTAATATGTGGTGGCTTTAGTTGACGGTGTGTCTGAATCTTCGCTTCATATATATATATTTTTTTTATTTTCAACTAGCCAGCCGGGCTGGCTAGTGACAGGAATTACCCGCCAAATGACAAATTAAGTCGCCTCGGGCGACCGGACCACCGCGAATTTCGAGCCGTGTATGTGTATGAATGAGAGTGTAGTGAAGATGCAAGGAGTAGACGTAAAGAAAGTTGGTGAAGTCTAAGTCTAAAGGTACTTGAAAACCTTTGTCATTCAGTCTGCAACAAGTGTACACCGAACGAAATTTCGTTGCAATTTGGCTCAGCGCAGAAATAAATATGAAGTCTCGTCTCATCTCATCTCATTATCTCTAGCCGCTTTATCCTGTTCTACAGGGTCGCAGGCAAGCTGGAGCCTATCCCAGCTGACTACGGGCGAAAGGCGGGGTACACCCTGGACAAGTCGCCAGGTCATCACAGGGCTGACACATAGACACAGACAACCATTCACACTCACATTCACACCTACGCTCAATTTAGAGTCACCAGTTAACCTAACCTGCATGTCTTTGGACTGTGGGGGAAACCGGAGCACCCGGAGGAAACCCACGCGGACACGGGGAGAACATGCAAACTCCACACAGAAAGGCCCTCGCCAGCCGCTGGGCTCGAACCCGGACCTTCTTGCTGTGAGGCGACAGCGCTAACCACTACACCACCGTGCTGCCCCAGTCAGGACTCTACGGTGGCCAATTTGTGTGTGAAAATGATTCCTCATGCTCCCTGAACCACAGTTTCAGCCCCAAGTTTATGCCCATGCCATCAGGGAAGAAATATCAGTTGATAGGATAACTTAGTCATTCAGGTCGTCAGCTGACTTCATTTTATTGCCGCGTCATGTTGTTGAGCCTAGATGTGACCAAGTGAAGCAACCCCAGATCATAACACTGCTTCCAGAGACTTGTACAGTGGCCACCATGTATGGATTTGAGGTATTGCTTCATACACTTCCATTCTTACCCTGATGTGCCTATTGCTCTAGAGTAGGGTAAATCGGAACTCCTCAGACCACATGATCTTTCTCCATTGCTCCAGAGTCAAATCTGTAAGCTGCATAGCAAATTGAAGCCTTTTCTCCTGATTAGGCTCACTAACAAGTGGTTTTCTTATGGCCACACAGCTGTTTGGTCCCAATCCTAAATTGGGACTAAATTAAATTATACAGCAGCAAAAATATTATAAAGTGCAATGCTATAATAGCAGGGCGGCACGGTGGTGCAGTGGTCAGCACTGTCGCCTCACAGCAAGAAGGTCCGGGTTCGAGGCCCGTGGCCAGCGAGGGCCTTTCTGTGCGGAGTTTGCATGTTCTCCCCGTGTCCGCGTGGGTTTCCTCCGGGTGCTCCGGTTTCCACCACAGTCCAGAGACATGCAGGTTAGGTTAACTGGTGACTCTAAATTGACCGTAGGTGTGAATGGTTGTCTGTGTCAGCCCTGTGATGACCTGGTGACTTGTCCAGGGTGTACCCCGCCTCTCACCCGTAGTCAGCTGGGATAGGCTCCAGCTTGCCTGCGACCCTGTAGAACAGGATAAAGCGGCTAGAGATAATGAGGTTAGTTGGAGGGTGGCACGGTGGTGCAGTGTTTTTAGCACTGTTGTCTCCCAGTAAGCAGGTTATGGGTTTGAACTTGCGAGTTGATTGGGGCCTTTCTGTGTGGAGTTTGCATGTTCTCCTCATGCCTGGATGGGTTTCCTCTGGGTGCTCCGTTTTTCTCCTGCAGTCCAAAGACATATGGATTAGGTCAACTGGCTACTCTAAATTGCCCACAAGTATGAATGTGAGCGTGAATGGTTGGCTTTCTCTCTCTGCGTCGGCTCTGCGATGGACTAGTGACCTGTCCAGGGTATACCCCGCCTCTCGTCCAGTGTCTGCTGGGAAAGTGGAGGTTAATAACCACGGTTCAACCTGGGACATTGTGTTTCCACATTCCTTCAAATAAATGGCTTCAAATCAAAATATGGCTTGGATGAAAACGCAAGTTATGTCATGATGCCAACAGCCTAGTGTTCAAGTTTTCCTGTACTTTAGAGGACTTTGATCTGACTGTGTTCTCGAACATGCTCGATTGGTTTCATTACATGTGTTTCTAAATGAACTGACACATTGTCACAGCTTGCCTCATAATACAGTCCACCGAATCAGTAATGAAATTACTTGCTAGCTGTTTTTATTACCGAATTGTATAATTTTGTCCAGTTGTTGCAGTGCTGCACATGAGAATCCATAACGCGCTTCACGGTCATTATCAGGAGCAAGACTTGATTTGAAGCCGACTTTCACTGGTCATGTTATGATACCACAAGTGATCATTTTAATCATGAACATGTATATGTTACCCTTTCATCATCCTGAAATTCAGTTGTGCTTTCTTCTCTTATGTGGGATATTTGACAGTAACCGATTGTGGTTAGTATCATCTTTTGTGATCAGTAAACTTTTTTTTTCTTTTTCTCAGGATGAAGACATGTCATGTTTCAGGGATATAAAACCGGGGGCTCCTCATCATTATCTTGTTGTGCCAAAGAAACACGTGGGGAATTGCAAATCACTTCGCAAAGAACATATTCCACTCGGTAATTACTCAGTTATTGACTGTACACTGGCTTCAGGGATCCTAAATTGTCATCATTGGGGCAGTGAATGAATTTTATAAATAATTGTAGAGTCAGTCTCCCTCTTCTCTCCCCCCCCCCCTTCCCCCAATTCTATAAAATGGATCCAGTGCAGTTTTTAGTGTGTTCAGCTCTGTGTGTCTCACTGTTTTTCTTAGTGGAGAAATTGGTGGAAACAGGAAAAGCAGTTCTTCAGAAGAACAATGTCACTGACTTAAGTGATGTCAGGTAATTTGAACTGAATTACAATCTTGTATCTGTTTTGTAACATTGTGAGTACGGTAAAGTGCCGTTTTGAAGTGTACCATTGTGTTTCAATATCCTGATCATGTGTATTTTAGGTTTGGTTTTCACTGGCCTCCATTTAATTCTGTTACACATCTGCACCTCCATGTCTTGGCACCCGCCAGTCAAATCTCTCGCTTCATGTACCGCCTAGACTCCTACTGGTTCATCACAGTAAGAATTCTGAATAGATGATTTGAGGCTTGTTTTTGGACGTTTCATTGAAAAGTCTGGGACGAAGGTTACAGGCTGTGTAGGAGTCTGTTCACAGTAGTCTGTTAAGATTTCATTTAATTTGACACTTGGAAGTTAAATATACTGCCTATTTGTCCAAGTTAGCGCAAGGAAAATTACTTGATATTGTGATTTGGCAAAGAATGAAAACCTCTTTTGTTTGCCTCGGCTCAGACAAAACACTGCTGTTCATCTCTATGAAAGGGACTTTCAGCTGATCCTGCATCTCCCTTTAGTAGGCTGTCACAGTACATAGTCACTGCACAAATAACTTATTAACTAGACATTTTTCCTGTTTTTTTTTTAAAGTTAAAATTTTAACAAATCATCTGACAAACAAATCATTTTCACATCTCAGTCCAGAATATGCAGCATGTGGAAAAAGGAAGTCATTTCTGTAGTGATGTTCTAACCTCCCCCCAAATCGTTTATGCTACCACTGACAGTTTCAAATAACAGACCTAAGCATGTGTCCAATTTTCACCCCATGGCATTTGCCTAGCAGTATAACTGTATTTTGAAATAGGTTAGTACTTTAAAAATACACCTTGCCACTTCATAGCGCCAGGGCACTGGCACAATCCTGAGCTCCAGAATCACCATTTCTCCCCCTAGAAATATATGGGTAGGTGGATTGGCTGTGCTAATTTGCCCTTAGTTGGGCGTGGGCGTGCGCACATGTGGACTGTTGCAATGGACTAGCATCCAGGGTTAATCCCATCTCATGCTCACTGTTCTGTGGACAGGCTGTAGGTCCATGGCAACCCTGACCAAGATTAAAGCAGTTACTGAAGATGAATGAATTTGTGATTGAAGCTTGCTGTCCAAATGCTGTCTTGCAAATGGAAAGAGTGGTGATATTTTGAACCTCACGCAGTAACACTACGTTAAATATCCTGTTGTGTGTGTTACGTACATATACGCATATGCCTATCCAGTGCAATCGTTAACTCCTCCCCCAAAGCTGAGTGCACATTACATGATTGTAGCCGTGTTTGTCGAGTCGCTGACTCATTTTGGTGCTCAAAGACTACACTGTACTTCAGCGACTACGTGCTGTGCGCTTCCACAGTGAACGATACCAATGGTGACTTTCCCACTGTAGTCTTACATAATGTGCAGCTAACTGCAGAATTTGTTTAATCTAATCTGAACATTTACCGTTACATTTTACCAACTGCCTCACTGTCCTTTCCTGACTAGGGCTACGTCCACACGACAACGGCAACGAGATGTTATTTTAAAAAATATCGCGTCCACACGGGCAACGATCAGTAAAATATCAGGTCCATACGGCAACGCAACACTTGCTGAAAACGATGCAATACACATGCCACACCTCTAGGGGCGCTGTAAGACGGTCCCTTCGGAGACACCAGAACAATAGAAGAAGTAAGGACGCATGCGCATAAACTAGTATGCGCGAGACTTCATATTAGCCACAAAGTCAGGAAAATCTGTTCGTAAAATTACGTTATAATGACCAAATACAATGAAAAGTATTTTTCCAGTCTCACCTGTGAAAGGTAATCCCATGTGATCTCGTTTGGACGGTAAACCTGTTGGTACAGTTAAACGCAGCACATGAATGAGGCATCTTTATTCTCCGCTTTGACCTATCCAATATGGCGGCGAGGATGACGTATGATTCTACGCGGAAGGCGGCGTCTTTAATGGTCCGGAATAAATTGAATGCTACACGTTGATGGATTAATTTGTTCTTCTACGCCCTTTTTGAGGAATGTATTGTAGGACTTAAACCAACATCTGAAGAGGTGAGATCGCTCCTTTTTTTCCCTATTTTTGCTGGCAGGATTGACTCTGTGCTAAGGGCTACTCTCTCTCTCTCTCTCTCTCTCTCTCACTTTGCACCATTACACAATAAATATTCACAGTGAAAATATTTTGTAAGCGCGTTTCATGAACCAAGTTATAGGATTTGTTGACAACTCGCATCGAGTTCGTTACGCTTCTACCCGGCATGAAGCACTGACAGTCATGTGGTTGTGACGTCATCGTAAACAAATCTGTTCTACTCATCCAGACGACTTCGCAACAGCAACGTTGCCAGATCTTTCCTCTCTGGAACCCGTTCTCAAAAGATTGCGTTTTAGGGCACCCAAAACGCCGGTGCCGTGTGGACGCCAGGCCGAAACGATAAACAATTGTATCGGATTCACCTGAATCCGTTGCCGTGTGGACAGGGCCTAGTTGACATCTCGATAGCAGAAACTAATAAATATATTGGCCTCATTGAATAGTGTATGCAACCACTATTTAGAAAAACAAACTTTTTAATCAGCATAATAAATGTTATGACCTAATAGTGCATACCATTGCATAAATTATTCTTTTTCCTCAAAAGATTTTTTCCATTTTCACTTACCTTAAAAAAAAAAATTAATAGCTTTAGTTTATTGCTATTCAAAAACTTACATATATGCTAATGTGGCCCTATTACAATTTGAGTGACACCCCTGCATGCTTCTCACGCCAGGAAGTAGCATTGATTCTATGGGTGTCCTATTACCAATACACACTACTCCATCACTGGAATAAAATCAGAAGCAGAGATACTTGAGCACTTTCTATGTTGTAGAAAGCATCCTCTGGCATTAAAACAGAAAATAAAAGTTGTATCCTCTTAAATGAGTAGCAAATAAAACCTGTACACTGCCATGTGGTTTTTGTTTTGTATATTACAGGCTGACCAGTTGCTCCAAAGACTGAACTCGATGGACTAATAGACGAATGACAAGATCATCCTGCCTTTACACTGGGAATGTAAATGGATTGACTCAGCGTTTAAGGAAAAAGAGGTGAAGCTGATGTACCTCCAGGTTATGATTTATTTTAATCATTACTTTTGCATGTTGGAGTGTTTGTTTCTGCCAGTCAAACTGGGCAAATTTGGAGATGAACCTCATCTCATCATCTCTAGCCGCTTTATCCTTCTACAGGGTCGCAGGCAAGCTGGAGCCTATCCCAGCTGACTACGGGTGAAAGGCGGGGTACACCCTGGACAAGTCACCAGGTCATCACAGGGCTGACACAGACAACCATTCACACTCACATTCATACCTACGGTCAATTTAGAGTCACCAGTTAACCTAACCTGCATGTCTTTGGACTGTGGGGGAAACCGGAGCACCCGGAGGAAACCCACGCGGACACAGGGAGAACATGCAAACTCCACACAGAAAGGCCCTCGCCGGCCCCGGGGCTCGAACCCAGGACCTTCTTGCTGTGAGGCGACAGTGCTGACCACTACACCACCGTGCTGCCCGGAGATGAACCTTTTAAATGTTATTTTGACGCAAGTGGACAATCTAATTTGAACTTGTGAATGCTTGAAAATAATCCAGCATTTACAGCACAGTCCCTGACGTTGCATTTTTAAGTAATATCCATGTCTGCTAGAATAACTAGAGAAATTATTCCTATGCTGAGAGAAAAAAAAAAATGTACACATTTACTGTATACTGCACCATATTTGTATAGCATGCCATACTCTCAGATCTAATGTGATGTGATGGTTTCATCGGGCGTTTCTAAGGGATAATGCATTCCACTAGTCAGTTTTGGTTAATTACAATTAACCTTCCTGACCATTAATACATATAGAAAGAATCCACATAACTGAGAATAAAGGACGTTGGGTTTTGCTCATATTCAGCCTCAAGTGTCTCATGGTCAATCTGAAGATCAGCACTGTGGCAGGTTTTTTACCTAGGTTCATGAAAGAAAATGGAAAAGATGCAATCTTTTGACTTGGATCGGATGATAGTAATCAACCCTGATTAAGTAATGGAAAATATAAAATTAAATACTTGAAATAAAAATAAATATTTGTAGCGTTTGGGTGGAGATTACCTTTCATGGATGTAGGCAAAAGGGTTGGTATTTTCAATTTGAACTTGAACTGTGTGCGTGTGCGCTTACAGACCAGTCAGAAGTTTGTATACCCCTACTCATTCGGAGGTTTTTTTTTTTTTGTATTTTAACTATTTTCTACATTGAACAATACTGAAGACGTCAAAACTATGAAATAACATACAGAATTATGTGCTTAAACTGTTAAAGAACCAAATGTTTCATATTTTTAGATTCTTCAAAATAGCCACCGTTCACCTTGATGCTTCTTAACCAGCTTCGTGAGGTAGTCACCTGGAATGCTTTTTAATTAGCAGGTGTCCCTCGTCAAGTTAGTGTAATTTCTTGCCACTTTAATGTGTTTGAGCTCAAATAACAAAAATACAGTAAATAACCCTATTCCGTCAAGAACCGCTCAACTAAGTAAAGAGAAACGACATCCATCATTACTTTAAGACATGAAGTGTCTTTTAGCTAATAAATTGTGTGGTGTGCGTGCAGGCAAGGAATGATGATTGACTGGACTTGTTTAGTCTTGGTCATTAACCATGGGCTGCTATACTCTGACCTGAGAATTGTGAATACCTGTGTAATGTAAGAATGTAAACAATGTTATTGTATGTGTACAAAGGTTGTGAATTAAAATGAAATTAATTGACTCAACAGGGTTGGGGTGTGACATTTTATTTTTTTCTCCCTCCTTTCACGGTGTATCAGTGTAAAGGGCATACACACAGTGATTTAGGGTGACAATGTAAAATCAGTCAGCGACATGTTGCGATACCTGGTAAAACACCTGCCGCTAATGTAAAGTGGGCAGGTACAGCATTAAACTGCTCTCAACTTTGAGGTGACTTGACTGACTGAGACTACCAATGGAAGTGAAAAGATACTGTTGAGTGAGAGATGACAACACCCCATTCGATTTTTCCCTCGAACACGATCAGAATGTTTCGAATGCTGTTGGAATGCCGTAAGAATATTTAGAATGCAGTTAGAATACACTTGGAACCAGTGGCGGCTCCTGAATTTTTTTTTCAGGGGGGGCAATTTTCCCCCGTTATGTCTGCATGGACCGTAAATGTCCACAGGACTGAAGTAAATTGACCTAGGTAGCAAATCAATTGGCCGAACTTGTTTTTGCCTGGTAAATTCAGATATCAATATAGACAATATCTCTTCTCTCCACTAGGTGGCAACACTAAAGTTAAAGGTGGCAAACTAGCCTAGTAAACTAGACCCACCCGCCTAGCGCCAAAAATATTTTTGCCTATGAGTGGCAAATATTCACATTTAGTCTGGCTTGCCAGGCTAAAACTAAGGAAGATTCATTGTGAAGCCTTCAAAGCAAAACATTTGGCATCACAATCAATATTACATTACTCATTTATTTTCTCATATTATTCCAGTATTCTATAATAAGTAGACACAAATTCTTAATTATAAACACATTCTAATTTCTTCAGTTCTAAAGAATGCAATTAAAGTGGCAGGATATAAATCCAAAACAAGTGTTTATTTAAGTTTTGAAAAAGATGAAAAGCATAACCATCAAACAAACGTGTGCAGCTTATGTGGTTTTTTTTTAATATGGAATTGCACCATTTTAACAAATAATTCTAAATAAGTCCTGCAGTTTTTTTTCCCAAGAATTCCTACAGAAAGCCATGCCTTAAAAGGAAATTTAAAGTATTACAAGCATGTCAATGAACACAAAAGGCTTTAGTTATTTAGCTATATACACACAAGGTTGGGCGGCACGGTGGTGTAGTGGTTAGCGCTGTCGCCTCACAGCAAGAAGGTCCTGGGTTCGAGCCCCGGGGCCGGCGAGGGCCCTTCTGTGTGGAGTTTGCATGTTCTCCCCGTGTCCGCGTGGGTTTCCTCCGGGTGCTCCGGTTTCCCCCACAGTCCAAAGACATGCAGGTTAGGTTAACTGGTGACTCTAAATTGACCGTAGGTGTGAATGTGAGTGTGAATGGTTGTCTGTGTCTATGTGTCAGCCCTGTGATGACCTGGCGACTTGTCCAGGGTGTACCCCGCCTTTCGCCCGTAGTCAGCTGGGATAGGCTCCAGCTTGCCTGCGACCCTGTAGAAGGATAAAGCGGTTAGAGATAATGAGATGAGATGAGATGAGACACACAAGGTTTTGTAGTCAGTGCAACTTGGCTTAACAAGTTGGAAAAAAGGTAAGGTGCTGCTGGCTCCAATGAACACATACTGTACAATATATAAAAACTGAAAATATGCTTAATTTACACCAAGTCAGAGAGAACTTGAGGCTACTGAAATATTCCAAGCATGGCAATGTTAAACTGACATTGGTAAAACAAAAACATGGCAATGTTAAACTGCCATTGGTAACACACACAAACTTTTGCCTAGTAAATTCAAATATCAGCTATCACTGTACCGTCTGCTGTGCTACTTCCAGGGTGGAAGAGAACGCAAGGGGAGCAAAAAAGAGCATTGACTACATCACAGCCAGCTGGCCAAGTTTTCCGGTGGTACCAGTTCTTGTTAAAACCTCTTGAGCAGGTCTTCTCCCCCTTCGTAGACACTTGCTTGATGTTTAAATTCGGTCTAGGAGGTCCTCGCTGTTTGATTGCCGTTTTCTCCTCATTGGTACGACGACTAAAGGGAACTTCTTTCAGAGACGCTATCGTATTGTTGCACTCAACACTCGCCATCTTCATAGAATGTTCACACATTTCCCGCGCAAGTTGCGTTTTCCAGCCCAAAATTATGTTCAAACCCGCCAAAATGCACTAAAAACCAATCTGGCAACACTTGCGCGGCGCAACAGGCGTATGTCGTAAGCACGCTGCTTGTGCGAGCACATGAAACCTAATAGAAAATGCATTGGGAGCAGGATTTTCGAAAAAAAAACGTACGTACCATTAGTGTCAATGGGAGATTTGGGGGCAAATCTGAACCTGACAGAAATCGCCCCAAAAGGGCGTGGCTACACCAGGCGCGACCTTAGCCTGATTGGACAATGACATTACTGTTGGTAGTAGGAGTAGATTAAAAAAAAAAAACTCCCTCCCTGTTTGGGAGTGCGTCGCCCAAATCGCCCCTATTAACGAGCCGCCAGTGCTTTGAACGCTGTTCGATATTTCTCCTCCTCGAATGTTTTGAGCATGAGCAAAACATTCGGGCCAGCCACAAGAATGGGCCTGAATGTTTGGAATGCGCTCAGTCAGAATTTTTAGAGATGCACTTGGAATATCCCGGAATATACAAAGAATTTTCATTCCGACGGCATTCCGGCTCATTAGAGGCACATTCAGGACATTCTGGCAGGATTTGAAGTGGCTTGCCATTTCGATTTTTCCCTCGAACACGATCAGAATGTTTCGAATTCCGTAAGAATATTTAGAACGCAGTCAGAATGCAGTTAGAATACACTTCGAACGCCAATCGATATTTCTCCTCTTCGAATGCACCTCGAATGTTTTGAGCATGAGCAAAACATTCGGGCCGGCCACAAGAATGGGGCCGGATGTTTGGAATGCACTCAGTCAGAATTTTTAGAGATGCACTTCGAATATCCCGGAATATACCAAGAATTTTTATTCCGACAGCATTCCGGCTCTAGTGTGACTACCCTATAAAGTTTGATGACAACGGGACTTCTTTTCTACATCAGTGTTTGGGTGAAAGATGTAAACTTCACCCCTTTTGGCAAAAATGGCATTTCAGAGTTGTGTTCTCTGCGCAGTATTAGATGTTCCACATCTCTAATCGAAAGACTCGTCTGCTGATCAGTGAGTCCTGGCTCGACTTTATCTGGCGCTTCTACCTCCATCATGGGCAGATAACGTCACCATGGAGACGAGCTTTGTGACGTCAGTGTTCTGTCGACTCGTAGCATCGTCTGTAAACTCAACCACGTGACGCGTCATCCTTACGAAATCCGGAGCGTTTAAACTGAACTCCTGAAAGGCCGCCATGTTGGAATGACGTTATCAGCGAGAGCCGCGCGCGCACACGCACTCATGCCCGTGCGGCTTTGAGAATGGCGAGCAGTGAAAGCGCAGCGGCGAGCAGCGAGTCTGTCCGAAAGGAACACAATGACAGTTATGAGAGAAAGTGTATTTTCTGTAAGATAGTGAACGGGGAGATGGACACCGAGCTTCTACACAGCGTGAGTGTTAACAGACTAACGTTAATGTTCCTGTAACTGATTGTTTACGTGTGAAACTAGCCGTAATGACTTAGCATAACATTAGCTAGCTAATCAACACTGACTGCAGTACTGTATGTGTTTGAGGGGAGACTTCTGTAACATCACCGGGTAATTTCCTGATCCAGCCTTTCGGTTGTCAGTGGGTTGAGTGACCGGTGTATTAAGACACTTGGCTAAATATTGAGAAATATTTATCATCAGTGTGGAAGGGGAATAGATTCAAGATGTTTATTTGTCATATACACAATAACAGACACAGCGGTTTATTATTGGGTAATGAAATTCTTATTTTGCAACTGCCCGACCAAACTACGCTTACCAAAATAAAATAAAATTTTATATATATGTATGTATGTATGTGTGTGTGTATGTATGTATGTATGTATATATATATATATATATATATATATATATATATATATGAGTGATTCCACGCTTATGGGTACTGAAATGGGGACATGAACTTATTTTTAAAAATTCACCTAAAACCATTTCTTTTTTTACCATCAGGTCACAAAACATGTAATCTTAAATGAATGATATGTTAAAAGATAACTTTAATTTTCTGAGATGTAATAAAAACATATTTATATGCCAAAGTCAGAACGTAACAGAAGTGTTGTGGACATATATATTCTCAATTTTAACAATGTAGAATTACTTTTTGAAACATAGGAAGGTGTTGTTTTAGCAAATATAATTAATAAACATGTGTAGTAGAATAAACATACACATTCTTTCAATAAGATTAACATGGTATATAGCTAGACTGTAATTAATTTGTAACAGACGCAAGATGGACAATCGTAACAGAAGTAATGTAACAGACATCATTTTGGAACTCATAGGCTTGACTTTGGCGCATAAATGTTTTTATTACATCTCAGAAAATTAAAGTTATCTTTTAACATATTCATTAAAGATTACATGTTTTGTGACCTGATGGTAAAAAAAGAAATGGTTTTAGGTGAATAAGTTCATGTCCCCATTTCAGTACCCATAAGCATGGAATCACACTCATTTTATATATATATATATATATATATATATATATATATATATATATATATATACACATACACACATATATATATATATATATATATATATATATATATATATAATATACACACACACATATATACACACATAAAATAAATATATATATATATATATATATATATATATATATATATATACACAAAATATATATATATATATATATATATATATATACACACACACACACATAAAATAAATAAATATATATATATATATATATATATATATATATATATAAAATATATACACACACACACACACACACAAGTGCATATGGAATGCAAAATAAAAAGGTAGAGTGAAAAATGAAGATAACATTTAAAAAAAAAAAAGGCAAACAATGTGCAAACATAGAGGTAGATATACTGTGCAATGTCTTGTGCAAAATTGCTAATATAATCCGTGGCTCAAAGCCTGATGGAAATATAGAGGTAGATGGTGAATTTTACTTCTGTCAAAAATAACACAAGAGAGTAGTTACCATTGTTCATGACTAATGCGCATTTATTTCAAGACCCGAGTATTTTGATACTGTTGTTAAATACATAAATGAGAACAACACAGAGCACCGTAATATAATATCAACAAATAATAATATGTTGGAAAACTTGGCAACTTGGTGTATGAGTATTGAAAACAAATATACTTACTATCATGACTAGAGCACCCAAAATATGTCCAACATGCTTTCTGTATTTAACCGTTTATGAGAGAGAAAGCATTAGGAGCTTCATATTGACTAGGAATCAACTTGAAAAAAATTACTTATTCCATAAAAATTGTATCGCAGCCAAGGCCTACCCTGCTCCCACGTTTGCTTATAAGTCCTTTGTCGTTTCTCCTTCTCGTACGCTTTATTGACGGCCTTTTTCTCCTCTTCAGACCGAGGTCGCTTTGTCCCCGTCTCTGGCGGTTTCTGTACATCTTTCAAAAAATTCCACATCGCAACGTAGCTTTGGCAGATGTAGATGTAAACAACAAAAACACGTTTAAATGGGCGATAATGTGGCCACATCTATTGAATTTGATAACGAGATTACCGCGATATTCAGCGAGATGCGTTATATGCATGCGCAGTAGTGAAAAAACCGACAGCCTGACTCATACACGATATGATTCGGAATTCTTCGGTATTTTCCGTCCTGCCAATAAACGCATCAATTAACGCAGACACGGCACACGCTTAATATGTGGTGGCTTTAGTTGACGGTGTGTCTGAATCTTCGCTTCATATATATATATTTTTTATTTTCAACCGGCCAGCCGGGCTGGCTAGTGACAGGAATTACCTGCCAAATGACAAATTAAGTCGCCTCGGGCGACCGGACCACCGCGAATTTCGAGCCGTGTATGTGTATGAATGAGAGTGTAGTAAAGATGCAAGGAGTAGACGTAAAGAAAGTTGGTGAAGTCTAAGCCTGAAGGTACTTGAAAACCTTTGTCATTCAGTCTGCAACAAGTGTACACCGAACGAAATTTCGTTGCAATTTGGCTCAGCGCAGAAATAAATATGAAGTCTCGTCTCATCTCATTATCTCTAGCCGCTTTATCCTGTTCTACAGGGTCGCAGGCAAGCTGGAGCCTATCCCAGCTGACTACGGGCGAAAGGCGGGGTACACCCTGGACAAGTCGCCAGGTCATCACAGGGCTGACACATAGACACAGACAACCATTCACACTCACATTCACACCTACGGTCAATTTAGAGTCACCAGTTAACCTAACCTGCATGTCTTTGGACTGTGGGGGAAACCGGAGCACCCGGAGGAAACCCACGCGGACACGGGGAGAACATGCAAACTCCACACAGAAAGGCCCTCGCCAGCCGCTGGGCTCGAACCCGGACCTTCTTGCTGTGAGGCGACAGCGCTAACCACTACACCACCGTGCTGCCCCGGTCAGGACTCTATGGTGGCCAATTTGTGTGTGAAAATGATTCCTCATGCTCCCTGAACCACAGTTTCAGCCCCAAGTTTATGCCCATGCCATCAGGGAAGAAATATCAGTTGATAGGATAACTTAGTCATTCAGGTCGTCAGCTGACTTCATTTTATTGCCGCGTCATGTTGTTGAGCCTAGATGTGACCAAGTGAAGCAACCCCAGATCATAACACTGCTTCCAGAGACTTGTACAGTGGCCACCATGTATGGATTTGAGGTATTGCTTCATACACTTCCATTCTTACCCTGATGTGCCTATTGCTCTAGAGTAGGGTAAATCGGAACTCCTCAGACCACATGATCTTTCTCCATTGCTCCAGAGTCAAATCTGTAAGCTGCATAGCAAATTGAAGCCTTTTCTCCTGATTAGGCTCACTAACAAGTGGTTTTCTTATGGCCACACAGCTGTTTGGTCCCAATCCTAAATTGGGACTAAATTAAATTATACAGCAGCAAAAATTATATAGTGCAATGCTATAATAGCAGGGCGGCACGGTGGTGTAGTGGTTAGCACTGTCGCCTCACAGCAAGAAGGTCCGGGTTCGAGGCCCGTGGCCGGCGAGGGCCTTTCTGTGCGGAGTTTGCATGTTCTCCCCGTGTCCGCGTGGGTTTCCTCCGGGTGCTCCGGTTTCCACCACAGTCCAGAGACATGCAGGTTAGGTTAACTGGTGACTCTAAATTGACCGTAGGTGTGAATGGTTGTCTGTGTCTATGTGTCAGCCCTGTGATGACCTGGTGACTTGTCCAGGGTGTACCCCGCCTCTCACCCGTAGTCAGCTGGGATAGGCTCCAGCTTGCCTGCGACCCTGTAGAACAGGATAAAGCGGCTAGAGATAATGAGGTTAGTTGGAGGGTGGCACGGTGGTGCAGTGTTTTTAGCACTGTTGTCTCCCAGTAAGCAGGTTATGGGTTTGAACTTGCGAGTTGATTGGGGCCTTTCTGTGTGGAGTTTGCATGTTCTCCTCATGCCTGGATGGGTTTCCTCTGGGTGCTCCGTTTTTCTCCTGCAGTCCAAAGACATATGGATTAGGTCAACTGGCTACTCTAAATTGCCCGCAAGTATGAATGTGAGCGTGAATGGCTGGCTTTCTCTCTCTGCGTCGGCTCTGCGATGGACTAGTGACCTGTCCAGGGTATACCCCGCCTCTCGTCCAGTGTCTGCTGGGAAAGTGGAGGTTAATAACCACGGTTCAACCTGGGACATTGTGTTTCCACATTCCTTCAAATAAATGGCTACAAATCAAAATATGGCTTGGATGAAAACGCAAGTTATGTCATGATGCCAACAGCCTAGTGTTCAAGTTTTCCTGTACTTTAGAGGACTTTGATCTGACTGTGTTCTCGAACATGCTCGATTGGTTTCATTACATGTGTTTCTAAATGAACTGACACATTGTCACAGCTTGCCTCATAATACAGTCCACCGAATCAGTAATGAAATTACTTGCTAGCTGTTTTTATTACCGAATTGTATAATTTTGTCCAGTTGTTGCAGTGCTGCACATGAGAATCCATAACGCGCTTCACGGTCATTATCAGGAGCAAGACTTGATTTGAAGCCGACTTTCACTGGTCATGTTATGATACCACAAGTGATCATTTTAATCATGAACATGTATATGTTACCCTTTCATCATCCTGAAATTCAGTTGTGCTTTCTTCTCTTATGTGGGATATTTGACAGTAACTAATTGTGGTTAGTATCATCTTTTGTGATCAGTAAACTTTTTTTTTTTTTTTTCTTTTTCTCAGGATGAAGACATGTCATGTTTCAGGGATATAAAACCGGGGGCTCCTCATCATTATCTTGTTGTGCCAAAGAAACACGTGGGGAATTGCAAATCACTTCGCAAAGAACATATTCCACTCGGTAATTACTCAGTTATTGACTGTACACTGGCTTCAGGGATCCTAAATTGTCATCATTGGGGCAGTGAATGAATTTTATAAATAATTGTAGAGTCAGTCTCCCTCTTCTCTCCCCCCCCCCCCTTCCCCCAATTCTATAAAATGGATCCAGTGCAGTTTTTAGTGTGTTCAGCTCTGTGTGTCTCACTGTTTTTCTTAGTGGAGAAATTGGTGGAAACAGGAAAAGCAGTTCTTCAGAAGAACAATGTCACTGACTTAAGTGATGTCAGGTAATTTGAACTGAATTACAATCTTGTATCTGTTTTGTAACATTGTGAGTACGGTAAAGTGCCGTTTTGAAGTGTACCATTGTGTTTCAATATCCTGATCATGTGTATTTTAGGTTTGGTTTTCACTGGCCTCCATTTCATTCTGTTACACATCTGCACCTCCACGTCTTGGCACCCGCCAGTCAAATGGGCTTCATCTCTCGCTTTATCTACCGCCTAGACTCCTACTGGTTCATCACAGTAAGAATTCTGAATAGATGATTTGAGGCTTGTTTTTGGACGTTTCATTGAAAAGTCTGGGACGAAGGTTACAGGCTGTGTAGGAGTCTGTTCACAGTAGTCTGTTAAGATTTCATTTAATTTGACACTTGGAAGTTAAATATACTGCCTATTTGTCCAAGTTAGCGCAAGGAAAATTACTTGATATTGTGATTTGGCAAAGAATGAAAACCTCTTTTGTTTGCCTCGGCTCAGACAAAACACTGCTGTTCATCTCTATGAAAGGGACTTTCAGCTGATCCTGCATCTCCCTTTAGTAGGCTGTCACAGTACATAGTCACTGCACAAATAACTTATTAACTAGACATTTTTCCTGTTTTTTTTTTTAAAGTTAAAATTTTAACAAATCATCTGACAAACAAATCATTTTCACATCTCAGTCCAGAATATGCAGCATGTGGAAAAAGGAAGTCATTTCTGTAGTGATGTTCTAACCTCCCCCCAAATCGTTTATGCTACCACTGACAGTTTCAAATAACAGACCTAAGCATGTGTCCAATTTTCACCCCATGGCATTTGCCTAGCAGTATAACTGTATTTTGAAATAGGTTAGTACTTTAAAAATACACCTTGCCACTTCATAGCGCCAGGGCACTGGCACAATCCTGAGCTCCAGAATCACCATTTCTCCCCCTAGAAATATATGGGTAGGTGGATTGGCTGTGCTAATTTGCCCTTAGTTGGGCGTGGGCGTGCGCACATGTGGACTGTTGCAATGGACTAGCATCCAGGGTTAATCCCATCTCATGCTCACTGTTCTGTGGACAGGCTGTAGGTCCATGGCAACCCTGACCAAGATTAAAGCAGTTACTGAAGATGAATGAATTTGTGATTGAAGCTTGCTGTCCAAATGCTGTCTTGCAAATGGAAAGAGTGGTGATATTTTGAACCTCACGCAGTAACACTACGTTAAATATCCTGTTGTGTGTGTTACGTACATATACGCATATGCCTATCCAGTGCAATCGTTAACTCCTCCCCCAAAGCTGAGTGCACATTACATGATTGTAGCCGTGTTTGTCGAGTCGCTGACTCATTTTGGTGCTCAAAGACTACACTGTACTTCAGCGACTACGTGCTGTGCACTTCCACAGTGAACGATACCAATGGTGACTTTCCCACTGTAGTCTTACATAATGTGCAGCTAACTGCAGAATTTGTTTAATCTAATCTGAACATTTACCGTTACATTTTACCAACTGCCTCACTGTCCTTTCCTGACTAGGGCTACGTCCACACGACAACGGCAACGAGATGTTATTTTAAAAAAATATCGCGTCCACACGGGCAACGATCAGTAAAATATCAGGTCCATACGGCAACGCAACGCTTGCTGAAAACGATGCAATACACATGCCACACCTCTAGGGGCGCTGTAAGACGGTCCCTTCGGAGACACCAGAACAATAGAAGAAGTAAGGACGCATGCGCATAAACTATTATGCGCGAGACTTCATACAGTTAAACGCAGCACATGAATGAGGCATCTTTATTCTCCGCTTTGACCCATCCAATATGGCGGCGAGGATGACGTATGATTCTACGTGGAAGGCGGCGTCTTTAATGGTCCGGAATAAATTGAATGCTACACGTTGATGGATTAATTTGTTCTTCTACGCCCTTTTTGAGGAATGTATTGTAGGACTTAAACCAACATCTGAAGAGGTGAGATCGCTCCTTTTTTTCCCTATTTTTGCTGGCGGGATTGACTCTGCGCTATGGGCTACTCTCTCTCTCTCTCTCTGCACCATTACACAATAAATATTCACAGTGAAAATATTTTGTAAGCGCGTTTCATGAACCAAGTTATAGGATTTGTTGACAACTCGCATCGAGTTCGTTACACTTCTACCCGGCGTGAAGCACTGACAGTCATGTGGTTGTGACGTCATCGTAAACAAATCTGTTCTACTCATCCAGACGACTTCGCAACGGCAACGTTGCCAGATCTTTCCACTCTGGAACCCGTTCTCAAAAGATTGCGTTTTGGGCACCCAGAACGCCGGTGCCGTGTGGACGCCAGGCCGAAACGATAAACAATTGTATCGGATTCACCTGAATCCGTTGCCGTGTGGACAGGGCCTAGTTGACATCTCGATAGCAGAAACTAATAAATATATTGGCCTCATTGAATAGTGTATGCAACCACTATTTAGAAAAACAAACTTTTTAATCAGCATAATAAATGTTATGACCTAATAGTGCATACCATTGAATAAATTATTCTTTTTCCTCAAAAGATTTTTTCCATTTTCACTTACCTTAAAAAAAAAAATTAATAGCTTTAGTTTATTGCTATTCAAAAACTTACATATATGCTAATGTGGCCCTATTACAATTTGAGTGACACCCCTGCATGCTTCTCACGCCAGGAAGTAGCATTGATTCTATGGGTGTCCTATTACCAATACACACTACTCCATCACTGGAATAAAATCAGAAGCAGAGATACTTGAGCACTTTCTATGTTGTAGAAAGCATCCTCTGGCATTAAAACAGAAAATAAAAGTTGTATCCTCTTAAATGAGGAGCAAATAAAACCTGTACACTGCCATATGGTTTTTGTTTTGTATATTACAGGCTGACCAGTTGCTCCAAAGACTGAACTCGATGGACTAATAGACGAATGACAAGATCATCCTGCCTTTACACTGGGAATGTAAATGGATTGACTCAGCGTTTAAGGAAAAAGAGGTGAAGCTGATGTACCTCCAGGTTATGATTTATTTTAATCATTACTTTTGCATGTTGGAGTGTTTGTTTCTGCCAGTCAAAGTGGGCAAATTTGGAGATGAACCTTTTAAATGTTATTTTGACGCAAGTGGACAATCTAATTTGAACTTGTGAATGCTTGAAAATAATCCAGCATTTACAGCACAGTCCCTGACGTTGCATTTTTAAGTAATATCCATGTCTGCTAGAATAACTAGAGAAATTATTCCTATGCTGAGAGAAAAAAAAAAAGTACACATTTACTGTATACTGCACCATATTTGTATAGCATGCCATACTCTCAGATCTAATGTGATGTGATGGTTTCATCGGGCGTTTCTAAGGGATAATGCATTCCACTAGTCAGTTTTGGTTAATTACAATTAACCTTCCTGACCATTAATACATATAGAAAGAATCCACATAACTGAGAATAAAGGACGTTGGGTTTTGCTCATATTCAGCCTCAAGTGTCTCATGGTCAATCTGAAGATCAGCACTGTGGCAGGTTTTTTACCTAGGTTCATGAAAGAAAATGGAAAAGATGCAATCTTTTGACTTGGATCGGATGATAGTAATCAACCCTGATTAAGTAATGGAAAATATAAAATTAAATACTTGAAATAAAAATAAATATTTGTAGCGTTTGGGTGGAGATTACCTTTCATGGATGTAGGCAAAAGGGTTGGTATTTTCAATTTGAACTTGAACTGTGTGCGTGTGCGCTTACAGACCAGTCAGAAGTTTGTATACCCCTACTCATTCGGAGGTTTTTTTTTTTTTTGTATTTTAACTATTTTCTACATTGAACAATACTGAAGACGTCAAAACTATGAAATAACATACAGAATTATGTGCTTAAACTGTTAAAGAACCAAATGTTTCATATTTTTAGATTCTTCAAAATGGCCACCGTTCACCTTGATGCTTCTTAACCAGCTTCGTGAGGTAGTCACCTGGAATGCTTTTTAATTAACAGGTGTCCCTCGTCAAGTTAGTGTAATTTATTGCCACTTTAATGTGTTTGAGCTCAAATAACAAAAATACAGTAAATAGCCCTATTCCGTCAAGAACCGCTCAACTAAGTAAAGAGAAACGACATCCATCATTACTTTAAGACATGAAGTGTCTTTTAGCTAATAAATTGTGTGGTGTGCGTGCGGGCAAGGAATGATGATTGACTGGACTTGTTTAGTCTTGGTCATTAACCATGGGCTGCTATACTCTGACCTGAGAATTGTGAATACCTGTGTAATGTAAGAATGTAAACAATGTATGTGTACAAAGGTTGTGAATTAAAATGAAATTAATTGACTCAACAGGGTTGGGGTGTGGTATTTTTTTTTTTCTCCCTTCTTTCATGGTGTATCAGTGTAAAGGGCATACACACAGTGATTTAGGGTGACAATGTAAAATCAGTCAGCGACATGTTGCGATACCTGGTAAAACACCTGCCGCTAATGTAAAGTGGGCAGGTACAGCATTAAACTGCTCTCAACTTTGAGGTGACTTGACTGACACTACCAATGGAAGTGAAAAGATACTGTTGAGTGAGAGATGACACCAACACCCCATATGCGCGCATATATATGCATGCTGGCACATCCCTTTTGAAAAAGTTGGATGTGGTGTACCATTCTACCCTGCGCTTCCTAACGGGCAAATGCAAGGACGCATCACTGTAACCTTTATCATATGGTTCATTGGACATCTCTGTCTATAAGAAGGAAAAGTCATATTTTAATATTTGTTGCAAAAGCTATCTTAGGTAAGTTGCCGTTCTATATATCTAGTCTGCTTGTATGGTGTACGTACTTATAGCACTCGTGCATCAGAGAAAATACTTTTTCAAGTTCCAATGTCACGAACAGAACTTGGTAAAACAGCCTTCTGTGCATATGCACTGTGTGCTTGGAACGAGCTACAAAATACACTAAATCTTGTGACAACACCCTCTATTACATTTTTTAAAAATTGTTTAAAGTCAGTACTTACAGAAGAGTGTCATTGTTTTTAATTAAGGCTACTGCTTCTTCATTTTATACTACTTATGTCTCATTTTTTTCTTACTCTGTGTTCTGTGTGTGATTGTTGACTGTTTGTCTTAGTGTTTTGGTTTATGTTAGTCTGTATTTCTTGTATGAAACTTAAGTCGCTATCTTGGCCAGGACTCCCTGGAAGACGAGATATTGTATCGCAGTGGGACCTGCCTGGTAAAACATGAGATTAAAAAAAAAAAAAAAAGAGTTCCCCCAAACATTTTCCGTTAGGAAACATCCATGACTCTGCAACCATTTGCAATGTAGGAAGCAATGAAATACCTTTGCAATCGATCCCATGCCAGAACATGATTATTGTGCCAAGACAGTTATTTTGGTGGAACTTTTAGCCAGTCATTTTCTTTATAAAAACTCTTTTTGATGAGAAGACTCTGTAATAGCCAGATACTGTGCTCACACGATCAACAGTCAACTAGGTAGACGGCCTAATATGTGCCTAAAGTGTTATAGAAACCAGAAAATATTATGGCTTTGATCTATAAATTGCAATATCTGTGAACCAAGAGATAGATGAACTGTCACTATTGAAGCATAGTTCTGTTTTATATGCATACACTAGTGCTTATTTTATATACACTACCTGGGCAAAAAAAAAACAACTTGATTTAAATAAGCAAATACAACCCCGATTCCAAAAAAGTTGGGACAAAGTACAAATTGTCAATAAAAACGGAATGCAATAATTTACAAGTCTCAAAAACTGATATTGTATTCACAATAGAACATAGACAACATATCAGATGTCGAAAATGAGACATTTTGAAATTTCATGCCAAATATTGGCTCATTTGAAATTTCATGACAGCAACACATCTCAGAAAAGTTGGGACAGGGGCAATAAGAGGCTGGAAAAGTTAAAAGGTACAAAAAAGGAACAGCTGGAGGACCAAATTGCAACTTATTAGGTCAATTGGCAATAGGTCATTAACATGACTGGGTATAAAAAGAGCATCTTGGAGTGGCAGCGGCTCTCAGAAGTAAAGATGGGAAGAGGCTCACCAATCCCCCTAATTCTGCGCCGACAAATAGTGGCGCAATATCAGAAAGGAGTTCGACAGTGTAAAATTGCAAAGAGTTTGAACACATCATCATCTACAGTGCATAATATCATCAAAAGATTCAGAGAATCTGGAAGAATGTCTGTGCGTAAGGGTCAAGGCCGGAAAACCATACTGGGTGCCCATGATCTTCGGGCCCTTAGACGGCACTGCATCACATACAGGCATGCTTCTGTATTGGAAATCACAAAATGGGCTCAGGAATATTTCCAGAGAACATTATCTGTGAACACAATTCACCGTGCCAGCCGCCATTGCCAGCTAAAACTCTATAGTTCAAAGAAGAAGCCGTATCTAAACACGATCCAGAAGCGCAGACGTCTTCTCTGGGCCAAGGCTCATTTAAAATGGACTGTGGCAAAGTGGAAAACTGTTCTGTGGTCAGACAAATCAAAATTTGAAGTTCTTTACGGAAATCAGGGACGCTGTGTCATTCGGACTAAAGAGGAGAAGGACGACCCAAGTTGTCATCAGCGCTCAGTTCAGAAGCCTGCATCTCTGATGGTATGGGGTTGCATTAGTGCGTGTGGCATGGGCAGCTTACACATCTGGAAAGACACCATCAATGCTGAAAAGTATATCCAGGTTCTAGAGCAACATATGCTCCCATCCAGACGACGTCTCTTTCAGGGAAGACCTTGCATTTTCCAACATGACAATGCCAAACCACATACTGCATCAATTACAGCATCATGGCTGCGTAGAAGAAGGGTCCGGGTACTGAACTGGCCAGCCTGCAGTCCAGATCTTTCACCCATAGAAAACATTTGGCGCATCATAAAACGGAAGATACGACAAAAAAGACCTAAGACAGTTGAACAACTAGAATCCTACGTTAGACAAGAATGGGTTAACATTCCTATCCCTAAACTTGAGCAACTTGTCTCTTCAGTCCCCAGACGTTTACAGACTGTTGTAAAGAGAATAGGGGATGTCTCACAGTGGTAAACATGGCCTTGTCCCAACTTTTTTGAGATGTGGTGTTGTCATGAAATTTAAAATCACCTAATTTTTCTCTTTAAATGATACATTTCAGTTTAAACATTTGATATGTCCTCTATGTTCTATTCTGAATGAAATATGGAATTTTGAAACTTCCACATCATTGCATTCTGTTTTTATTTACAATTTGTACTTTGTCCCAACTTTTTTGGAATCGGGGTTGTATTTAGGAGTCTTTGATTGGGTAATTACTACACTGATATATATTTCACCTGGTAAAAGTTCTTTTAACCCTAATTGATGCAGTGAATAGCTTCTCATTTCTTTAAAAACCATGTCTGAAGACATATCCTGTGGTCATGGAAGAGAGGTTACTGTGTTTCAGAAGGGTCAAATTATTGGCCAAAGAAAACAACTAAAGGAGACTGCTGAAATTACCGGAACTGGGTTAAGAACTGTCCATCGTATTATTAAAACCTAGAAGGATGGCAATGAACTGTCAACTTCATGGAAGAAATGTGTTCAGAAAAAAAATATTGACTGAGCATGATCAGTAGTCACTTAAACGCTTTAAGCTGAATCATTTTAAAAAAGAAAAAACTGACATCAGAACTCATGCCTATGTTTAATAGTGAAAGTAGGAGTATTTCCACATGCACAGTGCGATGAGAACTCATAGGATTGGGAATAAACAGCTGTGTGGCCATAAGAAAACTATTTGTAGTAAGGCTAATCAGAAGAAAAAGTTTCAATTTGCTAGGGAGAATAAAAAGATTGGACTCTAGAGCAATGGAAAATAGTTACGTGATCTGGTAAGTCCAGATTTACCCTATTCCAGAGGGTGCATCAGGGTAAGAAGGTAAGTGCACAAAGCGATACATCCATCATGCACAGTGGCCATCTGGATGCAGTGTTCTGATCTGGGGTTGCTTCAGTTGGTCAGGTTGAGGCTCAGCAACATTATGTGGCAATAAAATGAAGTTGGCTGACGAACTAAATGACCAGGTTATCACATCAATCGATTTCCCTTCCCTTAGTGCATGGCCACAACACTGGGGCCAAATTGTGAAAGAGTGGTTCAGAAATCATTTTCACACATGAACTGGCCACCACAGCGTCCTGACCTCAACCCTATTGAAAGTCTTTGGGATGTGCTGCAGAAGACTTGACACAAGAAGACTTGGTTCAACTCTCCTGTCATCAAGACAAGATCCTGGTGAAAAATTAATGCAACTCTGGATAGAAATAAGTGTTGGGAGATTGCGTAAAGATGTTGGAACAATGCTGCAGGGAATGCATGCCATAATCAAAGCTAAAGGTAGTCCAATAAAATAGTGTGGGGAACTTTTTTTGGCTGTGCAATATATATGCGCGCTTGTTTCACTCAAACATTTGAGGATGTAAAATATTTACATTTATGGCATTTTGCAGACATCCTTATCCAGAGTGACTTACACAAGTCACCCCATGTAAAGATTAGTAAAAAGCGCTAGAAAAAATCCACTTGTTGAAGTAGCTTCATTACTGATGTAGGTACAGTCCACTATACTTTTAAGAAACTACATTTCCCATCAGCCAACTTCTGCGTTGACCTACGTCACGCCTGGGCAGGATCACTTTCATCACATCCTCCATGATTCCGTAAAGGACCTGGAAATCCGCCATATCTTTATCTCTTGTGTCCGGATTCCAAGCGGTCTGGACGCACAAAGAGATACGCTCCGCCGGGCAAACCAAATAAGATGTCTTTTCTTTTTTCATTTCTTTGTTTACCACTAGCTACGGTAGATTCTAAGATCGCGCGATTTTTTTTTTAAAGATATTTTTTTGGGCTTTTTGCACCTTTATTGGATAGGACAGTGTAGAGACAGGAAATGAGCGGGAGAGAGAGAGACGGGAAGGGATCGGGAAATGACCTCGGGCCGGAATCGAACCCGGGTCGCCCGCATTCATGGTATGGCGCCTTAACCACCTGAGCCACGACGCCCCCGGGATTCGGGGGCGATTCGGGACTGAGCCGCTGTGCGCAAGTCACTTACCACTTGCAAGTGGAAGGATGGCAAGCCTAAAGACCATCATAACTACACAATGGGCAGTATTTGCATCAGTATTTGCAGTATTTTCATACTTTTATACTCTTTAATGAAAGGTGATACAAGGCAGAAGTCCGCGCCGTTTTTCAGCAGTCGCGTTACATGACCAACACCAGCGAATCAGGAAGGTGGATGTCACAGTGACGTTGTCCAATGACGACGCCAGCTAGAGCTCAGCACAGCGTATCCGCGTATTCTCAATGTTTACACAGCACCGGATCAGACACGATCTGGATTGAATACGTGGACCCTGGCAGATTCCCGTTTTCCGGTGTTTCCAGGCGTTTTAATGTAAACGGACAGTGCATCCGCGAAGAAAACGAAACAGATACGGTCTAATGTAAACTTGGCCTTAGCTACACAAAGCTAATTCTCTTTTAAGCCACACCCACACAAGGCCTCTCACATACACACACACCGTTTGTATATATTCCATCTGGTATTATCCATTTTTATCTTTGTTATAATAAATTCATTTATTACTGAAACTGTGGGTTTTTTTTGTGTTCCAATAATATACTCGAGGTTGCCCAATCTCCAAAGAATTCAGAAAGGTGCATATAAGTTATGTAATACGGTAAGTGATCATAATAATTTGGAATATACCATAATTTGTCTGTTTGGTAATTTATTATTAAGCACCAAAATTAACGGTACGATTCACCTGAATGATTCACTTGAATGAGTCAATTTAAACAATTCAAATAAGACTGATTCAATTTAATTATTAACCTTCAAATTTAATATGAGACTGATTTAATGAGATTGATCACTCAATTACCCAAATGCACCCACATATTAAACTGGTGCCCCGTGTGAGGAGATTGGTTTGTTGACTTCTTGAATATTGTTGCAACAACAGATAAACCATCAGTTTGTTTAAGCAACTGCTAAGGTATATTCCCAGGTGTTAAACGGTTAACAGTAGCGTGATAACCATGTCACAAATACTCATAACCTATTCATAACTTGGGATAAGAGAACATTTCCAAACAACAAGCCTTTTTGATTAATTATGTAGTTAGTTAATTAATAACGATTAATTAATAATTAACTCATTGATTCATTAATTATCCTAGTATCCAGCCTAAGTAAAATGGCATCCCCTCGTGTCTCAAAAATTGAAGACAACGCTCAAGACGTGTCTCATCTTGAGGTCATCGCAGACCTCATTCACTGCTCTGCCTCCAAAAAGGCGAACATTAGGAACACGAGTAAGAGTGAATGCCAGAACAACATAGATAACTCGAACAAACATATGAGAGATCCAAAAAGAACAACTTTTAGTGTCCAAGCGGCACTCGGTAACCTATTCCTGTCATACTTCCGAGATACTGATTCAGAAATCAGATGCCTCCGCGGAGAGGTTGAAAGGCTGACCACCAGCAACGCCGAGCTGGCAGCCGATAATAATGATTTACATAGGGAGTGTGAGCTCTTGAAGAACTCCCTTGGGGATGGCACCGAAAGGCTAGAGAAAGCCGAAAAGGCTGCCAAGAGGGCTGCCGAGGAGCAGACCCCCCAAGAAGAGCGCGAGGGGCATGACAGACCCCCAACAATGCGCCGAAGCTCAGAGCGGGAAGAGGCGTCTGAACCGGACACCGTAGATGACCTGGTCGAGGACCAGACACCCCGCCAAACTCCATCAACTCGCTATACGACTTCGTCGTTTAGCCAGGGTGGAGCCATACTGTGCTCATTCCGAGCCCAGGACCATAGCACACCCAGGTCAGTGTGCTACAGTACCCCTGATCAATCTTCGGATGAATCAGGCTATGAATCCAGTGCGAAATGGGAACAAGACCAGAGCAGCTTAGATAGTGAGTGCTCAGAAGAGCCAAGAAGGTCGCACAAGGACGTGCACCAAACCCTTCACTTACAGCAAATTGACCTACTTGCCAAAGATGTCGAACGATTCGATCCCGACAATCAAAGAACTAATGCAAATGATTATTTGCGAGAAATTGACCGATGCCTGATGGACCTGCCAAACGCCACAACGCGAGAAAAACTTAAACTAATCTGGAAGACCTCCAGTAGCAGCGTTCGTGCCCTTTTAGAGACACTACCCCCAAACATTCACGATAGTTATTCGAAACTTCGCAACTACATGAGGGAAGAATATGCGCCATACACGGATGAAACCTCCGCGATATTGTGTGCATTACAAATCAAACAAAAACGGTCTGAGGCGCCTCGTGAATATTATAGATGGCTACGTACTGCCTATTTCCAAGGTAGTAGCGCACCAGGTTTGGAAGAAGATAGAGGTTTCAAATCCCTCTTCTTACATAACCTCCACCCAAGCGTGCAGACTCACGTCGCACTGACGTGTCGACAGGGTTTCCACTCGATGAGGGAAATTAGGCGACTAGCCCAAATGACCTGGTAGACCATTGTCAAAACCGCAAACGGAAACGATGATAAACCCAGAGTCCTTAGTCTCCAGAGTGCAGACGAGTCCCCGCTAGCCTTAGGAGGCGGCGAAGCTCCAAAAGGGGGACCCCCCTGGAGAAATCCCGGTCCAAACCGCCCCTTGCCGAGCCATCACCAGTGTGAGCGGAGAAATCGGCAAGGTAAGGCCAGGAAGGACTGAAGGCAAGTCCACAGTGACTATGGCAACCGCCCATCACATAAAAAGGGTCGTAGGGAACAAGGCGGTTGGCAGCAAAACCGTCATCCCCGCTCTGGCCAGAGACGGCAGGAGCGTTCCGACCATAACACTAAACGTAGGGGTAGAGATGAACAACACAGTGACTCAGACCAACCTGGTAAGATCAGCTCAGAGCTGGAATCTTTAAAAGCCCAGTTGGCGGAGATTAAAGAACTGTTACAACAGAGGTCGGACCCCTCAACAAAATAAATCGAAACGAGCGTAAAAGAACAAAAGGCCTACTACGACCGAAAAGCCTCCCATCACACATATCAAATAGGCGACAAAGTCCTATATTTTAACTTTACCAAGCCGGTAGAAGTCTCAAAAAGTTCCTACCACATTGGTCGGGACCTTTCGATCGTAGGAAAACCGTCCCCCGTCGCGTATCGCATTAGGACATCCAGGCCCAATCAAACGCTCTCATATCGATTTCCCTACCAATCAAATCAAGCCTTTTGAACAGTCCTCACTCCAAAAGGGGGGGGGGGGGACGACAGCTAGGCCCATCCTGTCCACCTAGCTTGTACGCCTCACTCACCCATAAGCGTACACTAACATTCCCGGTCAGACTTACCAACCCAATAAAGTAATAACCCTTCGGTATAACATGGTAGATAAAATACTAAAATCCGCTATTATTACTAGTGTGTATTCATCGCAAATACACCTGGCATATAGTCTTGGCAGTGCTATCCTCATTTTTGTGAATCCACAAGACTTAGAGATGTGCACCTCCACTAAAGACATCCACTGGGTCTGCCCAGGCAACCCATACATAACACTACACGCCAAGCTGGATAAGATGATCTGCGGCCCTGAGAGCTTTAGCCGCAGTAGCGCACGCTTTCTGGCCAGACCACCCACTGCTATTGAGGTATTTCACCTGACGTCACAGGGTCACGTGACGCCCCGGTGTCCGCCATTTTGGACGGCAAGCTAGCTAATGTCAACAACAGTAGCTGGTATGTTACTGTAGCAATGTTTACGTTCAGTCATTTGGATGACTGTTAAAACCTTTCAGTCTCAAGTTTTTCCTTTACTGGATTTACTAGTTTACTGAACCAGCCGGCCCCGGAGCGCCGGCCAGCCGGCCCCGGAGCGCCGGCCAGCCGGCCCCGGAGCGCCGGCTAGCTAGCCCCGGAGCGCTAGCTAGCTAGCCAGCCAGCCAGCCAGCCAGCCCCGGAGCGCTAGCCAGCCGGCCCCGGAGCGCTAGCCAGCCGGCCCCGGAGCGCTAGCCAGCCGGCCCCGGAGCGCTAGCTAGCCAGCCAGCCAGCCCGCCCCGGAGCGCGCTCAGTAAACTAGTAAATACAGTAAAGGAAAAACTTATAACGGGCCATGTCTCAACAGACTAAGAAGTTATTTCAATGACATTTAATAACATTTTGTTTATCTTGAGGACCGAAAGTAAATGAAAATGTGAACAAACCTTAGCTGTCAGTGAACAATCCTGGTGGAAGCAGGTAAACGTCGTTCTCCAAGCCTGCTAACCTCAATTTTTGCAAATACCTCTCCCTCTGCTCGCCCTGTAAATGCCCTACGTCGCTGGATAGTGAAGGTGTTTTCTGCATCTCGCTCCTTTTTCTTTTATGTTTTTCGTTTGTCACCTTCCTCGCATTCAAACTGATTCGAGCCGTGCCGTCCAAAATGGCAGCGTCACATGACTTGGTCACGTGAGTGAAATACTTCAATATCACCTTCCCAGAAGATTAGGTTTGCCAACCCAAACACTAATACTTCTTTCTTTCCTTCATTTCTTCTCTTTTCTTGTTTTTTTATGCATAGGAAATTGAACACTACATGTTTCATGTTTAATTTTTTTGATGTGATGTTGACCTAGTTAGCTAGAATGATTATATGCCCAAAATGCCTATAGTGATTATATGCCCAAAATGCCTCTGCCTCCAACTGTCTTACTGGAACTCATGAGTTTACACAGTTTTCACAGGACACCATGGACTGTGCAGAGCAAGGCTACCTCAAGGACTATGGACATGCGGATTGTACGGTACTGTGCTCTCAGTGCTACGACTCCATCATACCCCTGAGACCAAAAGGGGGACTGTAGGTACAGTCCACTATAATTTTAAGAAACTACATTTCCCATCAGCCAACTTCTGCATTGACCTACGTCACGCCTGGGCGGGATCACTTTCATCACATCCTCCATGATTCTGTAAAGGACCTGGAAATCTGTCATATCTTTATCTCTCGTGTCCGGATTCCAAGCGGTCTGGACGCACAAAGAGATACGCTCCACAGGGCAAACCAAATAAGACGTCTTTTTTCTTTCTTGCAAGATCCACCATTCAGCGCGATTTCTTTGTTTACCACTGGCCATGGTAGATTCTAAGATCGTGCGATTTTAAACTCAGTGAGTTACAATCGGTTTTTCATTCATTCATTAAGTACGTACGACTGCAGCTCAAAGCAGTTCATTTATAATTAAAGCCGCAAGCGGCCTCGACGGGCCCTCGCGCCAGCGGCCAAGGGGGGCGGGGGCATGCGTCCCCGCGAAATACCTTCCACAGCTTCTTCGGCAAGAGACATTACCACAAGGTAGTGGTGTGAAGGAAAAGCATTATGGAATTATTTACCAAAAACCCGTGTTGGAGCAATTGCGTCGGCCAAAAACAGCGCCCCCCATGGACGAAAATTCCCAAAATGTGGTATACATGACATGGGAGGTAGTAAGAGGGTGGCCGTGAAGTCTGACCAAATTTTAGGAAAGATTGGATTTTTTGCCCAAAAATAGCGCCCCCAGTGGCGAAATATCACAGAAATTGGGTAACATGTCAGAAGCCCAATGAGTGACTTGCGTGTGAAGTATGAGCAGTTTTGAGCAATTAGAAGATTTGTTATGAATTTTTAAGCATGTAAAATTTTGCAGTGAAAATTGATTGACGTATAACTTCTGAACGGTTTATGCCACGTGAAACGTATTTAGAAACTTTTGTCAGCCATGTCTGTAGATCATGTGTATCAATTTTGGTGACATTCCTATGAACGGTCTAGGAGGAGTTGCGCCGTGTTCGTGGCCATGCATTTCGCACAAAAGTGAAATTACCTCACTTCCTTTTGGGCGTGGCTAATGCAGTGGCATTACATTTTTGTCCGGCTCAGTGAGATACATATGCGTACCAAATGGCATGCCACTACTACAAACTACATGGCAACCAGGCACCTTAATGCGGGAGGCCAAAATCACAACGAGTTAGGGGGCGCTATAGAGGCCCTGAGGCCCGCCTGGATCTGGGCTTCTGGTTCTCAGTAGCGGTGGCAGTCTAAGAAAAAGGAGCCAAATTTCGTGCGTTGTCGACCATGGCAAGCGCCCCAATAAGGGTCTTGTAAAGAGTTTGCTTGGCAAGTTTGACAGATCAGAAGCTGCAATAGCATTTTTGCCATAACCAGCACCCCCAGGGGCGAAAGTGCACAAAATTTGGTGTAGATGTCAGGTGAGCTATGAAGAGTTTGCGTATGAAGTATGATGACAATTGAGTAAATAGAAGATGAGATATAGATTTTTGAAGAATAAATTTTTTGGTTTTTCCCATGTCAGTAGGTGGCGCTATGCTGTACATGAGCGATTATGAGTTGGAAAAATAAGTGTCTACAACAGCAACGTACTATCACAAGGTAGTGGTGTGAAGGAAAAGCATTATGGAATTATTTACCAAAAACCCGTGTTGGAGCAATTGCGTCGGCCAAAAACAGCGCCCCCCATGGACGAAAATTTCCAAAATGTGGTATACATGACATGGGAGGTAGTAAGAGGGTGGCCGTGAAGTTTGACCAAATTTGAGGAAAGATTGGAATTTTTGCCCAAAAATAGCGCCCCCAGTGGCGAAATATCACAGAAATTGGGTAACATGTCAGAAGCCCAATGAGTGATTTGCGTGTGAAGTATGAGCAGTTTTGAGCAATCAGAAGATTTGTTATGAATTTTTAAGCATGTAAAATTTTGCATCGAAAATTGATTGACGTATAACTTCTGAACGGTTTATCCTACGTGAAACGTATTTAGTAACTTTTGTCAGCCATGTCTGTAGATGATGTGTATCAATTTTGGTGACATTCCTGTGAACGGTCTAGGAGGAGTTGCGCCGTCTTCGTGGCCACGCATTTCGCACAAAAGTGAAATTACCTCACTTCCTGTTGGGCGTGGCTAATGCATTGGCATTACATTTTTGTCCGGCTTAGTGAGATACATATGCGTACCAAATGGCATGCCACTACTACAAACTACATGGCACCCAGGCACCCTAATGCGGGAGGCGAAAATCACAACGACTTAGGGGGCGCTATAGAGGCCCGGAGCCCCGGCCAAGTTTGGGCTTCTGGTTCTGAGTAGCGGTGGCAATTCTCGGAACTGGTGCCAAATTTCGTGCGTTTTCGCCCATGGCAAGCGCCCCGAAAATGGCCCAACAGCGGAGAAAAATAAAGAAGAAGAAGAAGACGGAAGAAGAAGAAGAAGAAGAAGAAGAAGAAGACGGAAGAAGAAGAATAATAGTGAACTCTTACAAGAACAATAGGGCCTTCGCCCATAGGGCTCGGGCCCTAATTAGGAGCAACCAGAATTCCTCCTGATTGAAGCGCTGTGCACATTATTTTGATCAGAGACTTTCTTTTCATGGGCGGCACGGTGGTGTAGTGGTTAGCACTGTCGCCTCACAGCAAGAAGGTCCGTGTTCGAGCCCCGTGGCCGGCGAGGGCCTTTCTGTGTGGAGTTTGCATGTTCTCCCCATGTCCGCGTGGGTTTCCTCCGGGTGCTCCGGTTTCCCCCACAGTCCAAAGACATGCAGGTTAGGTTAACTGGTGACTCTAAATTGACCGTAGGTGTGAATGTGAGTGTGAATGGTTGTCTGTGTCTATGTGTCAGCCCTGTGATGACCTGGCGACTTGTCCAGGGTGTACCCCGCCTTTCGCCCGTAGTCAGCTGGGATAGGCTCCAGCTTGCCTGCGACCCTGTAGAACAGGATAAAGCGGCTAGAGATAATGAGATGAGACTTTCTTTTCATCACGACCGTCGTCAGATCAAGAAGTTCTCTGCTCCACAGAATCGACTCACGTGCTCCACAATGGCGAACCTCCGAAGTCTCGGAAAATCTTTTCATAATCTCGCGTAGAAGCGGGATATTAAGTAAGACTTTGGCATTTGGGCATAATTAAGCTAGTCTTAGGAATTTGCTTTTATTGAAACAGTGTGAATTTAAACTCAGGAAGGTTTTGTTTACACTATTAGACACGCAGCGTGTCGAATTGAATTGTTCTGTTTGTTTAATCTCTCAATTGTGTTATTAGATAGGCTGTGCATGCTTCTTTATTCCTTACTAATATCCTCAATTTCATTATCACACATCTTGATCTCATCAAGATTTCAGCGGATTCAGTATTGTTATGAGCTAGTGGGTTAGCTACCGGCTAGCCCTTTGTTACTTAGAAACACGTGTTCACCAGGCCTGGCCACACACAAACACACATTAGCAACACAAAGCTAATCTAGGCCTACCATGTGCTCAAACACACCCTTCTTTTGTTTAACTCCACGAGGTAGGGTCCTTGGGCTTTAGCTAGCCACACGGCTAATTCCTTTGTCTCGTTAGCAAGCTAGGCTAACCTTTGCTCAAGCCACAAGGCCTACACCACGTGGGGACACACACACACAAACACACGTGGAGTTAGCTACACAAAGCTAATTCTCTTTTAAGCCACACCCACACAAGGCCTCTCACCCCCCCACACACCTCACCATTTGTATATATTCCATCTGCTATTATCCATTTTTATCTTTGTTATAATAAATTCATTTATTATTGAAACTGTGTGGTTTTTTTTGTGTGTTCCAATAATATACTCGAGGTTGCCCAATCTCCAAAGAATTCAGAAAGGTGCATATAAGTTATGTAATACGGTAAGTGATCATAATAATTTGGAATATACCATAATTTGGCTGTTTGGTAATTTATTATTAAGCACCAAAATTAACGGTATGATTCACTTGAATGATTCAATTTAAACAATTCAAATGAGACTGATTCAATTTAATTATTAACCTTCAAATTTAATATGAGACTGATTTAATGAGATTGATCACTCAATTACCCAAATGCACCCACACTGACAAAACAAGAAAAAGCCAACCTTTCTCCAACCGAGTCATGGATTACAGCTTGAAAGTTCCTACACACTCCAATCACCTCAAAAGCGTATAATTTAAATATGCTTCAGTTGCAGTGTTCTTTTAGCTTCCAGGGTGCCAATAATCGTGGCACGTGTTTTTGTTGAGCATAATTTCTTGATGAGGGATTTGTTTTTCTTTGAATGAATTTATTTCAATTTAAAGTTGTTTTTTTTTAGTGCGAGATGAAGCTAATTCACCAAAAGGTGGATTTTTTTCAAACCCTTTTTACAAATCTTTACAAGAGGTGCCAATAATTATGGAGAGCACTGTACATATACAAGAGGGTTACCTAGGCAATGAGAGCTTGGCCTATGAGCAAATCGCTTTACATCTAGACAGCCCTAGCAACAAACTATCAGCGACAAAGTGATGGGCAACAAGAAAATTGCTTCCTGTGTGTATGCCCCAGAAGAGGTCTTCTCTGTATCTGCTTCCAGAATGTGTATTTATGCAGATCACAAATCTAGTGTGTGATTTTTCAGCCATTTCAGTGTTTTAATATCCATGCTGACACTACCAAAAAATATTGTATTTTTCATATTATTATGGACTATTCATACAACCTACCTATTTCTTCAAAAAAATAGTTTAATAAGTTATTGCGACTTAACACATTAATCCTGTCATCATAAAGTGCAAATTTAGTTTGTAGCCTAAAGAAAAACATGTAAGAAATTGTAATTGCTTGTGTAAGAAAAAGAAAGAAATGCATTTATATTGAATTGCCATGGGGCAGCACAGTGGCACAGCTCCAGGGTCTTCAGTTCAATCCTGAGCTTGGGTTCAAATCAAAGTCCTTCCCACGCCATGTGGCGCATAGGACGGCGCCGATCTCCGTTTCCGTAGCCCTCGGCCTCTCGCCTATTACGTAGCTAGGGTTACAGTGGGGGGCTAGTCCTCTGGTAACCGCGAGAGTTTGACTCCCCACTCGCATCTGTATTGCAGCGTGCCTTGCCAGATGGCAGTAGGTACCATTTTTATGATGGTCTTTGGTATGACTCGACCGCAAGTAGAACTTGCGATCTCCCACTCAAGAGGTGGACACACTAACGGCTAGGCCAACTCACGATTGAGCTTGGGTTACTAATTATGAAATTGTGGAGTTCTGTGATGGACTGACTGATACACACCAGTGCTTGACATTAGCACTTGCCCGATGGCCCGGCGGTGGTTTTTTACGTCTTTCGGGCCAGTTTGGGCCACTAAATTTGGCCAAACAGTGGCCCGGGCGGGCCAGTACGTTTTGATACAAATTAACAAATTTTATTACTCATATTTTACCCAGAATTGTGAAGAAATTGTTCGTAAAAACGCACCTTTTCGATACGAGGTCTTTCATCTTTGTTTTCGTCACACTCCGCTCCGCAGCAGGAGCATGTAGTCTTTGTGCATCTTCGGAGATGTTTGGCACTGTTCGGAAGCGTCATTTTGGCGGGAAAATAGCATCTTGTAGACGAAGACGGTTGCGGCAAGGAGACCATCAAAACGGTGAAATTCAAATAGAAATATGTTCAAACTCCACGCTCCCCAACCTGGCCAAAGGCCAGGTAAACAGTTTAAATACGATCGTGCGTAAATTAACTATCGGGTGTTAACGAACGGCTTCATTTTGAACTCGGCAGCCAATCAGAGCGCACGACGTCACGCTCGGTTTACAACTCGCCAAATATGGCGCCAAATCGTAAAACAGCATTTCAACACACGCGCTTTAGCTTCAGATGGTGTAAAATCGTTCAGACTTTGTATATTAATATCAAAATTTCAGGATACACTGCCAAGAAATATGGCTACATGTGTATCAACTTTTAGTGATTAAAGAATGAAGTATAAATGTTGGTTGCTATGACTGAAATAGAAGAGATAAAATAATGTGGTAAATTAGATCTGATCCCATATATTATATTATTCAAATATCCAAAGATAATGAAATATCTCAAAGTAGCCAAACTAGGTTTACATTAGTTCATTACAACAAATAATAACTATTCTGACCCTCTCTGGTACAACCAGACCATGCTAAGCCCAGTATACCCCCAGTTGCTTGGGTATCTGCTGTTGCTATGGCAATGGTTTATGCAAATGAGCTGAATTTGCAAAAATTTACTACTAGTTCCCCCAAGGGCATATCCTGAAAATTTGGTGTTTATATCTTGTCTTATTAAAAAAAATACAACATTTCACCCCTTTTTGGCTCACCTGAGCATACCTGTTAATTAGCTAATTAACAGATAATTAGGGTTATAAATCACCCCCGAGCAGGTAAGACTTTGCAAAAATCTCACTAGATTATTCCCCAAAATCCACCCTTTCAGGAAATGTATGGTTTGTCAATGATTCTCATGATATTTTATTAATTAAGAAGTAAAACTTCTTCATGGACAATAAAAATGCCCATTTAAATCCAGCATGATGAGGGTTAGTATGCCACCCTCACCTTTCATCCAGACTTGGGACTGGCCTGTGTGTGTCTTGTGGCTATTATATAAAGGTGTATGTAAAAAGTTCATTGTACTTCTATTTCTATAAGCATATCTACAGTGGTGAGAATTCAATATCTACAATGTTGAGAATATATGAGCCAAAGTTGAAACCATGACAAAAAAGGAAAATATGTCTCCATCACACAGGGTGGGTTACAGGCAAAGCTTATTCTATAAACAAGTTAGTTGCATGGTGAGGCAAAACTTAGCTTATAAAACTTATACAAACAATTGTTAATGTAAAACAGTAATCAACAGCATGTGTTAAATGAACAGAGAACAAGAACAAAGGAAATTTTTTAATGTAACTAAGAAATTGATAGAACAAGAAATGCAAACAAAATATAATAAATGTTAACAAAATATGAATAATCTTATTTTCATTAATTTCACCTTAAAATGCACCAGAATGCCCGAATATTAATTGAAAAAATCAAAATTTTCTGGGGGAGGGCCCCCGGACCCCCCTCTTTGTGCAAGCACCTGTGGTGCTTACAGCGGCTGCCTGCAACAGCCGTGGTTCGGGTACCGCGCGCATTCGGGCCACCACATTTTCCATTTGGGCCAGTAACTTTTAAATTCTAGTGGCCCAATGGGCCACCAGTGGTAAATGCTTAATGTCTAGGCCTGCACACCCAGGGTGTATTTTGCCTCATGCCCAGTGTTCACATGAGTGTGATCAGGATAAAGCAGTTACTGAAGATGAATGAATGAATGAATGAATGTGACTGGTGTCCTTCGGTAGTTCCATAAATATTTCATAATTGTTAATTCATGCAATTATTAATGCTTAGATTAATTAAGATATCTTAAATAGCTTGAAGCTGTGATTCTGTGCTTTCACTAATTTCTTCTCTAGTTTCTGCTGAAGGGGTTAGAGGCAGCTGGGAGGTATAGGAAGTCATATAAAATGTTTTCATGACAGTTGCAATTTTCTGAGCAGACAGCAGAGGGCTCTGAGGATTACACACTGCTTCTTTAATGCATGTGTCACTAAGCTGAATCCACTCAAGCAAGACCCAATTGAAGCTTTGCTGCAACTGTGAACTCACTCAGAGAAAAGCCAAGGATACTGGCCTTATTCTGAGAGTACTCCATATAATTACAAAAAATGTTCACAACATGATTAATCTATCATTCAAAAGGCTCACAATATGATTAATCTATTCATTCATTTTAATAATTGGTTATGGAAGCAGTGAGATAAGCACTAGATCATCTTTCCCTTGCCACAGCATCTCCCCCTCGAATTGCACAAGCCCTTGTTTCCGTGCCCGGAGCAGTACTCCCACCAGCTTGTTCGAAATTGAGACATAATGATCAAACAGCGTGCCAAACTCAACTTCTCGTCTCCCATCTTCTCGTCTGTGCCCAAGTTCTCTAATAATCTGGCACAGCTCCGTCACCTCCCTGCCGATGTGGGAGTGAGCTTCCTTCCCTCTGCGCTCAGTGTGAGAACCCTCCGGAGGTCGGCCATAGTCCTCCTGACCCCACTCGGGATGAACGGCCAGCACCTCATCACTAGTGAATGGATTGTGCTTCTGATAATCCTTGTGATCTTCAGACCATTTCTGCCAAGTCTGTGTTAATCCTTTCACTGAAGCTGCTTTGTGTTCAGGGGTTTCTGATTGCCTGGCTGTCTCCATGATGCACTTTATAACATCTCTCTGTTGGATTGACACGCCAGGAGTGCGAGTGCTCAGCTTCGTGTGTCATTTACAGGACACCAAGGAGATCCAACTACAGCAAACCTATAAATATTTTAACAGAAGTACAAACAAGGTTAACCTGCTGTACTTAGTCCTTGTCTTTATAGTTAAGTAGAGGTACACTCCACTCACATTTGCATTTTTTTGGAACAAAATTAGAGTAATGCTTGACACTTGTGTGACAGCACACACACATGATATTACATGGTTGCGCGAAGATATGAAGGTTATCTTCGAGTGGTGAACATACAAGTGAGCGAAGTGAATGAGTGAAAAATATTTATAACACAAGAGAAACTTCATATCTTCATGCCACCATGTAATGTTCTTTATATTCTATGGACTCATCCACAAAAATAAATTTTATATATGCGCGCAAGTTAATCAAAACAATTGTAATTTTGAACCGGTTCGCTATTTTGACAACGCGCGTCCAGTCAGCAGGAAAACACTGGGAGTGACGTCATCAGAGTGAAATATCGAGAATTATTATACATACAGGACATTTTTTCAATGGAATAAAAACACATGTTCTATTCCCTTCCAGCAGATTTCATTCATTTGGTTTGATAGCATGCAATATTGTTAGCATATCGCTTATCCTACCCAATGGAGAATGAGCGTTGAAGATGGTTTATGATATTGCATGGTTGTCAAGACAACATGACGTCACACGTCGGAGACGTAAAACTTCCGCGCTAGTGAGCGACTGGGACAATTTGTAAACAAACATTGCCAGCAGGTTTGCTTCGTTAAATACGGAAGATTTTGAGAGAATTTTGAAAGAGAGGCGTTGAACACCCAAAAGGAATGTGTATGTATAATAATAATAATAATAATAATAATAATAATAATAAGGGCTGACTTTTTTTCGTGGTATAGCATATATTCCATTCAGCTAGCATGATACTAAACTTGTCTTTGACTCGTTCAGTATCATGCTAGCTGAATGGAATATATCCAATATACCACTTAACACCAGCCAGTATTATTTAAATGTCACATAGATCCATGATGCATTTCGTATGAAAAATGCGAGTTTTTCAACACGAAAAGATAAACTTCATATCTTCAAGCTAACATGTGATCTACAGACACATTCACAAAGTACCTAAATTTATCAGAACAATTCATCGATTTCCTCATGAGTAACATATAGAGATTTATGTCACAGTTTTGGTTCTCCATGTCCCAGATGTACAACCCCGATTCCAAAAAAGTTGGGACAAAGTACAAATTGTAAATAAAAACGGAATGCAATGATGTGGAAGTTTCAAAATTCCATATTTTATTCAGAATAGAACATAGATGACATATCAAATGTTTAAACTGAGAAAATGTATCATTTAAAGAGAAAAATTAGGTGATTTTAAATTTCATGACAACAACACATCTCAAAAAAGTTGGGACAAGGCCATGTTTACCACTGTGAGACATCCCCTTTTCTCTTTACAACAGTCTGTAAACATCTGGGGACTGAGGAGACAAGTTGCTCAAGTTTAGGGATAGGAATGTTAACCCATTCTTGTCTAATGTAGGATTCTAGTTGCTCAACTGTCTTAGGTCTTTTTTGTCGTATCTTCCGTTTTATGATGCGCCAAATGTTTTCTATGGGTGAAAGATCTGGACTGCAGGCTGGCCAGTTCAGTACCCGGACCCTTCTTCTACACAGCCATGATGCCGTAATTGATGCAGTATGTGGTTTGGCATTGTCATGTTGGAAAATGCAAGGTCTTCCCTGAAAGAGACGTCGTCTGGATGGGAGCATATGTTGCTCTAGAACCTGGATATACCTTTCAGCATTGATGGTGTCTTTCCAGATGTGTAAGCTGCCCATGCCACACGCACTAATGCAACCCCATACCATCAGAGATGCAGGCTTCTGAACTGAGCGCTGATAACAACTTGGGTCGTCCTTCTCCTCTTTAGTCCGAATGACACGGCGTCCCTGATTTCCATAAAGAACTTCAAATTTTGATTCGTCTGACCACAGAACAGTTTTCCACTTTGCCACAGTCCATTTTAAATGAGCCTTGGCCCAGAGAAGACGTCTGCGCTTCTGGATCATGTTTAGATACGGCTTCTTCTGAGTTTTAGCTGGCAACGGCAGATGGCACGGTGAATTGTGTTCACAGATAATGTTCTCTGGAAATATTCCTGAGCCCATTTTGTGATTTCCAATACAGAAGCATGCCTGTATGTGATGCAGTGCCGTCTAAGGGCCCGAAGATCATGGGCACCCAGTATGGTTTTCCGGCCTTGACCCTTACGCACAGAGATTCTTCCAGATTCTCTGAATCTTTTGATGATATTATGCACTGGAGATGATGATATGTTCAAAATATTTGCAATTTTACACTGTCAAACTCCTTTCTGATATTGCTCCACTATTTGTCGGCGCAGAATTAGGGGGATTGGTGATCCTCTTCCAATCTTTACTCCTGAGAGCCGCTGCCACTCCAAGATGCTCTTTTTTATTGCCAATTGACCTAATGAGTTGCAATTTGGTCCTCCAGCTGTTCCTTTTTTGTACCTTTAACTTTTCCAGCCTCTTCTTGCCCCTGTCCCAACTTTTTTGAGATGTGTTGCTGTCATCTCATCTCATCTCATTATCTCTAGCCGCTTTATCCTTCTACAGGGTCGCAGGCAAGCTGGAGCCTATCCCAGCTGACTATGGGCGAAAGGCGGGGTACACCCTGGACAAGTCGCCAGGTCATCACAGGGCTGACACATAGACACAGACAACCATTCACACTCACATTCACACCTACGGTCAATTTAGAGTCGCCAGTTAACCTAACCTGCATGTCTTTGGACTGTGGGGGAAACCGGAGCACCCGGAGGAAACCCACGCGGACACGGGGAGAACATGCAAACTCCGCACAGAAAGGCCCTCGCCGGCCCCGGGGCTCGAACCCAGGACCTTCTTGCTGTGAGGCGACAGCGCTAACCACTACACCACCGTGCCGCCGTGTTGCTGTCATGAAATTTCAAATGAGCCAATATTTGGCATGAAATTTCAAAATGTCTCACTTTCGACATCTGATATGTTGTCTATGTTCTATTGTGAATACAATACAAGTTTTTGAGATTTGTAAATTATTGCATTCCGTTTTTATTTACAATTTGTACTTTGTCCCAACTTTTTTGGAATCGAGGTTGTAGCTTGTATGGAAAATATGAGTGGTGTATTTCCCAGTAAAACACTTGTGTCCATATGATATGTATGTATATACAGTGCCTTGCAAAAGTATTCATCCCCTTTAGTGTATATCCTGTTTTGTCGCATGACAAGCTGGTATTAAAATGGATTTTGGGGGACTTAGCAACATTTGATTTACACAACATGCCTACCACTTTAAAGGTGCACATTGTTTTTTTCATTGTGATAAACAATAAGATGAAAAAACAGAAATGTGGAATGTGCATAGGTATTCACCCCCCTCAAAGTCAATACTTTGTTGAGCCACCTTTTGCTACAATTATTAGCTTAGCACATCCACACCACCGTTCAAAAGTTTGGGGTCACCCAGACTATTTTGTGTTTTCCATGAAAAGTCACACTTATTTACCACCGTAAGTTGTAAAATGAATAGAAAATATAGTCAAGACATTTTTCTGGCCATTTTGAGCATTTAATCGACCCCACAAATGTGATGCTCCAGAAACTCAATCTGCTCAAAGGAAGGTCAGTTTTATAGCTTCTCTAAAGAGCTCAACTGTTTTCAGCTGTGCTAACATGATTGTACAAGGGTTTTCTAATCATCCATTAGCCTTCTGAGGCAATGAGCAAACACATTGTACCATTAGAACACTGGAGTGAGAGTTGCTGGAAATGGGCCTCTATACACCTATGGAGATATTGCACCAAAAACCAGACATTTGCAGCTAGAATAGTCATTTACCACATTAGCAATGTATAGAGTGGATTTCTGATTAGTTTAAAGTGATCTTCACTGAAAAGAACAGTGCTTTTCTTTAAAAAATAAGGACATTTCAAAGTGACCCCAAACTTTTGAACGGTAGTGTAGCCACTGGGATTTTTGCCCATTCCCCAAGGCAAAACTGCTCTAACTCCTTCAAGTTAGATGTGTTGAAGATTGCTGTACACCAACGCAAGTTATGTCACTGATTCTCAATTGGATTGAGGTCTGGGCTTTGATTAGGCCATTCCAAGACATTTAAATGTTTCCCTTTAAACCACTCCAGTGTAGCTTTAGCAGTATGTTTGGGGTCATTGTGCTGCTGGAACGTGAACCTTCATCCCAGTCTCAAACCTCTGGCCGATTCAAACAGGTTTTCCTCCAGAATTGCCCTGTATTTAGTGCCATCCATACTTCCTTCAGTCCTGACCAGCTTTCCTGTCCCTGCAGATGAAAAACATCCATACAGCGTTATGCTGCCACCACCATGCTTCATTGTAGGGATGGTGTTCTCAAAGTGTTGGGTCTGTGCCACACATGGCATTTCCCATGATGGCCAAAAAGTTAAATTTTTGTCTCATTTGACCAGAGAAACTTCTTCCATGTGTTTGGGGAGTCTGCCACATGCCGTTGAGCAAACTCCAAACGTGTTTTCTTCAGCAATGACTTTTTCTGGCCACTCTTCCATAAAGCCCCACTCTGTGGAGTGTATGGCTTAAAGTGGTCCTATGGACAGATACTCCCATCTCTGCTGTGGATCTTTGCAGCTCCCTCAGTGTTATCTTTGGTGTCTTTGTTGCATCTCTGATTAATGCCCTCCTTGCCCGGTCTGTGAGTTTTGGTGGGCGACCTTCTCTCGTCAGGTTTGTAGTGGTGACGGGGTTTTTTTTTCCATTTTGCTATAATGGATTTAATGGTGCTCCGTGGGATATTCAAAATTTGGGATTTTTTTATAACCCAACCCTGAGTTATACTTCTCCACAACTTTGTCTCTGACCTGTTTGGAGGCTCCTTGGTTCTCATGTTGCTTGCTTAGTAGTGTTGCAGAGTCAGGGTCCTTCCAGAACAGGTTGATTTATACAGACATCATGCGACATTTTGATTGCACACAGGTGGATATTAATCAACTAATTATGTGACTTATGAAGTGAATTGGTTGGAGCAGCTCTTATTTAGGGGTTTCATACGAAAGGGGGTGAATACCTATGCACACTCCAGATTTCTGTTTTTTCATCTTAAAATTATTGTTTGTATCACAATAAAACAACAATTTGCACCTTTAAAAGTTGCAGACATGTTGTGTAAATCAAATGATGCTAACTCTCCAAAAATCCTTTTTTTAATTCCAGCTTGTAATGCGACAAAACAGGACAAACACTTTTGCACAGCACTGTAGTTATTTATATGTACCTAAAATTTTTGCACAGTACAGTAATATATATATATATATATATATATATATATATGGGTCTGTCTCAGAAACTGGGTACTGTGGGGGTACCCCATTAAATATACTCACAGTCAAACTATACGGTTTTAAATGGTGATGTTGGTTTTAATTTGAAATAAAATGATGAAAGAAATAATACAGGTAAAACTAAATCTTTTATGTGAATACTCTATTCAGAATTTGGCAAAATTTCTGCAAATTTGTGGAAAAATGGCGGCTTAATCTGGGACATGATAAATGGTTGACTACATCGCATTCCCTTAAAAGGTTGTAGTCCACTGAAAAGTCTACAGTTATCACTAATTATATTTTAAGTTGTAACTTTATACACCTAAAGACTGGTGCGCTCACAGAATAATCATAACCATAATAAAACATCATGCAAAATATTTGATCACCATCGTAACTCCATTTTCCGCACACCCAAAACCAATACGATCGTGTGTTTTGATCTAAACTGAAAGCCTCAGGGTCAAGGTCACGATCTCACCAAAAGTAGTAACTTAAAATCACTACGCCATATAAAAATTGTTATAAATCTGTGATTTTGTTTTTTTTAAACGAAAGCTGAACGTTAGGTATAGAATATGTTTCTTACAGAATATGTTCAGGGGCTTCAAAGTTTGGGAGAACAGCAGAGTACAAATAATTTACAGCAGGGTGCAAAATGGTAAAAATGTCTGCCAGTGGCAGACAATGTACGCAAAGCGTGCAGGGGGGGTTCAAAGGGGGGTGCGCCCCCCTTTGGGCACGGAAAATGTTATGAAATGCAGTGGCCTCTGGTAACTTTTAACAGTGAAAATAAAGGGTAATCAATACTATTTGGAAACTTGAAATATGAAACCATACCTCAGTCATTTTATCAAATTTCAGAAATATTTGCAAGCAAACACATAAAAAGTAGTCCGATTGAAATCCACATATGGATGATATAATAATTTTAAGTCTGATGTGCACTTTGACTAAGCTAAGGTGACAAGTTTCTCCAGATTCTCTAATACTATTGAAGAATATGGTGAAATCTTGAATACAGATGAAGAACAAAACAACTTCAATTATAATCAAAATGTTTATTTTTTGGCAGTCAATAAACTGTTACATAAAATGCAGCTACATGTACTTCATCAGCTGACTTCATCGTTATTAAAAAACAGCAGCTAGCAGCACTCATTGACAGTCTCAGCATTTCTATTGAAAATAACTTTTATCCAAATCTTATCAACCTAATCATGTAAGGGCCTACTGAATAGAAATTATATAAATCTAGTTATTTAGTGCGGGTTAGGCACAACAAATATTATGATTGTGTGTGTGTATATATATATATGAGAGAGAGAGAGAGAGAGATGCAAGTACGAATTTTTCATGGGGCGGGATGGTTTGGAACAGGTCATCTAAAATTGGGATAACATTTACCCGGGACGGGTATTTGAGGCGGGTCGTCTAGCTTAAGCTTGATTAGCGTTGTTACGCACACAGTTTGTTTTTTCGAGCAGCTGTCAAACGCAGAGTCAACTTTACGATCTGCGATTATAATGTCTTAAGCAGGGCTGAGAAACGGTAGTCTAAGACGTATTTATTTTTCTATATCAACACAATGACAGAATAAATTTGCGTTCAAAACGTACTTACCTTTCCCTCTAGATCTTTTTAGCCACGCATCCAGCATGGAGCCACTTACAACTCTCTTCGTTGCCATTTGTGAGTCACATGATGGTATGAACCATTCACAGTCCATGGAACACTCTAAGCCAATCAGAGTACGGCTTACATATGGCACAAGGGGCAGTAATGGCTGCACTCATGTCGAGGATGTAAACAAAGTTGACGCGGCAACGGACATACATGACATAGTGGATGTAATTTACGTTCACAACTTTTTTTGCAGTCAGAAATATTTAATATTAAATTTTGTGACTCGACTGACAATAGCCGGCGGCATAACAAGCCACAGACGGCGATTTGCTGCCGGTGACCGGCTACTTTTGAGACCGCAGTATGTTACGATGGTAGCTGGTCTTGTATGAATTTCTGAGCTATAAAATGAGTTGTGGTCTATTTTTTACCGTAGCGTGTTATTTGTGTGCGGGGAAGGACACACATTAACAATTTGCATGTGTAGAATGGAATTTTCCACTCCAACAGTTAGAAGTTGATCGTGCTTCCATTTGTGGTCTTTCTGTTACGCGAGTGATCTGTTCGGAGGTTATCACTGAAAAGGTGAGTTGACAGTTTTATTTTGTTTTAGTCTTGCAGTATAAGGCAATAGAATGTTTCTTTTTCATCTTACTTTCATATTTCATAGTGTTTGCGTATTTTTGGCCAATATTTTGCAACCATGGTCAATTTAGATCGAACTTTTGGATGGAATCTACGGCCAGTCATTTTGCCCTGCCTCGCGCTCCGTCCGGTGCGGTAGTGATGTCCCGTTGCTCACGTGCGCAGAGTACAGTCGCTTCAGCCGGTACAGTCACTGTTCTTTTACCAGAGCCATTATTCTCATCTTTCCGGTGTGTTCTTGAGTTTTCCATTGTGTCCTATTTCGCCATATCAAATACCTAAAATGTATCATATTATTCATATTTAAGTGAATAATCAATTCAGTCATCATAACTTGGCATTTTTAACCCAAGCAATCAAAAAGAGAAAATTTATTCAATATTTTCACTCATCTGTGAAGAAGGGGCTTTAATTCTTCATGATGTAGTTATTTTATATGTAAATCAAATCAATTTTACAAAAGCATTTGAATTGTAATAAAAAAAAAAAATTTCCACAGTGGAGGCCAGATAAAGCAAGATGCTATCTTTATTCTTATTAAACATGACAAAAGAAACATTGAGTTTTAGGTAAATGCAAAAAAAAAAAGGAAAATTAAATTTATTTTTTGACCATAATGTCCCAAATGAGAGACCAGTTTCTGAGATGGACCCATATATCATCTCATCTCATTATCTCTAGCCTCTTATCCTGTTCTACAGGGTCGCAGGCAAGCTGGAGCCTATCCCAGCTGACTACGGGCGAAAGGCAGGGTACACCCTGGACAAGTCGCCAGGTCATCACAGGGCTGACACATAGACAACCATTCACACTCACATTCACACCTACGGTCAATTTAGAGTCACCAGTTAACCTAACCTGCATGTCTTTGGACTGTGGGGGAAACCGGAGCACCCGGAGGAAACCCACGCGGACACGGGGAGAACATGCAAACGCCGCACAGAAAGGCCCTCGTTGGCCACGGGGCTCGAACCCGGACCTTCTTGCTGTGAGGCGACAGCGCTAACCACTACTTCACCATGCTGCCCTATACACATACATATATACATATATATTACACTGTGCAAAAATCTTAGGTACATGCAAAGAGTGAATATTTGGTGTGGTGACCCTTTGCTTTAAAAAAGTAAATTTGTAAATGAGCTGTAGGTTTTACTGAGCAGCTTGCAGAAGCAGCCACAGTTCTTCTGTACACTTTGACTCACACACTTGCTTCTTATTTTTCCCCCCTTTCTTTTAAATCTGAAAAGTGTCTCTTACATCACACGCTGCTTTCTCAACTGACATACAAACATTTTTCTGTAACATTTAATTTTATAAATTAATGTTTGGAATCTGAAATGTTTTGTACTGACTCCATAATGTAGAAACCATAAAATACACATCTATAACAAGGTTTCCCTGGGGGACATTTGCACAGAAGGGACACAATTAAGGCACAATATTAGAACTTAATTACAACTACTGCGTTTTTGTTTTTCTCCTGGGTTTATTTACACTGCTTCTACGTTGGGAAACAAACAAGTACTTGTTAAAGATATTTGTGTACTTTCTGAAGTAGGGAATGTATTAGTGCATTTTTTTATCCAATTATGGGCAAAAAGGACATGAGACCCTCCCTGAGACTCTGTACTCCAAAAAATAAAAATAAATAAATAAAAAAGAGTTTTATTGTTCAGAGAGAAGAATATTCAGTGTAAAAGTCTCAGCTGAAACCCAAAAGGTTTTCGTTTTGAGCGAGTTTGTCTTTTACTTGTCGCAGTAAAGTGGAGAGAAAGAAAGATTGCAGGATTATACAACGACCTGTGTCTTTTAGTAAAGAGAGTAAAATCACCTGCTTGTAATCTCTGGCAGTTTCAAAGCCATACAGTATATAAACAGTAACCTACTTACATTCCTCATGTGCTGCATCATAATCTTTTCGCAGTCTGCAAAAAACTGCAGCAGTATAATGAATCCACGAGTATTTCGATCAACACCGAGTACAAATGATAAGTAAAAACAAATAAATTCATCCATACCTTTATCAGACCAAATCCCCAATTTCTCTTCAGTACCACAGTTCCTACCAATCGACAACGCCAGGTAGGAACTGTGTTTGTGAAGGCAGCGTTGCCTGTCGGACTGTTTTGTTCGTTGCACTAAGACATGGCGCTACACTGTGGGAAAGCATGCCGGCAATATTTACTACATTTAGCACACGACAATGTCGACTTCAGATTACCGGTATGTGATACTAAACCTGTAAACACCACAATCTCTTCTTATACTCGATGAAGAAGTTTGATTTTATGATTTCAAAGCGTGGCTTACTGTAAAATCCTGTTAGCAAGCGATAGTTAGGTTGATTAAATATTTTGCATCAGGTGATAATGATAATGAGTTTATTTGGTAAAATAATGTGCAGAATACAAGTATGGTGCACGTTAAAATACATGGATAGCACAATAAAGTGTAAGCACTTATTTCCATTGTGGTCCAAGTGGTAAAAAAAAGGGTGTAAACAACAACAACAATAGCAAAAAGGATGTACAGGAGGTATACAAAATAAAATATGGCATAAGCTAGAAAAACTAGGACATAATAAAATTATTTTGTGATTGCTGATAAAATCGATCAAATTAAAAAAATTCTTGATATTGGATTTAAAACTATGTAAAACATTTATGGACTGTAAATAACTTGGTAGTTGGTTCCAGGCAGTGATCACGGTATACCTAAATGAAGAAGGGCCAAATGACTTTACAGAGGGAACAAAAAGGGACAGGACCTGAACGGGTATTATGGCAGGGATTCCGAACACTTATAGAAGATGTGAGATATCTCAGAGCATTACCATACAACATGTTGTGGATGTGATTTAGTTTTAACTGTTTGACTCAGAGATAGACTGGCAACATGTTGACCTGCTTGAACTCAGTATACCCTATAAGAGTCCTGGGGAAGGCACTAAGTATAAAGCGGATAATTTTATTTTGAGTAACCTGAAGACGATTCGTATAATTCTTGGTAAGGCCAGAGTACCAGGTAGAGCTGGCATAGTCAGAAGTATCAGAATTAAATAATCTATGTAAATATATGAATGTATGTATAATTATTTTGTTTGTTTATTCCTTTGTTTGTGTTAGGAAATAAAATCATTGCTGTCCCTTGTGGGTCGGCAGTGTGTTCCAGCAGAAAACTTCAATGAAAGGGTAAAAACCATCATGACACTTAACAGATGCTTTAACATTTATATTCAGGTTTTATAAGAGCATGAAGTCAATGAGATCATATCACGTTTTAAAATAGATCCAAAAATATATATTAGAAGCTTATGGCTTTCAGGACCCAATTATACAGGAAAAAAACAAGAAGTGCATTGCTGTCAGATCTGTCTACACCCATTTTTATTTGCTTCTGTCTTTGCTTAGCTTTTTACAGCTTTTCTCTTAACAAACCAAAGTGTGATTTCTTTTCCCCTCCTTCAGTCACCCTTTTGGCGCCTGCATGGCCTATCAGAGGATGACGTGAGGAGCGTTATGGCAAGAACAGTTTGTGCCAAGTAGGTGCGAGTGACATTGAGCAGAGAAACTAATCCGAGATTGTTTTCCAGACAAAGAATAAGCATAAGGAATAAATCATGTACTGTATGTTACTACAGCTCAGTGGGTTAGGTTTTGTGATTTGTGATAGGAAAGTTTAGTTAAAATACAAGGACTGCCAGAAAGGCTTATTATCCTCAACTATTTATCTGTATCCCTGGACCATTCCACATCACTTGTAGTTTGCTTTAAATAAAAGTGACTGCCAAATGATTAAATGGAAATGTAAGAGTTGGTGTCGCTATACTATGGAAGTCTTGAGTGGAGCTGGAGTGTTGCTGTACATCTTTAAATACACATTTAGGTCTGCATTTGAGCTTTGGGGTTACGGAAAAACAGTGTCCGAGCTGAAGTCGTCAGTACTGGAGTATCCCACAGAGCATATGGTGTGTCAGTTGCTTGGTTGTTCAAATTATCCATTTATTGTTTTGTACAAATTTCTTCTCACTAACTTTTATGCATTTTTTGCACATAGACTCCTTTTCTACAACATGAGTCAACATACAAGATTAATGTCTACACTTTCAACAAGACATTATTGTTCAAAGACAGAATAGAGAAGATAGATGTAAGTATCATCTTATTGCAAAGTTCTTCAGTTTCTTAATACTTATAAGACTGAATACCCATAGCACATAACTTTAAATGAAATACACGGCAATGTGCTAATGTACAAATGTTGAAAATACATTTTAGCTAAATATAATGTCTCCACTGTCTCTCTTGTTTTCTAGGTCAGTTTATTTTGTTAAGTATTAATAGGACAGAAAATTAACCACCTGTTTTCCAACAGGCCTTAGACTTTCTCCCTTTTCAAGGTAAAGTCAATCTGAAGGATCCCGATCACACTTTCTGTTTATTAGAAGACTATGGACTGGATCCTAATGACATTCCTGATGAGCCTTTCTGCATTTATTTTGGACGATTTGTAAGTGAGCATTTAAGGCATTAAGACTTTTTCGACAGTTATATACTTTAATTTGTCTTTTCTTTAAATGTTTTCATCATTAATTGCTTCAGCAATTGGCACCAAGGCACATTTATATTTTGAATATGTAACCAAGCCCTGATGGTTGTAAGCAAAACAGCAAAACTAATTTTAGGCTTTAATGGATCAGTTTAATTTCATATGTTGTATGATATTATTGAAAAGAGGTGGGTTTTGGCTTAATTAGTGCAACCCATCTTTACCTTAAATTATTTCTTGTAGTAAAGCAGTACTTGGTGTTTTTAAAGGCTTGAGTGATACCTTGCTTAAGGTTTTAACTCGTAATTTCTCCCAGATTGCAGACGGGCAGAGGGAACTAATCCGCTCTCACAGTGTAAAGAAGAGACACTTCATTGGGAACACCAGCATGGACGCAGGCCTTTCTTTTATAATGGCCAACCAGGGCAAAGTAAAAGCTCATGATCTGGTGTATGATCCTTTTGTTGGAACAGGTGAGATAAAACACACTCTAAAGTCCAGCTGTAAGTGATGCTGTGATGTGTAGGTCAGGCTTATTTTTACATTGTGTGTACAAGTGTGTATGCAATGTGCGGATGACACAGAAGTACAGACAGAGTGACTGTGGTCTGGGCCATTTTGCATACACCTAAATGGTTTATTTATTGTAAATTTATAACTGAAGTTCTGCACATCATTTGTACAACATCTTTTTTTTTCAGCACCAACAGAAATGAAATATTGTCATGACTCATTTAGTCATCATAAAGCTGTTTTCTATCCAAAAAGAAACAAAAATGGACGATCACTTTGAAATGACAGTCAAAATATATTTTCCAGGGACTTATTTATTTATTTATTTATTTATTGCATAAATACGATGCCCAATGCCTTTGGCTTCTCTACATCTAAAATAAAGGTTACCGCTAATGTTGAGGCTACTTTTCATTCACAAAGATCCTTATTTTGTAGCCTTTGAGGAGGAAGTTCATGACTCACTAACAGTAAAAAAAAAAATAGCAAAAATAAAACAAAATTAAATTTACTTAAAGGAGAACTGAAGTCATTTTTAAACTTGCTTTATTTCTTAACGTGTTATTCAATTACGTTTTCGGTTTCAGTAACCTTGTATCGTGACTCGTATTGGCAACTAATTGCAATAAAATATTATACTTATCGGTCTATTTGGTTTTTAGCCATGTTGAATTTAGTTCGTTTGGTTCACGGCAGGCGTCGCTTATCTGCGCGATCTTCACGAGACTTGTGAGAGACTTCGAAACGTGAAGTGTCAGCCAGGTGTTGGTGCCGCCATTTTGAAAACTGTTTTCCAAACGAAATATTGCACAAAAATGAGTTTAAATGACAATTACTGCCTACTTTTTTCAAACTTTCCTGATTGCCATCAAAACAAACAAAACTTCCGGCTTGATTACATCAGCATTCGAAAGAGGGCGCGCGCGTCTTTTGACATTGTTGGCAGATGTTGGTCACTTCGATTTCCACTGTACATTTTACTTCCGTCCTATGAAGTCTCGCACAGGTCTCGGTGAATCTCGTTTACGGCCATTGCTTTGACATATGGACTGATATATTACAGAGCATATTTCAAACACTCATAACTTGCTATGGCAGTGACAAAATAGCTATCAAAAATGCATTCCTATATTTAATAAAATGAGAAATAGAATTTTGATAATTTGAAAATTGAAAATTTTACACAATTTTTTCCTGCTTCACTATAACCCAGTTCAAGAGACTGTCATGCATCACGTGGTGAACTTTCCCCGTTCACGCAAGGCATTGTGGGATACAAATTTGAAACAGGAGAGAAAAATAGAGGACGTGAGTGTGCGAATGAAACGTGAAAGACCGAATACAGTAACAAAAGCAAGAAGAAAAGACGTTATGTTGTGAAGGAAAGGAAACGCAGGACCAAACTAATAGATATCGGCGGTCAGCGAGCACCTCGGTGTGATCAGCTGTTCATTTAGCGACAGAATGATGTAACTGTCAGTGCACGGTCAAGGTAAACCTGTAGATGGCAGTAATGCAACACTGTGGATGCCAGCTGCTGTAAAACCCAAAAGAAGAAGAAGCAGGTAAACCTGCGCATGCGCACACGGACTTCCTCTGTCTGCTTGACTGCGTGAAGCGAGCGATTTCATGCACATTATTTGCTCGGGAATCTCCTCAAATTAAATAACTTCCCAGCCACAGAACGGCCTGATATTTTTTTTTTTTGAGATGTTACAGAAATAAACATATGGCCAAATTTCAGAGGGAACTAAATTTCACTGATTTTTTGAAATTGAAAGTCCGTCTACTTTTAAGATTTAATTACAGTTTACTTTTCTATCATTACAAAAAGGAAACAAATATATCCTTGGTCAAATAATAATAATAAAATAATAATGATTATAATTAAACATTGTCAATCGGCTCCAACAGCTAAAGGTACACATTTTCTACAAACTTTCATTTTGAAGCACACATGCATGCCTTGAAAACATGGCCAGTGTATCTACTGGCATGTTTTTTGGGTATTTAGAGGAATCATGAGAACTGAGGAAACCCACGGTGACATGAGAAGAACATGCACTCAGGTTTGAACCAGTGACTCTGCAACTGCGAGGCCGCTGCACCATAGCGCCACCTTCTGTGGGTCTTGTTTGAATTGACTATTGAATAAATTACAGCGGGCGGCACGGTGGTGTAGTGGTTAGCGCTGTCACCTCACAGCAAGAAGGTCCGGGTTCGAGCCCCGTGGCCGACGGGGGCCTTTCTGTGCGGAGTTTGCATGTTCTCCCCGTGTCTGCGTGGGTTTCCTCCGGGTGCTCCGGTTTCCCCCACAGTCCACAGACATGCAGGTTAGGTTAACTGGTGACTCTAAATTGACCGTAGGTGTGAATGTGAGTGTGAATGGTTGTCTGTGTCTATGTGTCAGCCCTGTGATGACCTGGCGACTTGTCCAGGGTGTACCCCGCCTTTCGCCCGTAGTCAGCTAGGATAGGCTCCAGCTTGCCTGCGACCCTGTAGAACAGGGTAAAGCGGCTAGAGATAATGAGATGAGATGAGATAAATTACAGCACAAAATGTCTTAGATTTTACTATTAAATTCAGAAGTCTTTGATTGAAATTTGAACAGACGAATCAGTTTCCTGGAAAGGCAGGCTGCAAAACACAATTTACAGGAAATCTCTACAAAATGGAGGTGTGAACCTCAGGTGTCAACACATTATGATACAAGTATAATTAATAAGGCAATGATTCAATAGTTGATGATGTTTCTAAATGCATTTCGGTTTGATGTAGTAGCCTCTGATCGATTTGTGACCAACTTTGTTCAGAACATGGGGTAGGCCTAATGTTAATTCATGAATGATGATGTATAGAAGGACTATTGTAAAAGAGATGGCGGTTTTAGATAATAATCTATATATATGATTATATATGATTGTTGCATCATTTAATTTCAACCGTCGCCTTTGAAATTGCTGCATCGATCCAAATAATTAGATCCTGACACTCCTACTACCAACTAATGTCAAGTTATTAATGGAAATGTAAGAGGATACATTCATGGTTAAAAGGGATTGAGTTTGCATGGTCAAGGAGAATGACCATCATTTATAGCTTTATCTGGAGCTTATGTTGTTTTAGGGTGGAATGTAACTTTAACCACATCTAACACTTCTGAGGTTTGTTCTCCTTTCTGTGTGGGTGTAGCGTGCCATAGTGCCTGTGCTTTTGCCAAGCGTGTGCTGTTGTGCCAATCATTCTCTAAGAGAAGTGTGAGATCTGCTGGCCAGATGTGCTAATTTCCTACCAGCTTCAGTGGAAGACCTGGGCATGTCTGGACAGAGCTCTCTATGCAAACTTTAGATCTGCACTGTTAAAGCATTAACGAGGACATTTCTGGATTAAAAAATGTCAAATTAAATTGCTAAACTTTTCTTGTTCTTTCTGCATTTTGTTTTTGTTTCTATCTTCTCTAGGTAGTCTTCTTGTAGCATGCTCACACTTTGGAGCTTATGTGTGTGGAACAGACATTGATTATAACACTATACATGGAGTAGGTAATTGAGAAGATCTGTTATTTTTTTGGAGCATACAATGTCTTGCAAAAGTATTCATCCCCCTTGGTGTTTGTCCTGTTTTGTCGCATTACAAGCTGGAATTAAAATGGACTTTTGGAGGGTTAGCACCATTTGAGTTACACAACATGCCTACCACTTTAAAGACAAAAATTGTTGTTTTATTGAGACACAAACAATAATTAAAATGAAAAAACAGAAATCTGGAGTGTGCATAGGTATTCACCCCCTTTCGTATGAAACCCCTAAATAAGAGCTGGTCCAACCAATTCACTTCATAAGTCACATAATTAGTTGATTAATATCCACCTGTGTGCAATCAAAGTGTCACATGATGTCTGTATAAATCAACCTGTTCTGGAAGGACCCTGACTCTGCAACACTACTAAGCAAGCAACATGAGAACCAAGGAGCCTCCAAACAGGTCAGAGACAAAGTTGTGGAGAAGTATAGATCAGGGTTGGGTTATAAAAATGTATCTCAAACGTTGAATATCCCAGGGAGCGCCATTAAAGCCGTTATAGCAAAATGGAAAGAATATGTCACCACTACAAACCTAACAAGAGAAGGTCACCCACCAAAATGCAAAGACCGGGCAAGGAGGGCATTAATCAGAGATGCAACAAAGACACCAAAGAGAACACTGAAGGAGCTGCAAAGATGCCTAGCAGAGATGGGAGTATCTGTCCATAGGACCACTTTAAGCCGTACACTCCACAGAGCAGGGCTTTATGGGAGAGTGGACTGACAAAAACTCATCGCTTAAGAAAACACATTTGGAGCTTGCCCAACACACATGGAAGAAGATTCTCTGGTCAAATGAGACAAAAATTGATCTTTTTGGCCATCATGGGAAATGCCATGTGTGGCGCAAACCCAACACCCTAAGAACACCATTCCTACAGTGAAGCATGGTGGTGGCAGTATCATGCTGTGGGGATATTTTTCATCTGCAGGGACAGGAAAGCTGGTCAGGACTGAAGGAAAGATGGATGGCACTAAATGCAGGGCAATTCTGGAAGAAAACCTGTTTGAGTTGGCCAGAGGTTTGAGACTGGGATGAAGGTTCATGTTCCAGCAGGACAATGACCCTAAACATACTGCTAAAGCTACACTGGAGTGGTTTAAAGGAAAACATTTAAATGTCTTGGAATGGCCTAATCAAAGCCCAGACCTCAATCCAATTGAGAATCTGTGACATAACTTGAAGATTGCTGTACACCAACACAATCTATCTAACTTGGAGTTGGAGCAGTTTTGCCTTGAGGAATTAGTAAAAATCCCAGTGACTAGATGTGCCAAACTTATAGAGACATACCCCAAGAGACTTGCAGCTGTAATTGCAGCAAAAGGTGGCTCTACAAAGTATTGACTTTGGGTTTTTTTTTTTCTTTTTTTTTTTGGTGGGGGGTGTGAATACCTATGCACACTCCAGATTTCTGTTTTTTTTTTAATCTTAATTATTGTTTGTGTCACAATAAAACAATAATTTTCACCTTTAAAGTGGTAGGCATGTTGTGTAAATCAAATGGTGCTAACCCTCCAAAATCCTTTTTAATTCCAGGTTGTAATGTGACAAAACAGGACAAACACAAAGGGGGATAAATACTTTTGCAAGACACTGTACATGCTGTGCTTATTAAATCTTATTTGGTTTCTGACAAATGTAACAGTAATGAAGCAACATGCAGCCATCTATTGGTGTATGTCTGGTTTACAGGGAAAGCCAGCAGAAAGAATCAGAAATGGAGAGGTCCAGATGAGAACATCCGAGCGAACCTGCGCCAGTATGGGACGGAGTGCTTTTATGTGGATGTCATGGTGTCTGATGCCTCGAAACCTGTATGGAGGAAAGGGGCACTGTTTGACGCCATTATTACAGACCGTATGTTTCTGCTGAAGGATTTCACACCCTTTCTCAGCACACCTGCTTCATTTTATTGCTCGACTTTTATTGCATTTTTAAATTAATGCCCCAGTTTTTGTCATATGCAAAACCAAGATCAAATATTTCATTTTCCTATACATCACATAAAAATCACATTTTATGTGATTTTTAAAATCCTGTTGTTTCCCCCACTTTTGCCAGGAACAAGTAGCAATTTAATCATACTGCAAATGTGTACATCATTTTGTAAATAACACAAATGAATCCAGATTGTTCAGGTTTTTCAGTTGGCTATTGCAGTTAATTACTGTATGTCAGATAGCTCGCTTATACATCTGAACTGTGAATTACTAGCTTTGAAGTTTATGCTGCTTTCACTTGTCTGTAGTTCAGTGATGGGTTTCCCAAAAGCCTCTTAACGCTTAGAGCATCTTAACAAGGAGAGAGAGTGTTCATTGTGCTGCTCACTCTCCCATTTAACAATGATCTTTGTGCTACGATGCTTTTGGGAAACTCAGTTCAGTTCTTCATCTCATCTCATTATCTCTAGCCGCTTTATCCTGTTCTACAGGGTTGCAGGCAAGCTGGAGCCTATCCCAGCTGACTACGGGCGAAAGGCGGGGTACACCCTGGACAAGTCGCCAGGTCGTCACGGGGCTGACACATAGACACAGACAACCATTCACACTCACATTCACACCTACGGTCAATTTAGAGTCACCAGTTAACCTAACCTGCATGTCTTTGGACTGTGGGGGAAACCGGAGCACCCGGAGGAAACCCACGCGGACACGGGGAGAACATGCAAACTCCGCACAGAAAGGCCCTCGCCGGCCACGGGGCTCGAACCCGGACCTTCTTGCTGTGAGGCGACAGCACTAACCACTACACCACCGTGCCGCCCCCTTTTAACAATAGACAGTGTCACAAAGCAGCTTTACAGAAATCGACATGTAGATTTAGATCCCAAAAGAAGAAGGGAAAACACAAACTGCTGAAAAAGTTAATGCTGACACCTTTCTGTTTTAGCCAGCATTAACTTTTTCAGCAGTTTGTACTACAGTAGCTCTTCTCTGGGATTGGACAATATGGGCTAGCCTTCGTGCTCCATGTGAATCAGTGAGCCTTTGACACCCATGATCCTGTCGCCGGTTCACTGGTTGTCCTTCCTTGGACCTCTTTTGGTCAGTACTAACCACTGCGTACCAGGAACACCCCACAAGATGTGCCGTTTTGGAGATGCTCAGACCCAGTCATCTAGCCATCACAATTTGGCCCTTGTCAAAGTCAGTCAGATCCTTACGCTTGCCCATTTTTCCAGCTTCCAACACATCAACTTTGAGAACTGACTGTTCTCTTGCTGCCTAATATATCCCACCCCTTGCCAGGTGCCATTTTATGAGACAATCAATGTTATTCACTTCACCTGTCAGTGGTCATAATGTTTTATATATGTGTGCGTGCGTTTTCTTGTGCTAGATCATGTCTTTTCTATTTTGGCTCTTTCGCAGCTCCTTATGGAATCCGTGAATCAACAAGGAGAACCGGTTCCCACAAAGAGATCATGTCTCCTCCTGAGAACTTGTAAGTCTATTATGTCTCTCTCAATTCATTGTATTGCAGTTAATTAACATCAATTTGCTAGTTAACTGATGAGCCAGGCATCAAATCAAAGTGATGTTTGAACTCTTACAAAGCTGTGGATTTTCTTTAAAATTTACACTTTTAAAAGGTTTCTGACGAAATAGTCCCTTATAAAGGATTTACAGTCTGTTTTATAGTGCTCTGTAAAATCTAGTGTTGGCTACAGCATAAAACGTAGAGATCCATTCCCCAGCTTTCATGCACCAAGGATTTAAGGAAACATGCATTTAGATATTTAGCAAACTCATTATGTTAATAGTTGTAATCAGCTTCTTGTGAAACTTGCCTTGCCTTTTTGGACTCAGTCTAACATTAGCCAACTTTCCATCCAGTGAATTTTGTGTGAAAAATATTTTAGGAATGTGAAATGTTTGCCAAAGTAGGCAATGAAAAAGGCATTTATCTGTGCTGTTTTTCTCTATTTAACTTCAGAGGATAATTTTTTTTTTTGTTCTATGAAATGTCAAGAATAACCACAACTGAAATATTTTTGTCAGGAAAAATACTACAGTTAGTGTAAAATTATGTGCGGCATGTTTTGTAGTGGCATGTGGCATCATTTATTCGGTTTCTTTCCTACAACAAGCCAATAAAACACACCAACGGAAAAACTAAGAAAACGGTGTGTTTGCATATCTTGTTGTTTTGATTTTGCTTGTTACTTTTTATATTCATTACTGACTATATCTTTATTTTATGTACTTTATGTACACTCGTGAAAAAAATAAGTACATCCCATGGAAACTGTAGACTTTTCTCAACATATTTAAACAAGCAAACATTTCACCCTTTTGATACAGTGCCTACAGACAACGATGATTATACTTGAACAAAACAACAAGGAAAATTAGCTCTCTTTCAATCATTTATTCAACAAATATATCAATAGATGTAATATTCTTCTGTGGAGAAAGTAAGTACACCCTTGGCTTCAAGAGCTAGTATTGCCCCCTTTAACAGAAATAACTTCTTGTAAGCGTTTTGCATAATTATCCACCAGTCTCTGACATCGGCTTGCTGAAATCTTTGACCACTCTTCCATGCAAAATTCCTTCAGTTGCAAGATGTTTGTGGGTTTTCTTGCATGTACTGCCCTTTTCAAATCTTCCCACAACATTTCAGTGGGGTTCAAATCTGGGCTTTGACTAGGCCATTCCATAACCCTCCATGTCTTGGTGGATTTGCTCGTGTGTTTAGGATCATTATCTTATTGAAAGGTCCACCTCTGGTTCAACTTCAACTTTTGAACAGATGGCTTCACATTATCTTCAAGCACTCTTTGATATGATTCAGAATTCAAAGTTGAATCAATGAATGTAAGATTCTCAGTCCCTGAGGCAGCGAAGCAACCCCAAACCATAACATTTCCACCACCATGCTTCACAGTTGGTATGAGGTTCTTCTCCTGAAACGCCATTTTTGGTCTGCGCCCCACATGCGTACTCTTACTGTGGCCAAACAACTCTACCTTTGATTTGTCTCTCCAGAGCATGTTATTCCAAAAGGCCTGGTCTTTGCTTGTGTGTTCATTGACAAACTGTAGTCTTCCTTTAACTTTCCTAATGTACAGCAAAGGCTTTTTCCTGCACACCTCCCATGCAGGTCAAATTTATCCAATCACTTTCCGATTGTAGATGTATGTACTTTCACACCAACAGTTACAAGAGTTGCCTGCGGATCCAGTGATGAAATTTTTAGGGTTCTTGAAGACAACTTTTAGCATCAAATGGCCTGCTGTTGGGCTGAATTTGCTGGGGCAGCCAGTCCTGGAAAAATTGGCAGTTGTTTGAAATCTACACCACTTGGAGATGATTTTCCTGACAGTGAAATGATTTATTTCTAACAATTTGGAGATCCTTTTAAATCCCTTGCCAGATTCATAGGCATCCACATCCTTTTTTTTTTTTCTGAGATCATTAGAGAGCGCTTTAGATCTTGGCATGATGACACCACACACCTCAATAACAAAGAAAACACCAGACCCTAGATGTCAGGTTTAAATAAGACGGGTTCTACCTGCACCTCCACCTGTAGGACGTACTAATCAGTGGTACCTAATCTGGAACATTTGATTCTAATTTTATGCACTTGAATGTGTGATGAATGTAAGGGTGTACTTACTTTTTTTTATTATTTAAATTATGAAAATGACTACAAAATGTCGATTTTATGTGTCGTTTGTTGGCGTATTCTACCTTCAATTGCAGGCATTGTATCAAAGAGAATTAAATGTTTGCTTATTTGAATATGTTGAGAAAAGTCTACAATTTCCATGCGATGTACTTATTTTTTCACATAAGTGTATGTATGATGCTGTATAAATGAAGTTCTGTGTATTAATGTGCTGCTGCGTTTTGTTGTGCTGTGCAGTGATGGCGAGAGTCATGTCCCTGTTTCCATGGAATACCATCTAAGTGACATCTTTGCTGACCTCCTGAATTTTGCAGCTCATCACTTGGTCCTGGGTGGACGCCTGGTTTACTGGCTACCAGTTTACAGACCAGAGTATGTAATAGTTATTATTCTACTTCGCCTACAGGAATACTAAAATGTTAACATGTCTGCAGTCTATTTAGCATTGGTCAGAGTTGAACTGGCCGTGTTGATGTCATTCGGCTCCGCAGTCAGCCACTTTTAGTACAAACCTTTAGTTTTATTGCAGATGTTTCACTAGGGGGCAGCGTGGCACTTTGTGAGAGCTGTAACCTGCATGATAATTATGAGCTTGCTCACTTTGACCTGCTGAGGCCTGCTGCCTGTGGAGCAGGTGGGAATAAGGGACATTCCACTCTGCTCCTGCAGATGCTGACTACACACAGCCGTGTCCATTCGGCCACTGATTACAGGGCTGAAGAGCAAAACTGAGGAAGAGGGAGGTGATCTGTTTTACAGTCAGCGCTTACCTCATCTGACATATGCAAGCCACCATCAATAGATTGTTTTTTCTTTGTGGGGAAACTCTTTTCTTCAGGCTTGCTGACTCAGACAGTAATATGACAGGCTTGTATGTGGTCTGTTTATGTAAAAAAAAAATGTTGCATGTGAAAGTGCTGTTTACTGCCTGTCTGAAGAATTATAATAACAGAAGTATGACACATTTCTCGTCATTCAGGGAACGGAGTCAGGGTTAATCCTTCATAATGCATGTATAGATTAAACAGAGTCATGCTCTAATTTAGGGATGATATGGGTGTTCTGTTTCAATTGACCTGAATGCGTGAGGCTCTGATGACAGACATAAAAGGATTTCAGTAAGAGCCGTGACCACACAGACCTCACAGGAGGTCAAGTTCCTGACGTATAGGCAGTTGGAACGTTGTCCGTTTTTACACTATATAATCTTTTAAAGGTGGAGTCAATGATTTTTAGGTTGGTAATATTTGATGAAGTTCACCTTATATTCATGCAGCTTTTAAAGAAGTATTTGATCTGGGGGATAATTCCAGTCTCTATGGCACACCAGACTCTGTAAACAGCCAAAAACAAACAAATGATGGGGACCACCAATATCCAGCCAATCAGGACATTGAAGTGTTTCGGCTTGCCTATCAAACATGTTATGTATCAGTTGAGAGCACTCCCTCTTGGGCATTAGCATTCAAGCCTTCTATGGCTATGGCACGGGAGGGAACACCAAAGAGACAGGCTCGATTTGTTTGAATTTACATCTGCCAGAATTACTAAGTGCACCTTTAACTAAAGTTGCACTTAACTTATTTTCCTGCTGTGTCAAAGTAACATCATCATACTGGAACTGAGCAGATAAGAAAAGAAGAACAGGAGGTCTATAAGTAGTTCTTACTCTTACTGATGATCTGCAGGGTCTCTTTGACAGACTGTATCTAGAGTAACTGTGTGTAGCAACACTGTTGTTTATAAACAGCAGTGTCTAAAGACTGGACGACTGCCACAGAAATGTGGTGCTGTGGTGCCACTGGGAAGCCCACAGTCAGTTCGGGAATCAGTGGACTTTCCCCTCAGGGAACACAAAGGCTTGGCCACTGAGCTCACCATCAACCTCCACAGCAGTTGAAGCCAAACAAAACCCAAAAATAAATGTCGTTTGCCGATCACGGCAAGTTCCCTGATGTGCCCTTCACATGTTTAAATTTAAAAATAAAACTTTATAACAACAGTTTATCCATTTTGAAAGTGATGATATTGCTAAAATAGGCTTACCTGGCCCAGTCATTTGCACTGAAACTGAATATCTGCTTGAAACGTAACTGGATCAATAGTACACTGTTTATCTTAGTAACACAGAGCCATCAAATAAAGGCTTCTAATTCTAAAAAAAAAAATTAGGAGGCGCCACTGTTCTCTCTCTCTCTCTCTCTCTCTCTCTCTCTCTCTCTCTGTGTGTGTGTGTTCACTGTTTCAGATGGGTTAAATGCAGAGAAAAAACTTCACTGTGTTATAATATGTATGTGACAAATAAAGGCTTCTAATTCTAAAAATCTAAGCAGAAATTTGTTGTAACCATGTGATTTTTACCGGCAATATAATACGCCAATCAACAGACTCCACTTTTATGAAGCTTAAATCTAATTTGGCTAGATAACACACATGCAGTACCGACACACATATAGACGTGGACAGATTTTTTCGTACCCTTACAATTCATTGAAACAATGCTTTATACCTCCTGAAAAGTAATAAAATTAAAAGTAATTTTCTCATGTATACTTGCATGCCTTTGGTATGTCATAGAGTAAAGAAAAAAAAATATGAAAAGAAATGATTTTATTGTTTATTTTACAAGGATATTCTAAAACAGCCTGGACATATTTGTTGCTCCCTCTAGAAAAGATTATAGTGATATTTCAAACTAATTGTTTAACCTTAATTAGCATCAGAGGTGTCCTTCAATCTTGTAATCAGTCATTCACTCTATTTAATTGGAGAAATTTGCTATCGTCACTCTGCCATTTGGTATCGTCGTGTGCACCACATTGAACATGGACCAGAGAAAGCAGAGGAGGGAGTTGTTTGAAAAGATCAGAAAGAAAATTATAGACAGGCATGTTAAAGGGAAAACCTATAAGACCAATTCCAAGCAGATTGATGTTTCTGTGACTACAGTTACAAATATTATTAAGTTGTTTAAGTTCCATGGGACTGTAGCCAACCTTCCTGGACGTGACTGCAAGAGGAAAATCGAGAACAGGCTGAACAGAAGGATGGTGCCAATGGTAGAGAAAGAGCCAAGGACAACTTTCAAAGAGATAAAAGTTGAACTCCAAGGTTAAGGTACATCAGTGTATGATTGCACCATCCAACACTTTTTGAGTGACTGCAGGCTCAATGGAAGAAGACCCAGGAGGGCTCCACTGTTGGAAGAAAAACTTAAAATATAATAAAATAAAATGAAAATAATTTAAAAAAGCCAGACTGGAATTTATTAAAATGCATATTGACAAGCCACAATGTTTCTGGAAGCATGTCTTTTGGACAGATGAGACAAAACTCAAGCTTATTGGCAAGTCACATCAGCTCTATGTGCACAGAAGAATAAATGAAGCTTTTAAAGAAAAGAACACCATACCTAGTGTGAAACACAGAGGAGGCTTGGTTATGATTTGAGGCTGCTTTGCTGCGTCTGACACTGGGTGCCTTGAGTCTGTGCAGGGCACAATGAAATCTCAAGACTATCAAGGCATTCTGGAGCGAAGCGTACTACCCAGTGTCTGAAAGCTCGGTCTCTGTCACAGGTCATGGGTCCTCCAACAAGATAAAGGACGGGAAGGAGCAGTAGCCTAGCCTAACAATAAGCAATACCGAACAATGTGCAATATAATGTGCAATATAAAGTGCAATATCTTTCCTGCTTCCCCCCCCCCACATACACACACTTACCCTAACCCCACTTCTCCCCCCTTCCTCTCTTCCCCATATCTTATTCTTTTATATTTGTATATGTAAATACTTAATTTATTTTAATTTATCTAGAAGCTTTTCTCTATTTCTTTTCTCTGTTTATCTGTGATGATGATGCTGGAATCTTAATTTCCCTGAGGGAACCCTCCCAAAGGGGTCAATAAAGTTTTATCTAATCTCTAATCTAAAGACCCAAAACACACAGCTAAAAGCACCCAAGAATGGCAAAGAATAAAACATTGGACTATTCTGAAGTGGCCTTCTATGAGCCCTGATCTGAATCCTATCGAACATCTGTGGAAAGAGCTGGAACATGCAGTGTGGAGAAGGCACCCTTCAAACCTGAGACAAGAGTAGTTTGCTCAGGAAGAGTGGACCAAACTACCTGTTGACAGATGCAGTCAAGTCTCACTGAGAGCTACAGAGAGCACTTGTTAGCAGTGATTGCTGCTAAAGGTTGTGGAACAAACTATTAAAGGAGAGACGCAGAACCATGGCCTCACTTTCGTTTATAAATGCCTTGAGACCTCAAGAATGACACAGGAATAGTTTTAAGTGTTAACAATAAATCTCATCTCATTATCTCTAGCCGCTTTATCCTGTTCGACAGGGTCGCAGGCAAGCTGGAGCCTATCCCAGCTGACTACGGGCGAAAGGTGGGGTACACCCTGGACAAGTACAATAAACCTAATATAGTAATTTTTACGATTAAAGTGATTCATATAGGTAGCGGTCTAAGTGAATGACCTTGACGTCCGTAACGTCACAGCAGGAAGTTTATCGGTCTCATCGCCATTTCCGCTATACTAAAAAACAGAGCTGACTGCAACTCCGATCCTCCGTTTTGAGCTAATTTATCGCCATGCCACGTAGATGTGTTGCTGGCCAGTACAGCAACACGACAGAAGGTGGATTTATGTTGCATTCATGGCCCAAGAATGTTCAAACTGCAAAGATTTGGACGCGTTTTGCCAGAAGTTCACGGGCACATTGGGCAGCTACGAAGTGGTCTCTCCTCTGCTCTGCACATTTTACTGAGGACTCGTACGAGACCTCTGATCTGTTGAGGAGTGTTGGCTATAAGCCTGTATTGAAAGAGGGTACAGTACCCACAATTAAATAAAACTACAAGAAAAGGAAAGTATTTATTTATTTTATTTATTTTTTAAAGGAAAGTAAGTTCAGATGCACCAGTCCTCCTGGAGTGTGAGCCAAGGGTTGTTGGTAAAACTGGGGACAGAACGGGACGTGACATATTATCACTTGGGCAGTGACCTCCCAACAGTTGTTGCTAAAACCGGTGACATCCCGTCCCGGGTTTTAGTAATTGCCTGAGCCGAGCAGTAATGGCGGAGTACTCAGTATGGAGAATGAGTGGAGCAGCCGTCTGATTTCTCTGCTGGATATTGCTGCCATCTCACCCTTACGTGGAAGAAGCAAATGAACAGAGAACTGAACGAACAACTGAAAGTTAGATTGTTTTGAAACAATCAGCCACAAGATCGGCCTTCAAGAAGCGAGAACACAGACGGGTAAGCTCCGACTCTCATTTGGATACAAAACAACAAAAACAACACGTTGTTTACCTGCAATTAGATTAATACATGTAACTTGTATTGTGTGTTTAAGTTACCGGTATAAGATTTAATTTGCTTCAGAATGTGATTGTCTCAGTTCATCTGATTATTTAATTAGCCTTTTACGTTTTATCAGTGAAAATGCATGCATGTACATGTATGTTGCATGTACATGTAAGTTATAACACCTATCCTGTTTTAATGAGAGTCAACCCACAATCAATGAAGTCAAATCAGTCTTAGTTGAGCAAGTCGGTAACGGTATTTCTTACTTTCACCATAAATTTTTATTTATATGACTTTGGTCTATAGCTGTCAAAGGCCTCGGCTTTAAAACCGGTTACCGCTGTGACGTCACGCGCTCAGGGCTGGCTGGCTCAGCGGGGCAGTTCGAATGCCAACTTTGCGGTCGATTTTAACTCTCAAAAATATATATTTTTTTATTCCCATTTATACAGCATACAAGAATCAAGGATGGAGATACTATCCACTCAGAAATGTATTTAAAAATAAAAGTTCTGCGTATATCCTTTAAGTTAAGGGTACCATTATTTTTGTCCATGCCATTTTCATTTGTTTTGTTCTGTAAAATCTTCAGTTGAGTCAAAAATCAAAAGCAAAGTCTGATTCGTGTTAAACATGGAATAAGCAAAGATGGATGCCATTAACTTTTGTCAGTTTCAAGTTATTTCAGAGATAATTGTGGGGCTTTTTTTGTTTGTTTGGTTTGTTTGTTTGTTTGTTTGTTTGTTTGTTTGTTTGTTTTTGTTTAAGTGGAAGAGTATATACAAATTTATCAATGTCCATTGCCATAGTAACACAATTCTTGCTGTTGAAAAAGATTATTTTTCTCAGTGAATCAAACCAAACAAAAGCACGTCACCATAAAAGTACAAGGAAAAATTAATTTTTGAGGGGAAAAAGATATTGAGTAGCCAGTGATGTAGCGTTTATAGGCAACAAAAGGCTCCCAAAAGGGGTGTGTGTGCGTGTTCACTGCTTCAGTCTCATCTCCTTATCTCTAGCCGCTTTACCCTGTTCTACAGGGTCGCAGGCAAGCTGGAGCCTATCCCAGCTGACTACGGGCGAAAGGCGGGGTACACCCTGGACAAGTCGCCAGGTCATCACAGGGTCACTGCTTCAGTGATTGAGTTAATTTTTAGAAGAAGAAGAAATAGCCTTTATTTGTCACATGCACACTTAGGCACAGTGAAATTCGTCCTCTGCATTTAACCCATCTGAAGCAGTGGCAATGAGCACACACACATACCCAGAGCAGTGGGCAGCTATGCTACAGCGCCCAGGGAGCAGTTGTGGGTTAGGTGTCTTGCTCAAGGGTACCTCAACCCAAGGCCACCCCCATGTTAACCTAACCATATGTCTTTGAACTGTGGGGGAAACTGGAGCACCTGGAATAAACCCACGCAGACACGGGGAGAACATGCAAACTCCACACAGACAGGTCCCTGTCAACTGCTGGGCTCGACCCAGAACCTTTTTGCTGTGAGGCAAGTCAAGTCAAGTTTATTTGTATAGCGCTTTTAACAATAAACATTGTCGCAAAGCAGCTTTACAGAATTTTAACATAAAGTTCAATTTAGCAACACTGCTAACCACTACAACACCGTGCTGCCCACATGATTAACACTCGGGCATCTTCAGGGTTGTTTACAATAATTTAGAAGCAATGTATCCACTAGATCTCTGCCTCGGTAAGTGTAAGCGTGTAAGTGACGTCACGATCTTGGATTCTCTCGCATAATTTTTACTCTGAGTGCGATATTTGAACCTCGGAGAGAGTGAGATGTCAGCGCCCAGGGACATTGTTTTTCTTTTAAAATAAAATCTATAAACAGGATACAGGTACAAATATGAACAAGTGAACATGTCTTGTAGGATACTATCTGTCAGTATAAAGAAGTTTATTTTTTGGCATGGACGTCGTTAGGTCCATTTTAGGGGGGCTTAAGCCCCCCTAAAATGTTCCCAAGCCCCCCTATAATTTTCAGTGTCTAGCTACGACACGAATACAATTATCGTTATGTTTCCCAGCATAGCCAGGTAGGCGGGCATGTGCGGTTCAGGCGGGAGCTGTATGTTATTAGGCCTACTTGCTGTAATGTTACGTTCCTGAGGCCAGCAGAGTTATTAAGAGAAGAAGAAGACTTAATTCTCAGTGAATGATACAGTGAACAAGAGATTGTAAGTTGATGTCAGTCATTGTTAATTGCTTAACGTTACCTACGTTTATCTAAGGGGATGAAAATGTGATGTTGTAGGCTACTTGTCCCTTTTAACATTATGGCAGCTAAATTGAACTTTATGGAAAATGTTAGCCAATGTTAGCGTGAACAGTTAAACTTGACAGCTTTCTATATTCTGTCCCATCTGTGTATTGGTATGTTCTTCAACTATTGCAAGTGAAAACTAAATGCCATTAGTTGCAATAGTTATGGCGAGAGAAAATTGAATGTGTCCTTTCAATTCATTGGCTAGATGGATATACGATGATTTTTTAAGAGAGTGAGTGAGGAACAGGAGAGTGACAAGGGAGCTGATGCTGAAGAGGTCTGCGTGATCGAGGTCAGTAAATGTCAACAGAGAAAACAGGGCCGAGTTCAACCAATGCACTGTTTTGAGACGGTTTGATCTAGGCCAGTAATTGAATGAGGTAGCCTATTTGGCCGCAACGTAGTAGCTCACAACGCTTTCCTCGAGTCAAAGATGACAACGCATTGCATAAGAATGGAAACTGTAGGAAAATATTTCAAAACATTGTGACCGCATTGGCCTTTGCAATTGGCTTCTGAGTTTGTTTTCTTTCGTTTGGTAGGTGTGTCAGAAGTCACCATATCAGCACTGCTGTGCAGGCTATCAAAAATGCACCAAATTAAAAAGACAACATGCACAGTAGGCTATCCACCTCCAGTTGAATGATATAAGAGTGAAAATAAAGTAATCCCCATATTTATATGCCTTAATCAAGCTTGGATAAAAGCAAATGGCAAGCGATGGCCCACTCAGCTGCTCCTGTCTGATCAACGCCTTTAGATTCTGATAAATGTTCTTCAAGTAATGAATAATTGACGAAGCCTATGTAGGAGCAATAAAAAAAATTTTGGCGCGCGCGCATTACTGAACACACTCCTGGGGCTAAGCCCCCCCCCATCTCTCAATCCTAGTGACGTCCATGTTTTTTGGGTTTTGTTTGGGTTTAAACACCTCAGTGCAGAGGAAGCACAGCCTCTACCATGCATTAACACACAGTACAGCTTCTTGAACTCTGCTCGTTTTCCACTTTATTGATGTCAGAGATGTTGTAATGTTCCAGCTACAGCAGCATTAGTCTTGGCCAGTACTGACCAGAACATACATGGTCAATGCTATCTCATGGTCTAATGCATTTTTCAAGAAAACAAAAAACTAACATCAGCTTTTTCTAAATACACAGGCTCATGAACTTTAATTTCTCCTGCCATGTTTTGTAAGCCACCAGAACTCCAGAAATGTGAGTCAGTGTGATTTTCAGACACTACGGTGAACATGTCTGAAGTGAATTGCACCACGTCATATTGCCTTATTTAATTTACTGGATTTGAAGTGTTGTGTGTGTATATGTTACAGGTCAGAATTGTAGGTCAGATGGAATTTTTTAACCTACTGTAGGTTAGAATTTTTAACCCAGTTCATAATTTGCTACTTGTATTAGGGAGATTTACTATATCTAGGGTTAGGTTTAGGATTTGGGAAGACTTTGTATTTTAAGCTACTTGATGATGTAATAAGACTGAACTCATTAATAATAAATTCAAAATATTTTTATCACTCCTTTCATCCCAATCATTGTTGGTTAAGGTGTTGGGCTAAGAATCAGAAGCTTCCAAGCTCAAATCCCGGTTAAGTATGAAAAAAATATACATCAAAAAAAAAAAAACCTAATTAGATAGATAGGAATAGGTAGACAGACAAGAGGAAATACTAGGTTGGTGTAGACAGAGAGGAAGTGGATGGAAGAGAGATAAAAGAAGTGATGGAAAATAACTTTTAAGGAGCTGAGATAAATTTTACCTAGGTTGGAAATTATGAACTGGGTTAAAAATTTTAACCCAAGTCAAAAAAAAAATTTATATATATATATATGTGTGTCTATGTGTCAGCCCTGTGATGACCTGGCGACTTGTCCAGGGTGTACCCCGCCTTTCGCCCGTAGTCAGCTGGGATAGGCTCCAGCTTGCCTGCGACCCTGTAGAAGGATAAAGCGGCTAGAGATAATGAGATTTTATATATATATATATATATATATATATATATATATATATATATATATATATATATATATATATCGCCTATGTTTAATTTTTTTTTTAATCTGTAACATATACATTAATATTGGGTTAAAAGGGTGATTTTATTCATCTTGGTGTGTTAGCTAATCATTTTGGCGTATTTACAATACACTATTCATGTAAATGTTATTACATCTTGTGGTTATAGAGAAAATCACATCAATGAACCTGTTATCATTTAACCAAATTAATTGAACCGTGTACATATTATTTCTAACAACTGATTAAAGATGAGTGGTGAGCCTGTTTGGCAGCAGTTGTCAAAGATCTGCAGAGTCCTGTAAGCTGTACAAGGTAACACAAAGCAAAAGTATGCAAGCTCATAAATAGTGTGAAAGCTTTTCTCTCATCACTGTTGTCTTAGCCTTCACTGTTTAATCCTAACAAACACTGGCTCAAGTAAAATATGTGTGGCCCTTTAAACAACACGGGCACCACAAGACTTAAAGCCTACTGAATGTAATCCACACAAGTTCTGACTTAGTCTTATTAAAGCATCCAACAGCAGTGCTGGATGGCATCAGTCCACTCTGACTCACAGCTCTATATTCTGAAGAAGACCGGTCAGCTGATTTCTATAACTGGGTCTCTAGAGCACGCTTTCCCGGAAAGAAGGCATGTTTAATATTTCTCCTAGGTGACAGCAAGAGTACCACGTAAACCTCTGAATGGAGGTTGTATGTGTGTCTTTCATTGGGCCTTAGAAACACTCTCTGGGGTTAGGGGTCACTGAAAGGGAAGAAAAGACCTTGTGAATTGTACATGTTCATATAAAACACAAATGGGGTGTTTTGTTTTTGTTCATACTAGCAACTGACAAGTCACTTGTATTGCTTGTGGCTTGGCGTGTAGTGACTTACTGTGGTCAGTTGTAGGTCAGGCAAGGGTTTCTTTGTTTGTTTGTTTGTTTGTTTGTTTGTTTTAGTTCCTATGAGATGCTGTATATAGCTTAGAAACCTGATGAGTTAAACACAAATGAAGTAATGCCTCAATATTTCTGAAACTTGTGTTTGCTATACGGTGGTGCTTGAAAGTTTGTGAACCCTTTAGAATTTTCTATATTTCTGCATAAATATGACCTAAAACATCAGATTTTCACACAAGTCCTAAAAGTAGATAAAGAGAACCCAGTTAAACAAATGAGACAAAAATATTTTACTTGGTCATTTATTTACTGAGGAAAATTATCCAATATTACATATCTGTGAGTGGCAAAAGTATGTGAACCTTTGCTTTCAGTATCTGGTGTGACCCCCTTGTGCAGCAATAACTGCAACTAAACGTTTCCAGTAACTGTTGATCAGTCCTGCACACCGGCTTGGAGGAATTTTAGCCCGTTCCTCCGTACAGAACAGCTTCAACTCTGGGATGTTGGTGGGTTTCCTCACATGAACTGCTCGCTTCAGGTCCTTCCACAACATTTCGATTGGATTAAGGTCAGGACTTTGACTTGGCCATTCCAAAACATTAACTTTATTCTTCTTTAACCATTCTTTGGTAGAACGACTTGAGTGCTTAGGGTCGTTGTCTTGCTGCATGACCCACCTTCTCTTGAGATTCAGTTCATGGACAGATGTCCTGACATTTTCCTTTAGAATTCGCTGGTATAATTCAGAATTCATTGTTCCATCAATGATAGCAAGCCGTCCTGGCCCAGATGCAGAAAAACAGGCCCAAACCATGATACTACCACCACCATGTTTCACAGATGGGATAATATTCTTATGCTGGAATGCAGTGTTTTCTCCAAACATAACGCTTCTCATTTAAACCAAAAAGTTCTGTTTTGGTCTCATCCATCCACAAAACATTTTTCCAATAGCCTTCTGGCTTGTCCATGTGATCTTTAGCGAACTGCAGACGAGTAGCAGTGTTCTTTTTGGAGATCAGCAGCTTTCTCCTTGCAACTCTGCCATGCACACCATTGTTGTTCAGTGTTCTCCTGATGGTGGACTCATGAACATTAGCCAATGTGAGAGAGGCCTTCAGTTGCTTAGAAGTTACCCTGGGGTCCTTTGTGTCCTTGCCGACTCTTACACGCCTTGCTCTTGGAGTGATGTTTGTTGGTCAACCACTCCTGGGGAGGGTAACAATGGTCTTGAATTTCCTCCATTTGTACACAATCTGTCTGACTGTGGATTGGTGGAGTCCAAACTCTTTAGAGATGGTTTTATAACCTTTTCCAGCCTGATGAGCATCAACAACACTTTTTCTGAGGTCCTCAGAAATCTCCTTTGTTCGTGCCATGATACACTTCCACAAACATGTGTTGTGAAGATCAGACTTTGATAGATCCCTGTTCTTTAAATAAAACAGGGTGCCCACTCACACCTGATTTGTCATCCCATTGATTGAAAACACCTGACTCTAATTTCACCTTCAAATTAACTGCTAATCCTAGAGGTTCACATACTTTTTGCCACTCACAGATATGTAATATTGCATCATTTTCCTCAATAAATAAATGGCCAAGTATAATATTTTTGTCTCATTTGTTTAACTGGGTTCTCTTTATCTACTTTTAGGACTTGTGTGAAACTCTGATGATGTTTTAGTTCATATTTATGCAGAAATATAGAAAATTCTAAATAGTTCACAGACTTTCAAGCACCACTGTACATGAGATGTGCTAGCTTCTTCAGCAATTTAAGCATGGCTGGGTGTAATATGTATGAACTACATACACTCACCAGAGGCAAAATCAATTTATGCTATATAAAGTTTCATGTTTGCATCTCATACAGTAATTCAGGACCAATTGCTGGTAGGAAGTAAAGTTGTGAGTTGGAACTTGAATGAAGCTGAAAGAAATGTCAGACCACATACACCAAAGGATTGGTCCACAGAATCATTCAAGCCAATCTCATATATATATATATATATATATATATATATATATATATATATATATATATATATATATATATATATATATATACACACACACAACTGTTCAAAAGTTTGGGGTCACCCAGACAATTTTGTGTTTTCCATGAAAAGTCACTTTTATTTACCACCATAAGTTGTAAAATGAATAGAAAATATAGTCAAGACATTTTTCTGGCCATTTTGAGCATTTAATCGACCCCACAAATGTGATGCTCCAGAAACTCAATCTGCTCAAAGGAAGGTCAGTTTTATAGCTTCTCTAAAGAGCTAAACTGTTTTCAGCTGTGCTAACATGATTGTACAAGGGTTTTCTAATCATCCATTAGCCTTCTGAGGCAATGAGCAAACACATTGTACCATTAGAACACTGGAGTGATAGTTGCTGGAAATGGGCCTCTATACACCTATGGAGATATTGCACCAAAAACCAGACATTGAGTAGAATTTAGCTAGAATAGTTATTTACCACATTAGCAATGTATAGAGTGTATTTCTGATTAGTTTAAAGTGATCTTCATTGAAAAGAACAGTGCTTTTCTTTCAAAAATAAGGAAATGTCAAAGTGACCCCAAACTTTTGAACGGTAGTGTATATTTGTGACTTCTGATTTGCATAGATTTAAGAAAATCTCAGTTCAGCTATCACTTTGTCACTTTCTGCTGTCACTGAAACCGTGAATCTGTGTCAAGCATACACAGAGAACAAATAGTAATCTGAACATAGAGTGATGATTGATCTGTTTTTATGTTTGCTACAGGTACTGTGAAGAGATGGTGCCGTTACATCCCTGTCTCACACTTGTCAGCAACTGTGAGCAGATTCTGTCCAGCCACACATCCCGAAGGCTCATTACTATGGAGAAGACCAAGGAGCCAGAGGTGTGTGTGTGTGTGTGTGTGTGTGTGTGTGTGTGTGTGTATTTCATTTAAGTATTTGTTTTTAGAGCAGTTATGTTTACAGTGTGTTAGTTAAGAGTAGTGGTTACATGATGCTCAACATCTGGCTGTAGTTGACTCACTTTTTTATACTACACTTTAATGTCTTAATCACACATTGCATGGAAAAGAATTAATCTTTGAATTTGACAACCATTTCACTTCAATACCCCAAATTGTTCCCATAAAGGCTTGTGTGAATCATTCACACACAAAGGAGCAGTATTTTATATCTGTGAAGACTGGCATGTGTCTCAGGCTGCTTGTGCATCAAGCCTGGAACATATAACGTGTCACGTTTCATAGCTCGTACTGTTGCTGCTGTTTGCCCCCTCCTCATTTTCAGGAGAGCCTGATCGCTTTCATATGATCACGACTGCAGTTCTCAGCCAAGAATATATTTTTGCTCAGGGTTTCTTCGAAATAAATATTTAGTTTGTGTGACACTTGTTATTTTTCATGCAAGTTTAGCCAGCTATAATTTACTCGCTCAGAGTTTCTCAGCCTTTTGAATGTGGTTTGCTCCTCACTGAAACAGTAGTACTGAATTGAACTTTCATGAAATTTTACCTGTTTATGTTTTATTGACCTATTCCTGTCTCTAGAATTATCTCACAAATTAGTCTTACATCCTTGGTTCTTAATACATAACTAAATGTTTAGATCGGGTTATGAGTCATGCAGTAGCCAGTGTTATTCTTTGTGTGACTGGGACAGCATTACATGAGTTTACATTTTAATAATTCTTTGTTATCGAGTGCAGTATTCCATGCACTTGACCTTTTCCTGCAAATAAAACAAGAAATTACACTTCATGGTCATATATTAAATATAAGTATGTGATAGTTATGTATTCCTTTTCCTTTATGAGAACACCCAACCTGTGATTTACCTTAAAATAGATTATCACAGACCCCTTTACATAACATGGAAATCGTGGCTGGGGAAGCTTTTTGACTAATTAATCATTCACGTCATCATAAGCACTATAATTTAAAAAAATGTATTAAAAATATAAAATGGGCAAAATAGAAAGGCGTCATGGCAACAAAACCAAAAAGGACCAGTGCTCACTGACTTGAAAGCATTTATCACAGCCTATACTGCTCAGTTATCTCTCTCTCTCTCTCTCTCTCTCTCTCTCTCTCTCTCTCTCTCTCTCAGCAAGAGAACAGTCAGTTCTCAAAGTTGATGTGTTGGAAGCTGGAAAAATGGGCAAGTTTAAGGATCTGATAGATTTTGACAAGGGCCAAATTGTGATGGTGAGATGACTGGGTCTGAGCATTTCCAAAATGGCACCTCTTGCAGGGTGTTCCCGGTATGCAGTGGTTAGTACTGACCAAAAGTGCTCCAAGGAAAGACAACCAGTGAACCAGCGACAGGGTCATGGGTGTCGAAGGCTCACTGATTCACATGGAGCATGAAGGCTAGCCCATGTGGTCCAATCCCAGAGAAGAGCTACTGTAGCACAAACTGCTGAAAAAGTTACTGCTGACACCTTTCTGTTTTAAACAGCATTAACTTTTTCAGCAGTTTGTGCTATAGTAGCCTTCACCATTTGGCCCTTGTCAAAGTCGCTCAGATCCTTACGCTTGCCCATTTTTCCTGCTTCCAGCACATCAACTTCGAGAACTGACTTTTCTCTTGCTGCCTAATATATCCCACCCCTTAACAGGTGCCACTGTAATGAAATAATCGGTGTTATTCACTTCACTTGTCACTGCTTTTAATGCTATGGCTGAGCAGGGTGTGTTTTATTTACATATATATATATATATATATATATATATATATATATATATATATATATATATATACACACGTGTGTGTGTGTGTGTGTGTGTGTGTGTGTGTGTGTGTGTGTTCATACTGTACTAACCTCCCTAACAATGGAACTAATATGAGGATGTGTTTGTAATAGAAATTGCAAAGCACTTCTGTAAGTTGCACTGGATAAGAGCACCTGCTAAATGCAATAAATGTACAGTGGTGCTTGAAAGTTTGTGAACCCTTTAGAATTTTCTATATTCCTACATAAATATGACCTAAAACATCATCAGATCTTCATATGACCTAAAACATCATCAGATCTTCACACAAGTCCTAAAAGTAGATAAAGAGAACCCAGTTAAACAAATGAGACGAAAATATTTTATTTGGTCATTTATTTATTGAGGAAAATGATCCAATATTACATATCTGTGAGTGGCAAAAGTATGTGAAACTTTGCTTTCAGTATCTGTTGTGAGCCCCTTGTGCAGCAATAACTGCAACTAAATGTTCCCAGTAACTGTTGATCAGTCCTGCACACCAGCTTGGAGGAATTTTAGCCCATTCCTCCATACAGAACAGCTTCAACTCTGGGATGTTGGTGGGTTTCCTCACATGAACTGCTCGCTTCAGATCCTTCCACAACATTTCGATTGGATTAAGGTCAGGACTTTGATTTGGCCATTCCAAAACATTAACTTTATTCTTCTTTAACCATTCTTTGGTAGAACTACTTGAGTGCTTAGGGTCGTTGTCTTGCTGCATGACCCACCTTCTCTTGAGATTCAGTTCATGGACAGATGTCCTGACATTTGCCTTTAGAATTCCTGGTATAATTCAGAATTCATTGTTCCATCAATGATGGCAAGCCGTCCTGGCCCAGATGCAGCAAAACAGACCCAAACCATGATACTACCACCACCATGTTTCACAGATGGGATGAGGTTCTTATGCTGGAATGCAGTGTTTTCCTTTCTCCAAACATAACACTTCTCATTTAAACCAAAATGTTCCATTTTAGTCTCATCCGTCCACAAAACATTTTTCCAATAGCCTTCTGGCTTGTCCACATGATCTTTAGCAAACTGCAGACGAGCAGCAATGTTCTTTTTGTAGAGCAGTGGCTTTCTCCTTGCAACCCTGCCATGCACACCATTGTTGTTCAGTGTTTTCCTGATGGTGGACTTATGAACATTAACATTGGCTAATGTGAGAGAGGCCTTCAGTTGCTTAGAAGTTACCCTGGGGTCCTTTGTGACCTCGCCGACTATTACACGCCTTGCACGTGGAGTGATCTTTGTTGGTTGACCACTCCTGGCGAGGGTAACAATGGTCTTGAATTTCCTCCATTTGTACACAATCTGTCTGACTGTGGATTGGTGTAGTCCAAACTCTTTAGAGATGGTTTTGTAACCTTTTCCAGCCTGTTGAGCATCAACAATGCTTTTTCTGAGGTCCTCAGAAATCTCCTCTGTTCATGCCATGATACACTTCCACAAACGTGTTGTGAAGATCAGACTTTGATAGATCCCTGTTCTTTAAATAAAACAGGGTGCCCATTCACACCTGACTGTCATCCCATTGATTGAAAACACCTGACTCTAATTTAATCTTCAAATTAACTGCTAATCCTAGAGGTTCACATACTTTTGCCACTCACAGATATGTAATATTGGATCATTTTCATCAATAAATAAATGACCAAGTATATTGTTTTTGTCTCATTTGTTTAACTGGGTTCTCTTTAAGTACTTTTAGGACTTTTGTGGAAATCTGATGATGTTTTAGGTCATATTTATGCAGAAATATAGAAAATTCTGTTTTAGGTCATATTTATGCAGAAATATAGAAAATTCTAAAGGGTTCACAAACTTTCAAGCGGCACTGTAATTGTACGTGTTTTTTTAAAAAAATACTTTCTGTATGTCACATAGTTCCGTGTGTGTTCTATATGTTGTATCCAAGTTTTAGTGTCTTCAGTATTGTTCTGCGGTGTAGAAAATGGTAATACAAAAAAACTGATACAAGTCACTGTACTAATGCGTATCACTGATACTGTATAAATCCCTTAAGGATTAATTTGCACTTTGAAAATCTACCTCTTCCCTTGGTTCATTGCACATCTTGTGTTCATTGTTTGTGCACTGCTGTCTTTGTCTATTTGTTTTGTTGTATTGTATAGCCTTTGTCTCATCTCTCTCATCTCATCTCATTATCTCTAGCCGCTTTATCCTGTTCTACAGGGTCGCAGGCGAGCTGGAGCCTATCCCAGCTGACTACGGGCGAAAGGCGGGGTACACCCTGGACAAGTCCCCAGGTCATCACAGGGCTGACACATAGACACAGACAACCATTCACACTCACATTCACACCTACGGTCAATTTAGAGTCACCAGTTAACCTAACCTGCATGTCTTTGGACTGTGGGGGAAACCGGAGCACCCGGAGGAAACCCACGCGGACACGGGAGAACATGCAAACTCCGCACAGAAAGGCCCTCGCCGGCCACGGGGCTCGAACCCGGACCTTCTTGCTGTGAGGCAACAGCGCTAACCACTACACCACCGTGCTGCCATATAGCCTTTGTGTTGGTATAATAAAAAAAAGGCTTAATTGAATGGTCAAAAATGTAAGTGTAGGCAGTATCGATCAGCTTTTGAAGAAACTTGCTGATAAACCATTGAAGTGTCTTGTATTCAAAGTGATTATGGCAGAAAACACAACTGTTCTTTTAATTTTTGTGGAAATGCTAGAAGTGTCATATGGTGATCTGTATGATAATGTTAAACATTGCCTGAGTGTTTCTGATATATTAATAGGCACAGGTAATTGAGAAATGGAAACTAGCTTGTACTATTGTCAGATATGCAGTGTTCTGTCAAGTTATTTAAAAAAGCATGGAGCTTCACTGTGTTAGTTTGTCAAACAACACTCAGGCACCAGTGAAGACTTGGTTTCTGTCTTTTCCACACACACTCAATCTCTTTATAGCTCCACTTTAACTCTGTTTGTTATTTGGGATTTTTGGTGTTGGGGTAAGACTGGATTGAGCCAGACTGGCAGAAACCATGTGTAAAATGGACGGAAATAGTTGAAGGCGGCAATGATGATGCAAAGAGGTGGATTAGTCACTTCCAGTTTTTCATGTCTCTGGCACCTCGTTATGTGTTTTCCTCCTGGTCTGCATCAGTAGTCCCAGCTAACAACCTGGCCTTAACTTCATACAGGAAAAACTGAGGTGCTTAATATTTTTGTCATTACATGTTACACTGTGAGCTTATGAGCTACGTAAACAAGATAGTAGGATGTAGATTACTTTTGTTGATCATTGTCCTTGGTGTAGTGGTGGTGCTTCATTTTTCAAAGTTGAGGAATTTACAAAATTTCTGAATTAACCGATTCATAGCCCTCTTTTGCGGACTTAATTGCTAACTGATGAAAGATGATAGGGGCACACTAGACTCCAGTGATGTTTGGAACAACTTAAACTTGTGTTGGAAACAATTAGTGGAAAATTTGACCCAGCCAGTTTATGCCTAGTGGAAACTTTTTTGAGCAAATTTTCATATTTGTCCATTTTTCATAATGTCTGTGCAGTTATGGGATTTACCCGAATAAAAATAAGTCTTGTGTGTGGAACATCTTGCTTGCAGCCACCAAAAGTGTACAATAAATACAGTCAGTACTGTTGTTTGGATAGCAAGGCAAACATTCTGCCAAAACATCATGGCCTAATAGTACTATAAAATATCCAGTAATAAAAATAATTATGCTGTCATATTGACATACATCTGTGTTTTCTTGCAGAAGTCAGATGTGTTAGCACAGTTAGGAGACCCACGCTTCAGCCCATACCAAGGCCATAACTCTTTCAGGGAGAAATATTTCAGTGGCATCACCAAAAAGAACGGAAAAGGCAACGGGAAAGAACTGCATCGAACAAAGGAGGATGATGGATGAAATTTAAGATTTTAAACGAGCACATTTATACATGTTGCTTTATTAAAGTTCTTCGTAATTTAATTTTTACTACTTCTTTTAAAACATACTTTACTTCAGAATGTGATTTCAATTAAAAAAGCCTGCCTCTTGTCCTTTTTTGTGCTCTCTTTTATATCTCACCTTAGGTGAAAGCAAGCCCAAAGGGATCTGATGTTATTTATGACTGCATTATCGTTGAGTATTTAGATAAAGTGTGAAAGGGATTGCAGTAATCCCTTTCACGGAGCAAATGCAGCAATGATGTAGAGGCAGTTTCACCTACTGTACATTGTGGGAGGATGATGGACTGCTGCTTCCTGTTGTATGAACTTTAGTTAAGATAGCTGATTAATGAATCGCTCTTGAATTTAACTCCAAGAAAATCATCTGGGAGACTTATGTTCAACATAAATTTGATCCATGAACATTAAGGAAAGCAATTGCTCTTCTTTGGTTGGACATAAATCTAATATTATAAATCAAAAAGATGCACATCCAAGTGCTTCTGCGAGGATTGTCTTCAGGTAGAAGTCATTTTGTATGGGCTTACATTACAGATTGTACATTCCAACTGTCACCAAATCTCGTGAAATTTTTCTTCTTGTTTTCATTGTTATAATTTGTTAGTTGCAAGATTTCACTCATCTTGGTTGGTGTGATGGTGTGATGGTCAACTGTTGCTTTTAGAAGATTACATATCTTCAGAGACAGCAGTCTGTTATTATAAGTGACAGTATGTATGTACTGTATGTAGCAAGACTGAAGGTTAGAATTTTTTTTACCATAAACACGATGCTGTTCGTTACATATGTAAACATGGTTCTGGGAACCCCAAGCGAGGGGTCAAACACCTGGATACCTCTTTGCCATCTCTCATACATACAGAGATCTTTCAATAAAGTCTCTACATGACATATAATATTTGGAATAAATGCTTCAACATTTGGGATCCCATTTCATGAATGCTCACAGCTCTGGCATGCCTAGGTAAATCAGTAATGCAGGCAGCTGCCATCAGCCTTAGTATCCTTGAACTATATCAGCAGTACAATCTGATAGGCAAGTGTAATAATATCTGTCATTAAGGTGATGAAGTGGCGATGATTCTCAAAGAATCTGAACTGTGTGGCCTGCCTTAGTTATAGGGAACTTTTCTGAGAGTTCAGTGTAAGACCATGATGGATGTATAGTGCTTCTAGTACTTATGAAATATTTCAACCTCACTTAACACCTTTGGAGTGAACTGGATCACTGATCACAAGCCTCCACACATGACATCAGTATCTGACTTCGATTAAAGTTCTTGTAGCTGAATGGTCATAAATCCAATAGAAAACCTTCCCAGAAAAGTGGAGATAATTATAACAGCAAAGTGGGGACTAAATCTGGAATGGGACTCGTGAACTTTTGGCCATATAGTTAAGGGACCAAATCTACTGTATTTAATTGTGCTTTAATATTCTTCATTATAAAATACTAGTTAACGCTGCTATCCATCCATCCATTATCTATACCGCTTATCTGTCAGGTTCATGGGGAAGCTGGAACCAATCCCAGCAGACTTTGGGTGAGAAGCAGGGTATACCCTAGGCAAATAGCTAATCTAGGGCAGGGCTCATAGAAACAAACAGCCATTCACACCTATGGGCAATTTAGAGCAGCTAGTTAACCTAATCCACATGTCTTTGGGCTGTTGGAAGAAACCCACGCAAGCATGGGGAGAACATGCAAACTCCACACAGAAAGGCCCCAGTTGGATGCAAAGTTCAAGTTCAGACCCTTCTTGCTGTGAAGCAACAGTGTTAACCACTGTGCCGCCCATAACTCTGCTATTTGGGGAGCTTTTCCACACCAACAAACCCACACTGGCCTTCAGCAACCATCATATTGTCACCAAAATATTTCTGAAAGAATATTGATGGAGATTTCACTTTTTGGAAGAAATTTGTCAGTCAACTGTAATACTAATTTATCTGGCTGTGTTGCTCAAATATGGCATTTTTGGTCATTGTGAGTTTAACACATATGAGTCGCAATGTTTAAAGCCTGTTCTTACCTAGAAAAAAAGCTACATAGGTTCTCATCTCATTATCTCTAGCCGCTTTATCCTTCTACAGGGTCGCAGGCAAGCTGGAGCCTATCCCAGCTGACTACGGGCGAAAGGTGGGGTACACCCTGGACAAGTCGCCAGGTCATCACAGGGCTGACACATAGACACAGACAACCATTCACACTCACGGTCAATTTAGAGTCACCAGTTAACCTAACCTGCATGTCTTTGGACTGTGGGGGAAACCGGAGCACCCGGAGGAAACCCACGCGGACACGGGGAGAACATGCAAACTCCACACAGAAAGGCCCTCGCCAGCCCCGGGGCTCGAACCCAGGACCTTCTTGCTGTGAGGCGACAGCGCTAACCACTACACCACCGTGCCACCGCTACATAGGTTAACATACTTTTTTAAGTATTTCAATTGGGGCTTGGCTTTCACTCTTATAAGTGCTTGAAAATATCCTAATTGACATTAATCTGCATACCTTCTTTTTGTTTGTAAATGAACTGTGAAGTTTAAATTGGGTGCTCATGAACAAGCAATAAAACTAATAACCAGCAAAAACAAGCACATACGCTTTTAGCAAACTAAGGAGACCAGTGGAAACTGCTTTATTAGATACAGATGGTAGCAAAAACAAATGCTTCTCATTCATCCACACACTCCACAATATGTTTAGGGAAAGAAAAGAACAAATAGCCAAGGCTAGACCAAATATCCACCCTTTAGTTCTATATTCTTCACAGTTTGTCAGCAGCTTCCCCCCCAGCCACAGTTTACAAGTGGCCATGCACTTATCCACCTCAGAATTCTCCACCACAATTTGTGGTGCTCTGTGCTTCCACAAATGTTTATCAATGAGCTATAGCTTTGAATACGTTGTCCAAAAGAAAGGCAGTCACTTTATGCTAGGTTTTTTCAGTGTGTATAGTTTCAAGTTCCCATTTTGGCTTCCTGGGATAAGCCACGAGGACTCCCCCTTCTCTCCTTCACTTCGACCCAAGTAAACAAACAGTCCATACAGAGGAACAGATGTGTAGTCCAAGCTTGTTGTTTTTGTTCCCCTATCCCATGGAAATTTGCCACCATGTAACATTTAAGACCAGGTCGAGGAAAAGATGTCCCGTTTTTGTAAATTTCATTTAGTATAGGGCTTAGTTTAAGATGCACAATGTATATATATGCTTATTCTTATGGCTCTCTACTGTTATTCCCAATATTCTTGTTGTATATTATATACAACGTATATATGTCATCTTTATATTTTTCTCAGGGTTTTTTTTTTCAGGTTTGTAATGGATGGATAATGGAGGTTTTAACATTTGCATGCACTGACCTTGACTGAGTAAACTGATTAAAAAAGGCATCCTTTGCCAATATATTTTGTGAGCAGACAGTGACATCTCAGCTTGCTGCCACTGCCTTCTGGTTCATAAGAAAAGGCTCCCTGAAATGCTGAGTCAGATATTTGGAATGATTAAAGAGCAATATCTAGGGCCAGGCTGATATAGTCATCACTCCCTTAAAAACACAACGAGAGGGTGGTCAGTATGAAGCAAAGGCCAGTTAAATGCCTCAGTGCCAAGCTGATAAAGTTCTTCATTTACTGGTTTTGATTGATTGGAGCTGTGGGAGGATTTCAGCTAAATTCAATGTAAACATATGCCTCTGTGCACAAAAACTAACACCAGATGTGTGAGAGCCCCTGGATTGCCTATTGTGCATCGTTTCTGTCCAAAGAAAACCTTGTCTATCTAACAGGCCTTGTCTGATCTAGATCAACATGTTGTATAGAGTTGATATTATTGCTTTTATTGAATGTAAAAGGTAGGGGATACGATGAGGTCTGCAGCAGCCAGTTTGTTGATAAAATACAGAAATTGTCAAAAGTGGTAACTTTCTTGTGGCTGTTCATTCAAAGGTCACCTGTGATTACCCAAACTGCCATGCATATGGTAACATGAGAGCAAGGGTTCATTAATTCTATCCATAGGCCAGCGTTTCACAAACCAGTCCTTGCTTCACACAACTCTCTAAACCCCAGATAGTCTGGAGTACTTCAGCCCCAAGCATAAGGTCTATTTTTGGTATTACGAAGTGTTCTTGGTTTAGGTGTTCTGGTAGCTGGGAGAAAGAAAAAATGAGCCCCATGCTCAGGGCCAGAGAATCATTTTGGGTGATGCTGGACTAAAAATGCACTGCCGAATTTCATTATGAATCAAATTATTCAGAACTACTGTGTAATAACTCGACAGCAAGAGATTGGAAATAATTAATTCTGCTTTATAGTGTCTCCTTCAGGTTTTTAACTTTTCCTCAAAACCTGATAATATGCTACTGGGATATAGTTAATATAATTGATTCTTAATCACCACAATACTTTCAAGAGCCAAGTGTGGTAATCATGAATCTCAGTGGTACAATCTGTCTAGGTTAGTGTGAGTGTCTACCAAATGATTGTGTCAAATCCATTATTTGCTTTAATATTGTCCAGACTGGCTCACACTTCCTTCAAAAGATGGAAGGAACAATGTCTGGAATCCTTAAGATACGGAGCATAAGACATTTGATATATGCCCTTTTGGATGTGGACAGGTCAGTGATCTGGAAATGAACAGTGTCAATGACCGGCCTGTCCTACAACTTGAAGTCTGCTTCTGCTATCCTGGCCTAATTACAATACCATTATACAACAAGATTTTTTTTAGTACACAGAGTGTTTATTTTTAACACATCATGCACCTAAACCTCGCTTAAGCTTTTAAACTCTCTGGTTCTTATTCAGTTTATCTTAGATTCAGGAGTGATGTAATTTCAACGACTATTAATTATAAGAATTATTTTGTTACTAAAACTATATTCCTAATAAAGGAATATAAAACTGGACTCACCAATATGTCCTCAGAGTTTAATGGGTTTATAAACTGTAATGAGGTCCTTGATAAACAATAACATTGGATGGGAGAGGAAAAGTGATTAAATTAATCACAATTAGTCATAATGAAATTAATTTCTTGGTGTGGTGTTTAGAAAGAAAGAAAGAAAGAAAGAAAGAAAGAAAGAAAGAAAGAAAGAAAGAAAGCACAACTTTATTCATCACACACTTGTGAAATTACTTTCTGCATTTAACCCATCTGAAGCAGTGAACACACACATACCCAGAGCAGTGGACAGCCATGCTAACAGTGCCTGGGGGGCAGTTGGGAGTTAGGTGCCTCGCTCAAAGGCACCTCAGCCCAAGGCCGTCCCATATTAACCTAACCGCATGCCTTTGGACTGTGGGGGAAACCCACGCAGACAAGATGCAAACTCCACACAAAAAGGCCCCCACCAGCCGCTGGGCTCGAACCCAGAACCTTCTTGCTGTGAGGCAACCGTGCTAACCACTTACACCACATTTGTCATACCTCTTTTTAATTATGCAAGATGCCAAATGGGCAAAAGCTCCATGACGCCATCGTTAGTACATTTCCCTTTCTGTTCAATCTTACAGATTCCTATTGTTTCTATAGTGACCCATTCTGAAGCAAAAACAAGGAGGTTAATTTAGGAAACCTAAGTCATTCTGTCCATTACCAGTTGTTGTGTCTTTGAGAACAGTTCCAGTAGGTTAGATTTATTCAGTGTTGTCATTTTGATACATGCACATTTTATACACGACTATAAAGCTTTTATGCAAGCAGATGTGATTTTAGATGAAGGGTCAATGCTCTTAATCTTAATAGCATCTAACATTCTTCATTTTGACCATAATCCTGAACTCACAGGGATGTTTTTGATTTAAATGTCTGAGATAAGCCAAATTCTTTATGAAGTAATGTTTATAACGTCCTTACTAACTGATGGAAGAGGCTTTACATTACTGTCCATACTAGTTCAGTTACAAAATAAATCCGTTACAGGTTAAATCTTATGTGAACTTGAGAAATGGTATCTTTTTGAGGTAAACTTTTCTCATTCTAAAGTGTTTGCTGTGAGGGTCGTTGAGTTTGAATTTCAGCAGTGTGTCTGAGTGCACATGGGGAGGGTGCACTGGTTCTGTGTGTGTGTGTGTGTGTGTAGGCATAGCTGCCAAATTTTGCTCTCATGGCTGCCTTGCATGGTGGAATGCACGCACGATGAGGGCACACGTTAGCCAAGGCCAGGAAATACATATGCTGCTGAGATGTTGTTTTCTCTCTCACAGCTCCACACCCTTATCAAGGTAGGTACATCTGTAGAGGTAAACATGCTCCTTTCTGGCCGAGACAGAGTACCACCTGTTTGTGGCCCATAGGTGAAAGTGTTACAAAGGCTTGCCCACATTTCGGTTCAGCCCCAGTGTTCACCAAATCCTAAAACATTAATATGGAATGTTTATGTGGAGCCATGGTTTTCGCCTTATAGAGTATACAGTATGTTCAGATATATGTCAGTGTGTAAGCATGAGCGCAAAGCTCAGTAATCTTTATAAGAATGTATAAATAATCTGGTTGTGTTCAGATTTGCATTATATTTAGACTCATGGATGTTATCTAATTACAAACCTGAATGCAAACATATATATAATTAAAATCACTTAAAGAGGCATATAAACTGATCTAATGCTGTAAATGTCAAAGTAAATTACAAGGTAACATCCGTTAATGTACAATGTTTTGACTAATAGTCTTTGAGTTTGTCTGGTAATTTTCTTTTTTTAATTCTTTTTTTCTATGTTTAGAGAATTAGGTTAAGCTGATTTTCTTTCAGCATTTTCGCTGCTTTCAGTTAGACTGATGTTTTAGATTGTTTTGGCATGTTGCTCACCCTTGAACCATTTCATTTTATTTGTAAGGAGATTTCTTTCAAGTTCACAAACAAAGAAAGGAAAAATAAATAACCCATTACCACTGAACATGGGTTTTTGTTTGGGCTGGAAGTTGGCTTGGCAATTCTTTATGTGCAGCCTCATGTTTTTCTCTTTAAAACTTAGGAGAAAAATGTAACAAGCTAGTCAAAGAACAACAGTTACAACTGGCTATGTGCTTTATACACCAAACACTCTATTATCTTAACCACTAAGTGGAGATCATTTAGCATTGATCTTGTACTTAGAGATTACAGTGGTGCTTGAAAGTTTGTGAACCCTTTAGAATTTTCTATATTTCTGCATAAATATGACCTAAAACATCATCAGAATTTCACACAAGTCCTAAAAGTAGATAAAGAGAAACCAGTTAAACAAATGAGACAAAAATATTATACTTGGTCATTTATTTATTGAGGAAAATGATCCAATATTACATATCTGTGAGTGGCAAAAGTATGTGAACCTCTGGGATTAGCAGTTAATTTGAAGGTGAAATTAGAGTCAGGTGTTTTCAATCAATGGGATGACAATCAGGTGCGAGTGGACACCCTGTTTTATTTAAAGAACGGGGATCTATAAAAGTCTGATCTTCACAACACGTTTGTGGAAGTGTATCATGGCACGAACAAAGGAGATTTCTGAGGACCTCAGAAAAAGCGTTGTTGATGCTCATCAGGCTGGAAAAGGTTACAAAACCATTTCTAAAGACTTTGGACTCCACCAATCCACAGTCGGACAGATTGTGTATAAATGGAGGAAATTCAAGACCATTTTTACCCTCCCCAGGAGTGGTTGACCAACAAAGATCACTCCAAGAGCAAGGCGTGTAATAGTTGGCGAGGTCACAAAGGACCCCAGGGTAACTTCTAAGCAACTGAAGGCCTCTCTCACATTGGCTAATGTTAATGTTCATGAGTCCACCATCAGGAGAACACTGAACAATGGTGTGCATGGCAGGGTTGCAAGGAGAAAGCCACTGCTCTACAAAAAGAACATTGCTGATCGTCTGCAGTTTGCTAAAGATCGCGTGGACAAGCCAGATGGCTATTGGAAAAATGTTTTGTGGACGGATGAGACCAAAATGGAACATTTTGGTTTAAATGAGAAGCGTTATGTTTGGAGAATGGAAAACACTGCATTCCAGCATAAGGACCTTATCCCATCTGTGAAACATGGTGGTGGTAGTATCATGGTTTGGGTCTGTTTTGCTGCATCTGGGCCAGAACGGCTTGCCATCACTGATGGAACAATGAATTCTGAATTATACCAG